>NC_083353.1:25923389-26230197 GCF_030254825.1 Meriones unguiculatus | reverse complement strand
TTGGACATAAATGTTCATTATTGTGATATCCTCCTCATGGATTTTTTTCCTATAGTGAGAGTGAAGTGTTCCTCCCCCTCTCTTTTGGTTAATTTTGGTTGAAAGTCTATTTTGTTAGATATTAGGATGGCTAATTCAGCATGCTTCTTGTATCTGCTTGCTTAAAGAAACACTTTTCCTTCCCTTTATTCTGAGGGAGCATCCTTTTTTGCTGTAAAGTTGTGTTTCCTGAATGCAGCAGAGTGTTGTTTCCTGTTTCCACAACCATCCTGTTATTCTTTGTTTTTTTTTTTATTGGAGAATCAAGTCCATTGGTGTTGTTAGATATTAGTGACCAATGATGTCTAGTTCCTTTTATTGTGGAATTGGTGGGGCTTGTGTGTTTGTGTGCCTGGTTTTTGTTTGTTTGTTTGTTTGCGTGGTTTTTTTTGTTTGTTTTATTGTGAAGGTATTTTTTTCTCCTCTATTTCCTTTGTTCTTGTTGATTTTGTTTGATTGGGTTTTCCTTTTCCTTTTTAGCTGTAGGGCTGGGTTGTTGTGTATATATTGTTTAAATTTATTTATGTCATGGAATATTTTGTTTTTCCATCTGTGTTGATTTAAAATTTTGCTGGGCATAGTAGTCTGGGTAGGTATCTGTGGTCTCTTAGCTTTTTCATGATATCCACCCAGGCCTTTCTGGATCTCGTAATTTCTGTTGAGAATTCTGGTGTGGTTGTGATTGGTCTGTCTTTATGTGTTAGTTGTCCTTCTTACCTTGCCACTCTTGATATGTTTCTTTGTTCTGTAGATTTAGTGATTTGATTATTATGTGACAGGAGGAATTCCTTTTCCGGTCTAATCTATTTTGTGTTCTGTAAGCATCTTGTATGTTAAAGGGCATCTCTTTCTTAAGGTTGGGGAAATTTTCAACTATGATATTACTGAGAATATTTTCTGCACTTTGGAAACTGGAATTTTCTTTTTTACCTATTCCTATTATTCTTAGGTTTCTTCTTTTCATGGTATCCTTGATTTCTTCAACATTTTGTATCAGGAACTTTTCCACTTTTACGTTTTCTTCTAGAGACATATATATTTCTGCAATTCTATCTTTGGTGCCTGATAGTCTCTTCCCTGTCTCTTTCCTGTCTCCTGCATTCTGCTGAAGATGCTTACTTTTGTGGTTCCTGATCTGTTCTCTAAGTTCAGCAAGTCCAGGCTTTTCTCTGTTTGTGTTTTCTTTATTGATTCTAATTCCGTTTTCATGTCTTGAAAGATTTTATTCATTTTCTTCACCTGTTTGATTGTGGATTCATATCTGTCCATGATGGCCTCTATTTTTTTTTGTTGTTTATTTTGACTTTATGATCCACAAATAATTTCATAATCACAGAATTAAGATAATTTTCCTATGTTTCCTCTGCATTAGAATATCTACTGGTTTGGGGGGATTCTGGTGTATCCATAGTGTCCTGATTTTTGCTGATCAGATTCTTTCCCCAGCCTCTAGTTTTCAGGATGTCTGTAACCTTGACTCTTTTTTTCTTGGAGCCTGTACTGCCATGTGCACCTGTGTCTGAAGTCTGCACTAATATACAGGAAGCTGGGAGATTCCAAGGTCTTGAGAATGCATGCTGGAAATTCAGATGTGGCTAAGGAAGGGAGTTCTCTCTGCTGAGTTCATGCTCTCTACTGGCTCACTGTCTGTGATCCAGGTATGCCAGGTAGCTGTGGTTCAGGCAGAAAGATCTCCAAGTCTAGGGCTGCACCAATGCTCCATAGGCTTCCTCAAGATGTACAATATGATGTGGTTCTCACATATAGTTCAGATTCACTGGGTTCACTGACTGTGCTGGGTTCCATGTTTCTGACCCAGGTAGGCCAGGAAGATGGCCCATTGAGCAAGCAGAATGGAGCCATGCTCCTTCCCAAATACAGGAGGTATCCACTCCATAAGACCATGAGAGTGAGCACCACTAGCTACTGTGACCAGGAAGGTGTTCCACTGGATGGTGAAAGTGTGCTCCAGGGTTTAAAGCTAGGAGCCACTGGTACCCAGAAGGTGTCCACAGGACTGTGAGAGTGGGCACCTGGGTTTGTAACCTCACCCCCAGTACCAGTGAGAGTGAGTGCCCAAAGTTGGAGATACCAACTACTGGTATCTGAAGGTATCTACAGACAGTGGGCTTCGCATGTAGCCTGGGGCTGTGTCAGTGCTGGACAGGAGCCCAATTATTTTTCTCAGTATTAGACTAAAGATGGACTCTCAAGTATCCCTGTGGATTCTCATCTCATCTGAGAAACAGAGAGATGTTGTGGTTTGGGTTTTCTACAGTATGGCCTGCCATTCATTCTGCTTTCACTGCTGAGCTGTTGTTCAGATACCATGCATAGTAGGCAATAACATCTTGGATGCTTCCCTCTATTCTTTTTTCAATTTCTTCATGCTTCAAACTGAAGATATTTTAAAAAACAATGTTCATTCTACCACATTTGTTTTTTTAGATTTTGTTTGTTTGTTGGTTAACAGCAGAAGAACTGAAGACAATCCACAGTTCTTTTGTTTTGGCTCTGACTCTGTCTCTCTTTTTCTCCTTTCTCTCTTTCAATTTCCTTTCTCTTATTTTTCCTATAATTTTTCTCTTTTATAATTTTATTTATTTACTTTTCATTATTACAGTTTATTCACTTCATATCCCAGTTGTAACCCCTTCCCTTGTCCTCTTCAATTCCACCCTACCTCTCTTATCTCCTCTCATGCCAATTCCCAAGTCCACCTCCCCTTCCATCTGGCCCTAGCCTATCAGGTGTCATCAGGACTGGCTGCATTGCTTTCCTCTGTGGTCTGGTACAGTTGCACTCCCTCTAGGGTGAGGTGATCAAAGAGCCAGACACTTAGTTCACATCAGAGACAGCCCCTGCTACTCCCCTTACTTGGGAACACACATGGAAGCTGAGCTGCCATTTGCAACATCTGTGCCAGAGGTCTAGGTAACATGCATGCATGGTCCTTGTTGGAGTATAAGACTTGGCAAATACCTATGGGCTCAGATATTTTGGTTCTGTTGCTCTCCTTGTAGAGCTCCTATCCTTTCCAGGTCTTTCTATTTCCTCTTTATTTCATAAGATTCCCTGAAATCTGCCCAAAGTTTGGCAAATAGTGTCAGCATCTGCTTCGATACCCTGCTAGTTAGAATCCTTCAGAGGCCCTCTGTGGTAGGCTCCTGTCCTATTCCCTGTTTTCTCCTACTCCCAATGTCTATCTCATTTGTTTTGAGTGAGGATTGAGCAAACTCCCTAGGGTCCTCCTTCTCATTTAGATTCTTTAGAATTATAGATTTTAGATGTTTATCCCATATTATATGAGTAATATATGCCTATAGTGAATATATACCATGTGTGTCCTTCTGCTTCTAGGTCACCTCATTCAGGATCATCTTTTCTAGTTCCCACCATAGCCCTGCAAAATTTCATGATTTCCCTGTTTTTAATTGCTGAGTAGTATTCCATTGTGTAAATGTACCACCATTTCTGTATCCATTCCTAAGTTTAGGGACATCTGGGTTATTTCCATATTCTGGTTATTATGAATAAAGCTGTTTTGAACATATTTGAGCAAATGTCCTTGCTCATATTTTTGATATATATTACTGGGAGTGTTGTAGATGGATCTTGAAGTGGCAATGTTTCTAAATTTCTGAGAAAGCAGCAGATTGATTCCCAAAGTGGTTGTAATTATTTACATTCCCACCAACAATGGAGGACTTTACCCCTTTCTCCACATCCTCTCCAGCATGTGTTGTCACTTGATTTTTTGTTCTTATCCATTCTGATGGATGTTAGATGAAAACTCATGGTCATTTTGATTTGCAACACATTCAGAATTTTTTTTTGACATTTTAAAACTTTTCTTTATTCTTCATTAATTACACTTTATTTACTTTGTATCCCCCTTGTGGTTCCCTCCCTCCTCCAGTCCCAATCGCTTCCTTCTTCCACCCTCTGCATGCATGACCCTCCCCAAGTCTACTGATAGGGAAGATCTTCTTTTCCTTCCTTCTGATACTAGTCAATTAGGTCTCACCAGGAGTGGCTGCATTGTCTTCTTGTGTGGCCTGGTAATGCTGCTTCTCCCTCAGGGGGAGGTAATTAAAGAGCAGGCCAAACAGTTCATGTCAGAGACAGTCTCTGTTCCTAATAAAATGAAACCCACTTGGATATTCAATTGCTATGGGCTACATCTGTGCAAGGGTCTTAGGTTATCTCCATGCATAGTCCTTTGTTGGAGTATCAGTCTCAGGAAAGACCCCTGTGCTCAGAATTTCTGTTCTGTTGCTGTCTTTGTGGGGTTCCTGTCCTCTCCAGATCTTACTGTTTCCCACTTCTTTCCTAAGATTCCCTGCACTCTGCCCAAAGGTTGCCCATAAGTCTCAACACAAGCATGGATAGTCTGCAGGGCAGAGTCTTTCAGAGGTCCTCTGTGTCAGGCTCCTGACTTGTTACCTCTTTTATCCTTCTTCTGATATCCATCTTCTTTGCCTTTCTGAATAGGAATTGAGCAGTTTAGGAAGAGTCCTCCCTCTTAATTAGTTTCTTTAGGTGTACAGATTTTAGTAGGTTTATCTCATATATCTATATGAGTGAATATATACAGTGTGCATCTTTCTGCTTCTGAGATAGCTCACTCAGAATGATATTTTCCAGATTCCAGCATTTACCTGCAATTTTCATGATTTCCTTTTTTTATTGCTGAGTAATATTCCATTGTGTAGATATACCACAATTTGTGCATTCATTCCTCCACTGAGGGGCATCTGGACTGTTTCCAGCTACTGGCTATTAAAAATATGGCTACTACAAACATGGTTGAGCAAATGTCCTCATTTTGTACTTGAGACTCTTTTGGTTATATGCCTAGAAGTGGTATAGCTAGATCTTGAGGAAACACTATTCCTAGTTGTCTGAGAAAGTGTCAGGTTGCTTTCCAGAGTGGTTTTACAAGTTTACATTCCTACCAGCAGTGCAGGAGGGTTCCCCTTTCTCCACAACCTCTGCAGCATGTGTTGTCTCTTGTGATTTTGAACTTAGCCATTCTGAGGGTTGTAAGGTGAAATCTTAGGATGGTTTTGATTTGCATTTCCCTGATGGCTAATGACATTGAGCATTTCTTTAAGTGTTTCTCTGCCATTCTATATTCCTCTATTGAGAATTCTCTGTTTAGTGCTGTACTCCATTTTTTAATTGGATTTCTAGATTTTTTGCTGTTTAACTTCTTTACTCCTTTATATATACTGGGTATTAGTCCTCTGTCAGTTATGGAGTTGGTGAAGATCCTTTCCCAATCTGTAGGCTGTCATTTTGTTGTGATGACAGTGCCCTTTGCTTTACAGAAGATTTTCAGTCCCATTTGTTGATTGTTGCTCTTAGAGCCTGTGCTGTTGGTGTTCTCTTCAGGAAGTCATTTCATGTGCCAATGAGTTCAAGGCTCTTTCCCATTGTTTCTTCTAAGCATTTTAGTATATCTGGTTTTATGTTGAGGTCTTCGAACCATTTGGACTTTAGTTTTGTGCAGGGTGATAAGGCTGGATTGATTTGCATTTTTCTACATGTAGACATCCAGTTAGACCAGCACCATTTGTTGAAGATACTGTCTTTTTTCCATTGAATGATTTTGGCATCTCTGTAAAAAAATCTTCGTAAGTTTGTGTATTTATGTCAGGATCTTCTATTCAATTCCATTGATCCACCAGTCTATTTCTATACCAGTACCATGCAGTTTTTAGTATTGTTGCTCTATAGTTGAGCTTGAGATGAGGGATGGAGATGCCTCCAGAAGATCTTTTATTGTAGAGGACTGTTTCAGAAATTCTGGGTTTCTTCTTGTTCCATATGAAGGTGAGAATATTTCTTTCAAGCTCTGTAAAGAAGTGTGTTGGTAATTTGATGGGAATTGCATTGAATGAGTAGATTGCTTTTGGTAAGATGGCGATTTTTACTGTGTTAATTCTGTCAAGCCATGGGCATGGGAGATCTTTCCATCTTCTGATATCTTCTAATTCTTTCTTCAGAGACTTGAAATCTTTTTCATACAAGTCTTTGACTTGCTTGGTTAGGGTTACACCAAGGTACTTTATGTCGTTTGTGGCTATTTTGAAGATGTAGATGGCTGGGAATAATGAAAATCATGGCTGAAATCAATAAATTAGAAACAAAGAAAACACTTCAAAGAATCAATGAAACCAAGAGCTTGTTCTTCGAGAAAATCGACAAGATAGACAACCCATTAGCCAAGCTAACTAAAAGGCAGAGAGACACCATCCAAATCAAGAAAATCAGAAATGAAAAGGGGACATTACTACAGATACAAAGGAAACCCAAACAATCATTAGAACTTACTTCAAAGTCTGTATGCCACAAAATTTGAAAATATAAATGAAATTGGCAATTTTCTCGATCGATTCCACTTACCAAAGCTGAATCAAGATCAGGTAAATCAATTAAATAATCCTACATGCCCTAAGAAAATAGAAGTGGTCATCAAAATTCTCCCATCCAAAAAAAGCCCAGGACCAGATGGTTTCAGTACAGAATTCTACCAGACCTTTAAAGAAGAGTTAACTCTAGTTCTCTTCAAACTAAATAGAAACAGCAGGAACACTACCAAACTCATTCTATGAAGCCATAGTCACCTTGGTACCTAACCCTTACAAAGACCCAACAAGAAAAAAGAATTTCAGGCCAATCTCACTTATGAACATTGATGCAAAAATACTCAACAAAATACTTGCAAACCGAATACAAGAACACATCAAAGATATCATCCACTATGACTAAGTCTGCTTCAATGAAGGCATGCAGGGGTGGTTCAATATATAGAAATTCATCAGTGTGATCCACCATATAAACAAACTGAAGGAGAAAAACCACATGATCATCTCCTTAGATGCTGAAAAGGCATTTGACAAAATCCAACATACATTCATGTTTAAAGTCTTGGAGATATCAGGGATACCAGACACATAAATGAACATAGTAAAGGCAATATACAGCAAGCCTATAGCCAATATCAAACTCAATGTAGAGAAACTTAAAACAATCCCACTGAAATCAGGGACAAGGCAAGGCTGCCCACTCTCTCCATATCTATTCTGGAAATCTTTGCTAGAGCAATATGCAGTTGAAGATCAAGCAGATACATATTGAAAAGGAAGAAGCCAAAGTGTCACTATTTGTAGATGATAGGATAGCATACCTGAGTGACCCCAAAAATTCTGCCAGTGAACTCCTATAGCTGATAAACACCTTCAGCAACGTGGCCAGTTACAACATTAACTCAAAAAAAAAAAAAAAAGAATAGTGCTTCTGTATACAAAAGTCAAAAGGGCTGAGAAAGAAATTAGGAGAGCATTTCTTTAAGTCTTTCTCTGCCATTAGATATTCCTCTACAGAGAATTCTCTGTTTAACTCTTTACCTCATTTTTTATTTGGATTACTTGGTGTGTTAGTGTTTAAATTCTTCAATTCTTTATATATTCCAGATATTAGCCTATGTTTAATGTAGGGTTGGTGATGATACTTTCCCAGTCTCTATGCTGTTGTTTTGTTCTTTTTTTCTGTATCTTTTTTTAATTTTTATTAATTACATGTTATTCAGTTTGTATCCCCCATTAGCCCCTCCCTCATCCCCTCCTGATCCAATCTCCCTACCCCCTACTTCATGCATGCCCCTCCCCAAGTCCACTGATAGGGGAGGTCCTCCTTTCCTACCTTCTGATCTTAGTTTATCAGATCTCATCAGAACTGGCTGCATTGTCTGCTTCTGCAGCCTGCTAAGGCTGCTACCCCCTCAGGGGGAGGTGATCAAAGTGCGGTCCAATCAGATCATGTCAGTTGCAGTCCCTCTTCCCATTACTATGAAACCCACTTGGACACTAAACTGCCATGGGTTACATCTTTGCTGGAGTTCTAGGTTATCTCCATCCCTGATACTTGGTTGGAGTATGGACTCTGGGAAGACCCCTGTGTTCAAATTTCTTGTTCTGTTTCTCTCCTTGTGGAGTTCCTGTCCTCTCCAGATCTTACTATTTCCCACTTCTTACATAAGATTCCATGCTAATTGCCCAACAGTTTGGCCATAAGCCTCAGCATCTGCTTTGACAGTCTGCAGGGCAGAGCCTTACAGAGGCCCTCCATGGCGGGTTTCTAGCTTGATTCCTGTTTTCTTCTTCTTCTGATGTCCATCCTCTTTGCCTTTGGGATAGGGATTGAGCATTTTAGTCAGTGTCTTCTCTCTTGATTAGTTTCTTTAAAGGTACAGATTTCTGTAGGTTTATCCTATATTACATGTCTATATGAGTGAGTATATACTGTGTGTGTCTTTCTGCTTCTGGGACAGCTCACTGAGGATGATCCTTTCCAGGTTCCACCATTTACCTGCAAATTTCAAGATTTCCTTATTTTTCATTGATGAGTAATATTCCATTGTGTAGTTATACCAGAATTTCTGCTTCCATTCTTCAGTTGAGGGGCATCTGGGCTGTTTCCAGCTTCTGGCTATTACAAATAAGGCTGCTAAAAACACGGTTGTGAAAATGTCTTTAATGTGTACTTGAGCCTTTTTTTGGATAACAAAAGCAAACGCCAGATTGAATGCAATTCTCATCAAATTACCAACACAATTCTTCACCGACTTTGAAAGAAAAATTCTCAACATCATATAGAATAACAAGAAACCCAGAATTGCTAAAACAACCCTCTACAACAAAAGATCTTCTGGGGGTATCTCCATCCCTTATCTTAAGCTCTATCATAGAGCAACAGTAACAAAAACTGCATGGTACTGGCTTAGAAACACAATGGTGGATCAATGGAACCAAAAAGAAGATCCAGAAATAAACCCACACACTTATGGACACCTGATCATATAATGGAAAAGATATGGCATCTTCAACAAATGGTTCTGGTCTAACTGGATGTCTACATGTAGAAAAATGCAAATAGATCCGTCCTTATCACCCTGCACAAAACTGAAGTCCAAGTGGATCAAAGACCTCAACATAAATCCAGACATTAAATCACTTAGAAGAAAAAGTGAGCAAGACCCTAGAACACATTGGTACAGGAGACAACTTCCTGAACAGAACACCAACAGCACAGGCTCTAAGAGCAACAATTAATAAATGGGACCTCATGAAACTGAAAAGCTTCTGTAAAGCCAAGGACACTGTCATCAAAACAAAAGGAATACCTACAGATTGGAAAAAAATCTTCAACAAAACTTCTTCTGACAGAGGGCTAATATCCAGTATATATAAAGAACTAAAGAAGTTGAAAAGCAGCAAACAAAGTAATCCAATTAAAAAATGGGGAACAGAGCTAAACAGAGAATTCTTAGTAGAGGAATACAGAATGGCAGAGAAACACTTAAAGAAATGCTCAACATCATTAGCCATATGGGAAATGCAAATCAAAATGACCCTGAGATTTCACCTTATACTAATCAGAATGGTCAAGATGAAAAACTTGAATGACAACACATACTGGAGATAGGGGAACCCTCCTCCACTGCTGGTGGGAATGTAAACTTGTAAAATCACTCTGTAAATCAATCTGGCACTTTCTCAGACAACTAGTAATACTGCTTCCTCAAGATCCAGCCATGTTATTTTGTTCTTACGACAGTATCCTTTGCTTTTTAGAAGCTTTGAGAATCATGAGGTCCCATTTATTGATTGTTGATCTTAGAGCCTGTGCTGTTGGTGTTCTGTTTAGGAAGTTGTTTCCTGTGGCTATGAGTTCTAGGCTCTTCCCCACGTAGCTAATGACTTTGTAAATACCTTTGACACCTCATGGATTTTAGACTTTCCTTTCATTTAAGTTTAATACCTCCCTTTTTTTTGACAGTTTTCAGTGCTTTTAAAAATTATTTGTATCTCTTTCCACTTAGACAGGTAAATTTACCTGCTGACAACTGAGTCCATGACCCAGGTCACAGATAGTGTGAGAAGAGAAGGAAGCTCCACAAATTGTACACACATACACAGAGTCATCCCACATACTCATCTCCACTCAGGCATGCATGATTTCCTTACATACTTTCAATTTAAAGCAATTTCACACTCTCTCTCACACACAAGCACATTAAAATGTAATAAAAATTTTTATGCTTTACCCAGAGTAGCTGTAGATACCACAATATTTTTCACTCATGATTTTATTGTATCATTGATATTTTTCATTTATACTAAGAGTTTGTATTTTTGAAAGGTATATATCCTAGCATTTGCATTTTAGCTTGATGCACTCTTTCTTTTCCCCCCTTAATTCTTCTCTTCTTCCTCTATCTTCCTTCTTACTTTTCTTTTTGTTTTACTTCCTTTCCCACTCCCCATACCTTATAATAGGAATATAACACATACCACTTTCTCCACCAATTACTGAAGTTTCTCATAGCATCTTAATTAGAAAGAGTATTACATTTAATAATTTATTTTATTCCAGTTATGTATTATTGCTCAATCTTTGTTCAAAGCCATCAGATTCATTTCACAAAGGGCCCTCTAAGCATGAACTTCCTACCTTTTAAAATTTACACTAATTTTTTAGGACATTTCTCAGGCAAGAATTCTGGGGCAAGAGAACTGCAAGGTAATAATTGCTTGGCTACTTTGAATTGTGTCAAGAAAGAGCCTGACACAGAGGACCTCTTAAAGTCTCTGCCCTGCAGACTATCAATGCAGATGCTGAGACTTATGGGAAACCTTTGGGCAGAGTGCAGTGAATCTTAGGAAAGAAATGGGAAACAGTAAGATCTGGAGAGGACAGGAACTCCACAAGGAGAGCAACAGAACCAAAAAAAAAAGCTGAGCACAAGGGTCTTTCCTGAGAGTGATACTCCAACCAAGGCCTATGTATGGAGATAACCTAAGATCCCTGTATATATGTAGCCCATGGCAGTTCAGTATTCAAGTATGTTCTATTGTTATAGGAAAAGGGACTGTCTCTGACATGAACTGATTTTTCTGCCCTTTAATTAACTCCCCTGAGGGGGAAGCAGCATTACCAAGCCACACAAGAAGACAATGCAGCCACTCCTGATGAGACCTAATTGACTAGGATCAAAAGGAAGGAAAAGAAGACCTCCTCTATCAGTGGACTTGGGGAGGAATAAAATGTAATAAATAAAGAATTTTAAAAATTTATATAAGTGGGGAAAAGGGAAAGGGTAAAGACAGATGGTAGCTGTAATGGTAATGAAGAATTTGTTGTGAGGCATGCATACATTGCCACCACGGATTGTTGCATAGAGCTAGAGTGAGGTGGAGACATTCATACCTTGGACATCTCATTCTTGATATGGGTAGGTGGAAGCATTGCTACTTCCCTGTTCTGTGCCAGCATGCATTGGCACTTGTAGTCTTGACCCCCTACCTCTGCTATTCTTGGAGTAATCAAGTAGCCTGGGCACCTGGAATTCTTCCCGATATAAATTGGCAACATCCCAGACCAAGCCAATAATATGTGCCCATCCTGGGAAGCTCTCCCAACCCCAAGGGTCCTGCTTTTCAATGATGGCTTCTATTTTTTTGTTTGTTTCCTCTCTATATTCCGCTAATTGTGCCTCTACTTGTTTGGTTCTATTTGCCTGTATTTCTTTGGGAGCTATGTTCATTACTACCCAATGGCTTGAGTGCCATTCCAGAAACTGTTTCCTGTGTAAAGTTGCATTTGAAGGTGTCTTTACTCTGCCGCCGTTCAATTACCTCCATAGTTTAACCTCATAATTATTAGCTCAGATAGTTTATGGTACCTTTCCCACAATATTTAAATAGCATGTCCTTAATGTTTTAGTATTTAGTATGTAGAATCCATTTTTATTCTCAAAGAGTAGCAATGTCCTGCCTAAATTTGCCTTGTTTCTTCTTCTGCAGTGTAAAATTTTCATGCTTATGACAAGTTGGGGAAGTGACATGTTTTCAAGGAAATATGAAGACTGGCTTCATGGTATCCTAAAAAAGATAGTGGAAGGTAACTTTCCAAAAGTGTTGGTTTGAAAACAAGTGGGTCCACAGAAGAAGAATAGGTTCCTGCCAATTATATTCAACATGGAAAAGAAGAAAATTCCAAGAGATTTCACCGGATTTCTCTGACAATCCTATCACTATTTAAGTAGTTTCTAACTTTCGTCTGAAAACTGAGAATAAGATATTGAATCCAATTCGTTTTAGGCATAAATTTGAATCCATGAAAAAAAGTTGTTTTTTTTTTATTTTTATAGACAGCCAAAAAAAAAAAAAAAAGAAACACTGAAAGTTGTGTATTTGAAACAAACATCAAAAATAATCCCCGAAGAGGTGCAGTTGCACATAACTTTAATCCCACCACTCTGGAGGCAGAGACAGATGGATCTTTGTGATCAAGACCAACCAGATCTACATATCCAGTTCCAAGACATCCAGGGCTACTTAAACAGATTCCACTAAAAAAAAAAAAATCCTTGGATCAGAAAAACTTGGCAAGCATAGGAAGAAATAAGACTCATGATCTAGCCAGATTTGGAGGCACAGACCTGTAATCTAAGCTACTCAGGATGTTCCATCGGGACCATAAACTCAAGACTCAGCTAGGCTACACAGTGAGCTAAAGGCCAACATGGACAAATTAGTAAGATTCTCTCTCACAACAACAACAACAAAAAATTTAAGAAGTCTCTAGCTCAAGGACAGAGAACACTAGACTTGCAAACATGATGCCCTTTAATCCATCCCAAATGGAAAAATAGAGATAAGAGTAACCAAATAATGACCAAGGCTTGAAAGTCCTTGAAGTATTGAAATACATATTCAAAACCCTGGGAGTGGAGGAGAGAGGGGCTTATGGGGGATACAAAGTGAATAAACTGTAATTAATAAAAAAAAAAATGTTACTATTTCCATAGGGTAAAGCGTTTTTTATTTCATTATCTATAAACATTAAATTTATTTTTATTAACTATATTGTTTCTCTTAAGATAAATACTGCTTCTTTCAAATGTGTAAGAGTTTGTATGTAAAAGAATAATCGATAAGTACTTGCTCAATACACTTGGCAATTCTGTCTGAGAAACTTGATTATTTACTTATCTTCAAAATAACAGTTGATCACTATTTCAATGTCTTGTTTTTTTATTTGATTAATTAGCCTTTTGTTTCTATGTTTTGACATAATCACTACAAAGACAAAGAAGTGCACACACACACATGCACACACACTCACATACACACAAATTTACATTACTAACAATAAGCCTTATCCAGAATATTTTAGAGACATTTTTTATTCTTTTTCTACATTACACAAATTTATATAATAAAGAATAAAGCATGTGATTTATATTGTATCTGCATAAATCCTGGCTCTATGGTCCTATGTTGATGACATACCCATTTCTCCTTTAATAGCTCAAAAAATTTAATTACAGTTCATTCACTTTGTATCCCAGAGGTAGCCCTCTCCCCTCATTCCCTCCAAGTCCCACCTCCCCTCTCTCATCTCCTCCTGTGCCCCTTTCTAAGTCCACTGATAGGGGAGGTCCTCCTCCTCTTGCATCTGATCCTAGCTTACCAGGTCTCATCAGGCCTGGTTGCATTGTCTTACTCTGTGGTCTGGTAAGGCTGCTCCCACCTCAGGGGGAGGTGATCAAGGGGCCAGCCACTGAGTTCATGTCAGAGATAGTCCCTGGGAACCCAATTGGATACTGAGCTGCCATAGGCTACATCTGAGCAGGGGTTCTATGTTATATCATGAATGGTCTTTGGTTGGAGTATCAGTCTCAGAAAAGACCCCTGTGTCCAGGTTTTTTGCTTGTGTTGCTCTCCTTTTGGAGCTCCTGTTTAATATCATGCTATGAAATATGCAAAGAGTAAAAAAAGTTCAACTTTTTTCATCTGTACTCATGATGTTCCCTCTTTGATTCAAAGGCCACCTAACAACAACAACAAAAAATCAGACATAAGAAACACTCTTCTTTGTTGTTGGCCAGGGAAGTTAAAAAACAACAACAACAACAACAACAACAAAAACAGATTACTACTATTGCCCTTAGCCATCTGCTAAGAAGTGAAAGATAAGTCTTTCATCCTGAAGATACCACTTACTTTAGAAATAGGACCCAGAGACCTATTATCTGGCCCTGAATAAATTTTCCTTTGTGAGAATTAGCTTTCCAGAAGACACCATGCCAGCTTCCAAATGAGGGAAGTAACTAACATTCCTTCATAGCTTTGGTGCCTATGAACCATATCAACGATGAACATGGCAAGGTAAACATAAGGCTGGAATATAGCACTCATACCTTGGCAGTGAGCAACAGCTTTCTAATTGGACTTAAAAACCCACTCAATGAGAAGGATACCATGCCTCATATTAAAAACCTAGCTCACGTCCCAGTTCTAGTGAAGTTGTGGGTTTTGGGAAAATATCTACAGTCATTAATTTACCAATAGCGCAAACTATAAATATTTGTCCTTATTATCAGAAATCGGTGTAGTATTCACTTCTCATTGAGAAAATGTTTCTTTGAGCAGATTCAGACTACTACAGAAAACCATGATCTATCAAAATGCAGCAGTATGGAGCCCAGTCCCAATGAATACCTATACAGAACAATCCAGCACTTAAGGTTCAGGGAACATTGTAGAAGAGGACACTGTAAGACTGTAAGAACCAGAGGATCAGGGAGCTTTCTATAATTGTTTTTCCTTATAAAACCGGGGACTACAGCCATCATTTCTCATCAACATGACTGCCCAAATGTGAGATGAAATTGGATAACACCAAGGGACAGGCCACCATGGATAGAGAAAAGTCTAGAAGGCTTCAACCCTACATAGAAATGTGGGCAACTGAAAAAAGCTGGAGCAGGAGAGGTGATTTTTTCCACAGAGAAGAGTATGGCAATTGGTTGTCCCATGCCAGACCTGCAAAAAATACATACAAGTAACTGTATGTGTACTGAACAAGTTAAATTAAAGAATATATATGTATGTGTGTTCCATTATATATATATGTGTGTGTATGTGTGTGTGTGTGTGTGCTTTCCAAGTATATAGGTAGGTGTGTATGTGTGTCTGTGCAATAACCATTATTGAAAAACAAGGCAATTAATTTGGACCTCGGGGAGGAGTATATTGGAGGGTTTGGAGGGAGGAAAGAAAAGAGAAACATTTTAAGTATATTATAATCTCAAAATTTTTGAAGAATAAACTTCATTACCAAATTGTACTTTAAATTATGTGCAAGAGATAGAACTCCTTGATAGTTTTTCTTATGATAAACCAAGTAGCTAATTAATGTAATAGGTTATGGAGTAGTGCAACAAAAGATTCAGGTAAAGAAAGAGGCATTTCCATAAAGGCATAATATAATGTTAAGGCAAATTGAGTTTGAATTGTCCTTTGAATATGTTCTTTGAGGAGATCTTCAGAGCTGTCTGTACATAAAAATATTTTATTCCATCTGTTCATGCTGCCTGAGTGACAGACCTGTTTCTCAGCATTCATTTTACCACCAAGAGAGAGAAAAGAAATTCAGGTACACATTAATGCAAAAAGTGTTAACTTCACTACCATTCTATTCATGTTAAGTGTAAGCAGAAGAAAACCCTACATATTTTCTGAGATAAGCTGAAATGAAGCCTCTTCCACTAAACATTAAATTCCCAGCAGCCAACTCACATTGTTAACATGCTAACAGTGATATTGATTGAAAACATACTCATTAATTCATATTTTGTGTTTTACTGTTGTTTGACCAATTGGTTTCAATCAAGATTTTATAGGACTTAGTACAGAATATTACCAGGATGCTATTGAAACTAGTTATGTAATCACAGTCTCTTCAATAGCCTTTAGCAAATCATTAAGTCTAAGAATTTTAAGTACTTTAACTAAAACAGAAATCTTGTCGGTATGATTTGATTTCTCTTTATGTAAAAATGTACCAGTGAGATTTTGTTATTTGCAAGGCGATTCAATGTCTTTTAACTAGCTGTGCTTTCTGGGTATGGAGTACTAATAGAATATAAGACTATATGATACTGTGATTTACTTGCAGGATCCATTTCAATCTCTTAGAACAAGAATTCCTTTGAATACATCTTTGTGTACACCACAGAACCTGGCAAAACACCTCACAGACAGATGGCATAAAATGATTTTTGTTAAAGGGATAGATTTTACAGTCAGTCTGTAACTACCTTTTTCCAGAGAAAGGACTGTATTTAAAACTGAGATAGAGAAAACACACAAAATTCCTGAAAGACAAATGAATCTAAACTTCAGCCAGTTCAAAAGAGTAAATTATCGACTAACTAACGTTTAAGACATTTGTGTCCACAGTAGCCAATTTTCTCTGTACCCTGCACAATACAGAGACTGTAAACCCTCCCACTGCCAACTGTAGGCAAAGTGTTCAGAAGATCTCTTTTGATTGTATGTGTCTTAGTTAGGATAAATATAGAATTACTCCTTACCTTCATTCATCCCCTTTGGCTCTGGGTACTTGGTAAAGATATTAGAGGAAAGGAAATATACATTTTAAAATTGTTATTCAAGTATCCTAAATAATTATTGTCTAAGGAAATTTAATTATACATATTATATTGTGAATTATAAATATATTTAATATATACATAGTAGGTATTCTCCATTGCTCCTCAAGAACTCAACACTTAGCTTAAGTGAAAAAATTTGATGCAAAAATTATTTTTTTATTATGAACAAGTCCATACAATTAACAAGAATATGAATTTACCTTTCATATACAATGCATAAGATATTTCTCTAGGGAAGAAGAACTAATAGATATCCTGAAGCAGACCAGTATCTAAGTATAGCCACAGGAAAAGTAGAAAGAATTAAATTTGCAATATAGTAAAAGTGGCAAGGTAAGTTCACTCTTCATTTTTATTCATGAAACAGTATATGAAATAAGTCATAAAATACAGAAACATTTGCTGAGAGATTTAAGTGGAAAACACGATTTAGGCAGTTTTCTGCTGTCATGGAAATTTGAATTATATTTGTTTGCATGCATACACATACATAACCTGTTGTGGGGTGTGTGTGTGTGTGTGTGTGTGTGTGTGTTTGTGTGTGTGTGGGGTCAGACTGACATTGTTATTGATACCTCTGCCTAACATAATGTTAAACTCATGATCAGAAAATCAGTTACATCAAAAGATTGTCTCGGGTGTCTGAGACTATTATCACCATACAATTTTTAGTTCCTGTGTCTTACATGAAAATGGCCAAACAGAAACACTGTTACAGAGGAAAATAAAAAGACAATGTAAGTTCTTCTGAAGAATTATTGGATGCTGACATCTAGTGACTTAGAAAAGTACCATTATGGAGGAATTTTAATAACACAATATACTTCCATAAAAATGTGTATGTTGCCCAGTGCAAAATCACATATGTACAGGTCGATACATTTAATTTTAATACTTAATTATAGCTTTTTATGTGCCTAACTGCTACTGAATAAAGGTAAACCCTTGTGAAATGAACTTTTTTTATCAGTGATACTCCACACTTTGCAGAAAGCATATCATTCCCTATAATATCTTAAAATCTTCCTCCATTACCCTTTTCCTTCCTTCCTTCCTTCCTTCCTTCCTTCCTTCCTTCCTTCCTTCCTTCCTCCCTTCCTTCATTCCTTCTTTCCTTCCTTCCTCAATATCTTTTGACCACATTGTCTCTGTATATGCTTTTTTCTTTGCCTCTCTGATATATTCTAATATATATTATCTATATCTCCATCCTTCCTCTTTCAATACACTTAAAAGTGTTCTTCAGTTAGGGTTTCCATCACTATGATAAACACTAAGACCAAAAGCAACTTGGTGAAGAAAGGATTTATATCATCTTACAGTAAACAGGTAACAGTCCTTTATGGACAGAACTCAGGACAAGAACTCAAGCAGGCAAGAACTTCCGGGTAGGAACTGACACTGAAGCCATGGAGGAATGCTACTTACTGGCTTCCTCCTCATGATTTGCTCAGCCCACTATTACAGCTCAGCACAGCTGCCCAGAGCTAGTACTGATGTGCCAAAGATTAATTAAGAAGACATCTGAAAGACTTCTGGGTTTCCTTTTCACAGTAATTCTGACTTGTCAAACTGACCCCCCCAAAAAAGTAATTAGTATAAATAGCTTTTCCATCTACTGGATACTAAATCTACAATAACCTAAAATAAGTTTTTTTGTGTTAAATTCTTCTGAAATTTTAATGTACTTTTCCTATATGTCTCATTTGAGGCCTGCTTTACCATACTATTTCAAGTTACACATATGAAAGTATAACCTTGTAATAATGCTTATACCTGTATCTCCTCTTTTCCATTTGATTTCCTTTTTTTCTATTCCTCGGTGAATTACTGATTTACAATCATTATCTTACATTTATTATTTTACATTTTGATTACAATCATTATTTTACAATTATTATTTTACATTTTGATAGCGCTTATATAATTTTCATCAATGAATATGCAGTTAGGACCATATAGAAAGCAGATCACATTGACATTTTATTTTTTTTCATTATGAATTTTACTTCTTGATCTCTACCCAAAGCTGCATATCCTGTGCTATTCCAAAAAGCTCTCTACACATAGACTTTTTTCTTTGCAGAATTTACAAGTCCTGTGGCAATAAAATGCAAAGTTTTTAGAATGGAGCACTGATTCATGAATTCTCTAAGATAAGCTGTTAGGAAAAAAAAAAGCTGTCAGGAAAGAAAAAAGAAAGGAAGGAAGAAAGAGAGAGAGAGAGGAGAGAGATAAACAAAATTGCAGGAGAGTGTGTGAGTGAGAGTCAGGGACAGAGTGATAGAGGAAGAGAGGGAGAGAAGAAGAAAGGGAGACAGGAGGAAAGAAAGGAAAAAGGAAGGAAAGAAGGAAGGAAAGGAAGAGATTGATGAACTACAACTTATAATTTTAATGAAGGTGAAGAGTTTGTGAGTTTAATCCATAAGAAATTGGAAAAGTTGGTGTAGAGGTATGCTTGAGAATTTTAGATGTGCTTCGGTGCCTATCAGATAGAACCTGGAGGAAGAAAAGGACATGAAATCCCCTGAAACAAGAGTTACTACAAAAAGTTGTGAGCCCCCATATGCGCACAAGAAACAAAATTTCAGTCCACTGCATGAGCAGCATGTACTTTGAATTGCTGAGCCCTCTCTGCATCCCTTGTTCTGTATTATTCATCATATATTTAGTATTGAGTTTTTTTCCCCAGAATTCTTGAAAGTTAAGGTCATTATTGCTTAATATTTTCACTAGTGCTCTCTAAAGGCAATAATTCTTCAGCTTTATCTTCAACATTCTTTCTTATAGTGTTTACTGCTGGAGATATTTTACACTGATATTATATGTTTTGTGGAACTTTTAAGTTCTAATCTTTTAATTTGATTATCTTCAGTTTTTTCCTTTGCAGAATGTGTTGTTTAAGTTGCTGAATTTCTCACCTGAGTCTTGAATTGGTGTATTTATTTCATCCATCTTTTTGAATTTTCATTAAAATCATTGCTCTTTGCAGGAGGACTGCAGAGACTGATGCACCAATCAAGGACTAGCATGGGAAGAACTTATAGCTCATGCTCAGATGTAGTCCATAAGCAGTTCAGAATCCAAGTCAGATTCCTAATAAAGGGAGCAGGGGCAGTTTCTGACATGAACTCAGTTGCCTGCTCTTTGATCACTTCCGACTAAGAGGATGGCCTTACTAGGCCACAAAGGAAGAGAACCCAGGCCATCCTGATGAGACTTGATAAGCTAGGGTTAGAGAGTAGGGGAGAAGGACTCCCCCTTTTCAGTGCACTGGGGGAAGAGGATGGGGGGAAGAGGAAGGGAGGGTGCGACAGGGAGGAGATGAAGGAGGGGGTTACAATCATGATGGAAAGTGAACAAATTGTAAAAATAATAAAATATAAGTAATAATAATAATAAAAACTTTATCAGGTCAAAGGTTGCTTGAAAGTCAATCTTCACTGACTGTTTTCACATACCTAAAATTTTCATATAACTATAATCACTGTACAATGAACATGAGCTTGTCTAGTATGTAAGACTATTTTGAATACTTTTTTCTTTGTTGTCAAACTTGTTTCTTCTCTCTTTTGATCGCTTTGCTTTTGTAAAAGTTGAAGTAGAATCTGTTTTGTATCTTGGACTGGACTTAAACCTAAGTTTCACCTGCTTCAGCCTTCTGAGTTCTAGAAGTCTGTGTTCTTAATGCTAAGCAAACTTGGAATATTAACTCAAAATAGTAAGTTTACAATCTAAATTCAGCGATTTTATTATTTATAAAATTGTAAGAGCTATAAACTTTGTACAATATACACAAATTTATATTAGGAATCGGTTTGTTTACTTACTGAACAAATATTAAACACCAACCCACTTGACATTAACTAAATATTTTTCTCTAATGACTACCTAAATAATGCAGCAAAATAGAGAATTTTAAAAGCATGGCATGGACAGGATATTTGGTATGGTACAGTTATATATTGTCAATCGATGAAGTGTCTCAAAAGAGCAGCTCATCCCCCATCCTGTGAAAAGTCCTGAAGCCTCCTGATCCAAGTGAAATGCAGGGTGATATTTCCTGTAAATCAAGTTCTTGGAGAGGAATGACTGTGGACAGTTCCTTTACCTGAACTTTAACTTCATAAAACAAGTGTCTTGTGATCATAGTAAAGGAAGCCCTATTCACCACTAGAGGACACTGCAAAAAAACATAATTTTTTTTTCTTTTTTAATTTATTTTTCTTTATTAATTAGACTTTACTCACTTTGTATAACCTGGTGGTTCCCTCTCTCCTCCCTTCCCAATCCATCCCTTCCTCCACCCTCTGATTGCATGCCCCTCCCCAAGTCCACTGAGAGGGGAGGACTTCTTTTCCTTCCTTCTGATCCTAGTCAATTAGGTCTCATCAGGAGTGGCTGCCTTGTCTTCTTCTGTGGCCTGGTAATGCTGCTTCACCTTCAGGGGGAAGTAATTAAAGAGCAGGCCAATCGGAACTCCATAAGTAGAGAAACAAAATAAAAAAAAAATATGAGCACAGGGGTTTTTCCTGAAACTGCTATTCCACCCAACCACTATGCATGGAGATAACCTAAGGCCCCTGCACATATGTAGCCCATGGCAGTTCAGTATCCAAGTGGGTTCCATTGAAATAGTATCTAGACTTGTCCACCATTTCCCCCCACATTGCTCACAACGGGAGCAGTCTAGGATGCTGTCCTTCCTCATATTGGCAAGGGCCTTCTTAGAAGCAATCCTTACCATGAGACATTTCAATTGCTTTCCAAGTCCTGACACTGTTGTTTTCATTAGATTTAGAATATGATTAAAATTTCTATTGAATTTTACATATGGTCTATTGACATTTTCATTGCCAAGATTTGAGTTTCTCTCTCGTTCAGAAAACTCATCACTTAATCAATTGTTCTTTATTAGCCTATAGTTTATTAGTTAATACATGCAACTACCAATACCCATTTCTTGCATTTATTGATCATTTAAAAAATCATTCACTGAATTATATACCTAACATTTTGGTCCTATACTATTTTCAATATCAGTTATTAAGAATGTATAAACTTCTGGAGTAGTTATGTTTTGTATTTTTCCTTATTTTGCAAGTCTCTATGTTGATACTAAGCAATGTATTAGTTGGACATCAATTGCAAGTGTAAGTGAAAGCATTCAGTATGTGCCATCTTTCTTTGTCATTATCCAAAGAACATTAATTTTCTCATTAAGGCAGCATCCAGAATGAAACCATTGACAAATTGTTTGGGATCATCCTTCTCAAATCAGGTTATTGGTTCTGCAATTCAAACCTGACTCAAAAACAACTTCTCAAGTTCTCAGACATGCACAAGATCTGCATATTTTCAAGCCAGAGAAGGATCTCAACTGAGAGGAGGAAGTGCACCCCAGGGTCCCATCTTTAACAAAGAAGCATTTTTGTTCAGTTTTGACATTTATTGTTTCATTGTTGTTTTGATTGTTGGATTTGTTTCTCTTTTTTGTGGTTTTGTACTTTATTTTTTTTTTAATTTTTGGGGTTTGGTGGGGCTTTTGGGGAAGCAAGAGAATGTAAAGTTGGTGGGGAAGATCTGGAAAAAGTGAAAGGAAAGTAATCAATATGTATTTATAAAAATAATTAAAACTGAAATTAAAAGAACTTTAGAAATGTGCTCTTAGTCAAATGTTCTACTGCTATGAAGAGATGCTATGACTCAGAAGCACTTATTTTTGAAAAGCATTTAACGAGAACTTGGTTACAGTTCAGAGGTTTAGTCCATTATCATAGTGGGAGACATGGGAACACGCAGGCAGATATAATGTTGGAGAGTAGCTGAAGGTTCTTTATCCAGATTGGCAGGCAGAGAGAAGGACACAGCCATCCAGAAGAGGGGGTGAGAATTCCAGGAAATCCAACCTTCCCATTCCAAATCATGCAGGTGTGCATCAGGAACTGGCATGGGTGGGCGTGTCTGGCAGTGAGTCCGTTGGGGAGGTGAAGATGTAGGTGTAAGTTGAGGTGTGGGTGCTGGTCTTTCTTCCTGAAGCCTAGACCTTGAGCCTTCGCCAGAGTCGTTGGGGAGTGGGTGTCTGGTGGGCCGATGCAGGACGGAGTGCTTGCTCTGGGAAGAAGTCTGCAGCCTAGGCTGTCACGGGTGGGTGGAACCCGCCCAAAGGGTGTGGAGATCAGGCCGAGAGGCCTCCAGAGAGTGTCTTCAGAGCTCCAAGCAGGATTCCAGGTGCAAGCTCTAAAAAGCCTGGGTTTTCCGAGAGGGAAGAGTGGGTGTGTCCAGTGCAGCCAGGGTGTCCCAAGACATGCCTGAGCAGAGAGTGTCCTTCTGGGGTTCACCTGTGAGAGAACCGGTTGTGATAATCCCGGAGAGCCTTGGCCATGAGGGGGTGGGTCGCTTCTTACCTTGGGTCTTGTTGAAGATAGCCCGCCAGGATGGGCCGTGGCCAGAGGCCTGGGGGAGGAGGTGCGCTTCGGAGGATGGCCCACACAGCGGGGGTCCGGGCACCTCTGGCCTGCCTGGGCTCCTGGCCTGGGTGAAGAAGGTGACCATCTTGGTTTGTCGGCACCCTTGCAGCTTCTTGGCCTGTCTGCTCCGGATGCGGGCTGTGACTGCTTGCAGCCTCAGCTCCTGGTCTGCCTCCTCCATCTGCTGCTGTGTCTTGGTCTCAGTCTGGCTGTGGGTCTCAGTCTCGTCGCCTGCGTGCCCATGTTCCGCTTCTTGGGCTGCTTGGGCTGTGGCGGCTTCAAAGGCCTCCTTGGCTTGGGAGATTCCTTGGAGAGCAGGTTGTTCGGTGGCATCAGCTGCATGGGCTGCAATGGCCTCCTTGGCTTGTCAGTGAGCCTCCCACATGCCCACGAGATCTTGGGAAAGGAGGAGCCCTTCTGGCCATTCCTGCTGGAGAACGGGCTTCCTGGCACCTGAGTAGACAGGCGTCTTGGAATCCACCCTGACAGGCGCCAGGTGCACTTCTCGGTCAGTCTGGACCCAAGAGAGCTCCGGGACACCCAGGGGGTAGCGGGCGTGGTCAGAGTTGGGGCAAGCCCCCAAAGAGCAGGCACGGCCATGCTCCTGGGACCCGCGGAGAGCATCCTGTCTGCACTTTCGGATCTTCTTGGCTGCTGGCTCCAGGCTTTCACGGCAAGCGTCACTTGCCTCTGGCGTCTGGCATGTGCTTCGCTTCCTGCTCGGGACTGGCCTGCTGCTGCTCAGCTGCAAGGCCTCTGCCCGCTTGTCTTGGGCTCCTCTGGACGTGGATGCTTGGGTCTCCTCTGCCGGAGATGTTCTTCCTTGCTCTGCCTTCTCGCTCAGCACCAAGGCAGAGTCAGGGGAGAGTGGGTCCCGCTCAGACCTGGGACCCAGCGGGGAACTGTCCCCCCATTTGGCCGCCAAGTCCCTGGCGAAGGGCACTAGCAGCTGCTGTTTCCTCAAGATCTTGATGGTCTGCCTGAAGCCTATCTCTGCCAGACATTCAGACAGGCTGGGCACGGCGGCGAGTTTCTTCAGGGCCTTGTAGAGCTTGCGTGGCTCTGTCTCCGTGCACAGGCGATCACACAGCTTCTGCAGGGCTGCCTGGGAAGAGCCAGCCTCCATGTCCATGGCTGAGAACAGGACTGGGCCCCACCGGGCAGACAGTACGTCGGACTGCTCTTTTCCTCTTCCTCTCGTGGTGGCTACCTGTGTCTCTGCAGCAGATTCTGGGCTAG
Source organism: Meriones unguiculatus (assembly GCF_030254825.1). Classification (NCBI taxonomy): domain Eukaryota; kingdom Metazoa; phylum Chordata; class Mammalia; order Rodentia; family Muridae; genus Meriones; species Meriones unguiculatus. The sequence continues at coordinate 26,205,915 of NC_083353.1, read as the reverse complement.
GCTGCTGGGAGTTTTCCAGCTGCTGCCTCTCTTTGCCTCACTGTGGAGGGGCGCATCCCTACCCTAGATATATATACAGGGGCTGGACCACGCCTTGGCTCAAATCTGCCCAGTCAGCGGCCGAGGCTGCTGGTTCTGGGCCCGCCCCTTCTGACTTCTGCTTCCCTGTGCCACGCCCCATCCACAGCTCAGAAAACATGATCTCTGACGCCAGAGCCCACTCTGGCCAAATCCCGGGGGTTCACAGCCCTGCCTTGCTTCCAGGCGAGCTCTGGCAAATGGGGGCTTCCTCAAGGTCTTTGCTGGGGCTCTCGGGATAGTCTGCTCCCCGCTGTAGGACGCCAGCTTCGGGAGCCTGCCAGAGACTGCACATGCTCACACAAAAGCAGAGGGAAGTAAAATCGAGTCAATCAATCAATCAATAAGTAAATAAACAAACAAACAAATAAATAAATAAATAAATAAGCCGAGAATCTGCTCTGGGCTCCAATTTCGCACAGTGCATGGAGGGTGGGTGGGAGACACATCCCTTTCACCCCAGCAAGTTGAGCCTGTCGAGAAAGTGGATTTCTGCTCGGAGCCTGGAAATCCTGTCTTGCACACCTGCCACACCGCCTTGACGGCCTGGGCCCATCTTTCAACCAACTAGGCTTTCACAGGTGTTCACACTGGTGCAGTTCCCAAAAGCCGGCCCACAGCTTTCCATTTCTCTTCTGATCCTGGGCAACTGGGTCTTAGCTTTCTGGGTTCCAAAGGATCCCTTTTTCAATCTGGTTAATTTCCCTCTGCGCACTCTCTGTCTCTGTCTCTGTCTCTGTCTCTGTCTCTCTCTCTCTGTTTGTCTCAAACACACACACACTCACACACACACACACACACACACACATACACACCCTTGCACACACATGCACACTCACACAGTGGCTATCAACTCTCTATAACTATGCCTATGAATGACTCTCTCTTTCCAATCATATGTATATACACAGAAATGTTTATTCGTGAACATCTATGTATACAAAGGAGAGAAATGCACACAATATTCATTAGTGCTGAAGCTAACACACCTGACACTTACCCTAAGCAGTTCTCCCTCAGGCAGTTGTGTACCTAAGGCGTGGAAAACTAACTCTGGAAAGAAGATCTGTCCAAGCACTGGAGAAGTGGCAATTATTGCTTCCGCACAGCCCTCCAGAAGAGGGGGTGAGAATTCCAGGAAATCCATCCTTCCCTTCCAAATCACGCAGGTGTGCATCAGTGGGTGGGCGTGTCTGACAGTGAGTCCGTTGGGCAGGTGAAGGCGTAGGTGTGAGTTGAGGTGTGGGTGCTGGTCTTTCTTCCTGAAGCCTAGACCTTGAGCCTTGGCCAGAGTCTTTGGGTAGTGGATGTCTGGTAGGCCGATGCAGGACGGAGTGCTTGCTCTGGGAAGATGGCTGCAGCCTAGGCTCTCACGGGTGGGTGGAACCCGCCCAAAGGGTGTGGAGATCAGGCCGAGAGGCCTCCAGAGATTGTCTCCAGAGCTCCAAGCGGGATCCCAGGTGCAAGCTCTGGAAAGCCTGGGTTTTCCGTGAGAGAAGAGTGGGTGTGTCCAGTGCCGCCGGGGTGTCCCAAGACATGCCTGAGCAGAGAGTGTCCTTCTGGGGTTCACCTGTGAGAGAACCGGTTGTGATAATCCCGGAGAGCTTTGGCCATGAGGGGGGCGGGTCTCTTCTTAGCCTGGGTCTTGGTGCAGAGAGCCCGCCGGGACGGGCCGTGGCCAGAGGCCTGCGGGAGGAGGTGCGCTTCGGAGGAGGGCCCCCGAGCCGGGGGTCCGGGCACCTCTGGCTGGCCTGGGCTCCTGGCCTGGGTGAAGAAGGTGACCATCTTGGTTTGTCGGCGCCCTTGCAGCTTCTTGGCCTGTCTGCTCCGGATGCGGGCTGTGACGGCTTGCAGCCTCAGCTCCTGGTCTGCCTCCTCCATCTGCTGCTGTGTCTTGGTCTCAGTCTGGCTGTGGGTCTCAGTCTCGTCGCCTGCGTGCCCATGTTCCGCTTCTTGGGCTGCTTGGGCTGTGGCGGCTTCAAAGGCCTCCTTGGCTTGGGAGATTCCTTGGAGAGCAGGTTGTTCGGTGGCATCAGCTGCATGGGCTGCAATGGCCTCCTTGGCGTGGCAGTGAGCCTCCCACATGCCCACGAGATCTTGGGAAAGGAGGAGCCCTTCTGGCCATTCCTGCTGGAGAACGGGCTTCCTGGCACCTGAGTAGACAGGCGTCTTGGAATCCACCCTGACAGGCGCCAGGTGCACTTCTCGGTCAGTCTGGCCCCAAGAGAGCTCCGGGACACCCAGGGGGTAGCGGGCGTGGTCAGAGTTGGGGCAAGCCCCCAAAGAGCAGGCGCGGCCATGCTCCTGGGACCCGCGGAGAGCGTCCTGTCTGCACCTTCGGATCTTCTTGGCTGCTGGCTCCAGGCTTTCACGGCAAGCGTCACTTGCCTCTGGCGTCTGGCATGTGCTTCGCTTCCTGCTCGGGACTGGCCTGCTGCTGCTCAGCTGCAAGGCCTCTGCCCGCTTGTCTTGGGCTCCTCTGGACGTGGATGCTTGGGTCTCCTCTGCCGGAGATGTTCTTCCTTGCTCTGCCTTCTCGCTCAGCACCAAGGCAGAGTCAGGGGAGAGTGGGTCCCGCTCAGACCTGGGACCCAGCGGGGAACTGTCCCCCCATTTGGCCGCCAAGTCCCTGGCGAAAGGCACTAGCAGCTGCTGTTTCCTCAAGATCTTGATGGTCTGCCTGAAGCCTATCTCTGCCAGACGTTCAGACAGGCTGGGCACGGCGGCGAGTTTCTTCAGGGCCTTGTAGAGCTTGCGTGGCTCTGTCTCCGTGCACAGGCGATCACACAGCTTCTGCAGGGCTGCCTGGGAAGAGCCAGCCTCCATGTCCATGGCTGAGAACAGGACTGGGCCCCACCGGGCAGACAGTACGTCGGACTGCTCTTTTCCTCTTCCTCTCGTGGTGGCTACCTGTGTCTCTGCAGCAGATTCTGGGCTAGGCTGCTGGGAGTTTTCCAGCTGCTGCCTCTCTTTGCCTCACTGTGGAGGGGCGCATCCCTACCCTAGATATATATACAGGGGCTGGACCACGCCTTGGCTCAAATCTGCCCAGTCAGCGGCCGAGGCTGCTGGTTCTGGGCCCGCCCCTTCTGACTTCTGCTTCCCTGTGCCACGCCCCATCCACAGCTCAGAAAACATGATCTCTGACGCCAGAGCCCACTCTGGCCAAATCCCGGGGGTTCACAGCCCTGCCTTGCTTCCAGGCGAGCTCTGGCAAATGGGGGCTTCCTCAAGGTCTTTGCTGGGGCTCTCGGGATAGTCTGCTCCCCGCTGTAGGACGCCAGCTTCGGGAGCCTGCCAGAGACTGCACATGCTCACACAAAAGCAGAGGGAAGTAAAATCGAGTCAATCAATCAATCAATAAGTAAATAAACAAACAAACAAATAAATAAATAAATAAATAAGCCGAGAATCTGCTCTGGGCTCCAATTTCGCACAGTGCATGGAGGGTGGGTGGGAGACACATCCCTTTCACCCCAGCAAGTTGAGCCTGTCGAGAAAGTGGATTTCTGCTCGGAGCCTGGAAATCCTGTCTTGCACACCTGCCACACCGCCTTGACGGCCTGGGCCCATCTTTCAACCAACTAGGCTTTCACAGGTGTTCACACTGGTGCAGTTCCCAAAAGCCGGCCCACAGCTTTCCATTTCTCTTCTGATCCTGGGCAACTGGGTCTTAGCTTTCTGGGTTCCAAAGGATCCCTTTTTCAATCTGGTTAATTTCCCTCTGCGCACTCTCTGTCTCTGTCTCTGTCTCTGTCTCTGTCTCTCTCTCTCTGTTTGTCTCAAACACACACACACTCACACACACACACACACACACACACACACACACATACACACCCTTGCACACACATGCACACTCACACAGTGGCTATCAACTCTCTATAACTATGCCTATGAATGACTCTCTCTTTCCAATCATATGTATATACACAGAAATGTTTATTCGTGAACATCTATGTATACAAAGGAGAGAAATGCACACAATATTCATTAGTGCTGAAGCTAACACACCTGACACTTACCCTAAGCAGTTCTCCCTCGGGCAGTTGTGTACCTAAGGCGTGGAAAACTAACTCTGGAAAGAAGATCTGTCCAAGCACTGGAGAAGTGGCAATGATTGCTTCCGCACAGCCCTCCAGAAGAGGGGGTGAGAATTCCAGGAAATCCATCCTTCCCTTCCAAATCACGCAGGTGTGCATCAGTGGGTGGGCGTGTCTGACAGTGAGTCCGTTGGGCAGGTGAAGGCGTAGGTGTGAGTTGAGGTGTGGGTGCTGGTCTTTCTTCCTGAAGCCTAGACCTTGAGCCTTGGCCAGAGTCTTTGGGTAGTGGATGTCTGGTAGGCCGATGCAGGACGGAGTGCTTGCTCTGGGAAGATGGCTGCAGCCTAGGCTCTCACGGGTGGGTGGAACCCGCCCAAAGGGTGTGGAGATCAGGCCGAGAGGCCTCCAGAGATTGTCTCCAGAGCTCCAAGCGGGATCCCAGGTGCAAGCTCTGGAAAGCCTGGGTTTTCCGTGAGAGAAGAGTGGGTGTGTCCAGTGCCGCCGGGGTGTCCCAAGACATGCCTGAGCAGAGAGTGTCCTTCTGGGGTTCACCTGTGAGAGAACCGGTTGTGATAATCCCGGAGAGCCTTGGCCATGAGGGGGGCGGGTCTCTTCTTAGCCTGGGTCTTGGTGCAGAGAGCCCGCCGGGACGGGCCGTGGCCAGAGGCCTGCGGGAGGAGGTGCGCTTCGGAGGAGGGCCCCCGAGCCGGGGGTCCGGGCACCTCTGGCTGGCCTGGGCTCCTGGCCTGGGTGAAGAAGGTGACCATCTTGGTTTGTCGGCGCCCTTGCAGCTTCTTGGCCTGTCTGCTCCGGATGCGGGCTGTGACGGCTTGCAGCCTCAGCTCCTGGTCTGCCTCCTCCATCTGCTGCTGTGTCTTGGTCTCAGTCTGGCTGTGGGTCTCAGTCTCGTCGCCTGCGTGCCCATGTTCCGCTTCTTGGGCTGCTTGGGCTGTGGCAGCTTCAAAGGCCTCCTTGGCTTGGGAGATTCCTTGGAGAGCAGGTTGTTCGGTGGCATCAGCTGCATGGGCTGCAATGGCCTCCTTGGCGTGGCAGTGAGCCTCCCACATGCCCACGAGATCTTGGGAAAGGAGGAGCCCTTCTGGCCATTCCTGCTGGAGAACGGGCTTCCTGGCACCTGAGTAGACAGGCGTCTTGGAATCCACCCTGACAGGCGCCAGGTGCACTTCTCGGTCAGTCTGGCCCCAAGAGAGCTCCGTGACACCCAGGGGGTAGCGGGCGTGGTCAGAGTTGGGGCAAGCCCCCAAAGAGCAGGCGCGGTCATGCTCCTGGGACCCGCGGAGAGCGTCCTGTCTGCACCTTCGGATCTTCTTGGCTGCTGGCTCCAGGCTTTCACGGCAAGTGTCACTTGCCTCTGGCGTCTGGCATGTGCTTCGCTTCCTGCTCGGGACTGGCCTGCTGCTGCTCAGCTGCAAGGCCTCTGCCCGCTTGTCTTGGGCTCCTCTGGACGTGGATGCTTGGGTCTCCTCTGCCGGAGATGTTCTTCCTTGCTCTGCCTTCTCGCTCAGCACCAAGGCAGAGTCAGGGGAGAGTGGGTCCCGCTCAGACCTGGGACCCAGCCGTGAACTGTCCCCCCATTTGGCCGCCAAGTCCCTGGCGAAAGGCACTAGCAGCTGCTGTTTCCTCAAGATCTTGATGGTCTGCCTGAAGCCTATCTCTGCCAGACGTTCAGACAGGCTGGGCACGGCGGCGAGTTTCTTCAGGGCCTTGTAGAGCTTGCGTGGCTCTGTCTCCGTGCACAGGCGATCACACAGCTTCTGCAGGGCTGCCTGGGAAGAGCCAGCCTCCATGTCCATGGCTGAGAACAGGACTGGGCCCCACCGGGCAGACAGTACGTCGGACTGCTCTTTTCCTCTTCCTCTCGTGGTGGCTACCTGTGTCTCTGCAGCAGATTCTGGGCTAGGCTGCTGGGAGTTTTCCAGCTGCTGCCTCTCTTTGCCTCACTGTGGAGGGGCGCATCCCTACCCTAGATATATATACAGGGGCTGGACCACGCCTTGGCTCAAATCTGCCCAGTCAGCGGCCGAGGCTGCTGGTTCTGGGCCCGCCCCTTCTGACTTCTGCTTCCCTGTGCCACGCCCCATCCACAGCTCAGAAAACATGATCTCTGACGCCAGAGCCCACTCTGGCCAAATCCCGGGGGTTCACAGCCCTGCCTTGCTTCCAGGCGAGCTCTGGCAAATGGGGGCTTCCTCAAGGTCTTTGCTGGGGCTCTCGGGATAGTCTGCTCCCCGCTGTAGGACGCCAGCTTCGGGAGCCTGCCAGAGACTGCACATGCTCACACAAAAGCAGAGGGAAGTAAAATCGAGTCAATCAATCAATCAATAAGTAAACAAACAAACAAACAAACAAATAAATAAATAAATAAGCCGAGAATCTGCTCTGGGCTCCAATTTCGCACAGTGCATGGAGGGTGGGTGGGAGACACATCCCTTTCACCCCAGCAAGTTGAGCCTGTCGAGAAAGTGGATTTCTGCTCGGAGCCTGGAAATCCTGTCTTGCACACCTGCCACACCGCCTTGACGGCCTGGGCCCATCTTTCAACCAACTAGGCTTTCACAGGTGTTCACACTGGTGCAGTTCCCAAAAGCCGGCCCACAGCTTTCCATTTCTCTTCTGATCCTGGGCAACTGGGTCTTAGCTTTCTGGGTTCCAAAGGATCCCTTTTTCAATCTGGTTAATTTCCCTCTGCGCACTCTCTGTCTCTGTCTCTGTCTCTGTCTCTGTCTCTCTCTCTCTGTTTGTCTCAAACACACACACACTCACACACACACACACACACACACACACACATACACACCCTTGCACACACATGCACACTCACACAGTGGCTATCAACTCTCTATAACTATGCCTATGAATGACTCTCTCTTTCCAATCATATGTATATACACAGAAATGTTTATTCGTGAACATCTATGTATACAAAGGAGAGAAATGCACACAATATTCATTAGTGCTGAAGCTAACACACCTGACACTTACCCTAAGCAGTTCTCCCTCGGGCAGTTGTGTACCTAAGGCGTGGAAAACTAACTCTGGAAAGAAGATCTGTCCAAGCACTGGAGAAGTGGCAATGATTGCTTCCGCACAGCCCTCCAGAAGAGGGGGTGAGAATTCCAGGAAATCCATCCTTCCCTTCCAAATCACGCAGGTGTGCATCAGTGGGTGGGCGTGTCTGACAGTGAGTCCGTTGGGCAGGTGAAGGCGTAGGTGTGAGTTGAGGTGTGGGTGCTGGTCTTTCTTCCTGAAGCCTAGACCTTGAGCCTTGGCCAGATTCTTTGGGTAGTGGATGTCTGGTAGGCCGATGCAGGACGGAGTGCTTGCTCTGGGAAGATGGCTGCAGCCTAGGCTCTCACGGGTGGGTGGAACCCGCCCAAAGGGTGTGGAGATCAGGCCGAGAGGCCTCCAGAGATTGTCTCCAGAGCTCCAAGCGGGATCCCAGGTGCAAGCTCTGGAAAGCCTGGGTTTTCCGTGAGAGAAGAGTGGGTGTGTCCAGTGCCGCCGGGGTGTCCCAAGACATGCCTGAGCAGAGAGTGTCCTTCTGGGGTTCACCTGTGAGAGAACCGGTTGTGATAATCCCGGAGAGCCTTGGCCATGAGGGGGGCGGGTCTCTTCTTAGCCTGGGTCTTGGTGCAGAGAGCCCGCCGGGACGGGCCGTGGCCAGAGGCCTGCGGGAGGAGGTGCGCTTCGGAGGAGGGCCCCCGAGCCGGGGGTCCGGGCACCTCTGGCTGGCCTGGGCTCCTGGCCTGGGTGAAGAAGGTGACCATCTTGGTTTGTCGGCGCCCTTGCAGCTTCTTGGCCTGTCTGCTCCGGATGCGGGCTGTGACGGCTTGCAGCCTCAGCTCCTGGTCTGCCTCCTCCATCTGCTGCTGTGTCTTGGTCTCAGTCTGGCTGTGGGTCTCAGTCTCGTCGCCTGCGTGCCCATGTTCCGCTTCTTGGGCTGCTTGGGCTGTGGCGGCTTCAAAGGCCTCCTTGGCTTGGGAGATTCCTTGGAGAGCAGGTTGTTCGGTGGCATCAGCTGCATGGGCTGCAATGGCCTCCTTGGCGTGGCAGTGAGCCTCCCACATGCCCACGAGATCTTGGGAAAGGAGGAGCCCTTCTGGCCATTCCTGCTGGAGAACGGGCTTCCTGGCACCTGAGTAGACAGGCGTCTTGGAATCCACCCTGACAGGCGCCAGCTGCACTTCTCGGTCAGTCTGGCCCCAAGAGAGCTCCGGGACACCCAGGGGGTAGCGGGCGTGGTCAGAGTTGGGGCAAGCCCCCAAAGAGCAGGCAGGGCCATGCTCCTGGGACCCGCGGAGGGCGTCCTGTCTGCACCTTCGGATCTTCTTGGCTGCTGGGTCCAGGCTTTCACTGCAAGAGTCACTTGCCTCTGGCGTCTTGCATGTGCTTCCCTTCCTGCTCGGGCCTGGCCTGCTGCTGCTCAGCTGCAAGGCCTCTGCCCGCTTGTCTTGGGCTCCTCTAGACGTGGATGCTTGGGTCTCCTCTGCCGGAGATGTTCTTCCTTGCTCTGCCTTCTCGCTCAGCACCAAGGCAGAGTCAGGGGAGAGTGGGTCCCGCTCAGACCTGGGACCCAGCGGGGAACTGTCCCCCCATTTGGCCGCCTAGTCCCTGGTGAAGGGTACTAGCAGCTGCTGTTTCCTCAAGATCTTGATGGTCTGCCTGAAGCCTATCTCTGCCAGACGTTCAGATAGGCTGGGCATGGAGGCGAGTTTCTTCAGGGGTTTGTAGAGCTTGCGTGGCTCCATCTCCATGCATAGGCGACTCTGTCCTACTGCGCTCTCTCTGTCTTTCTCTGTCTCTCTCTGTCCCAAACACACTCTTTCTCTCTGTCTCTCTCTCTGTCTCTGTCTCTTTCTCTCTCTCTCACACACACACACACATACACACATACACACACCCTTGCACACACATGCACACTCACACAGATGCTATCAACTCTCTATGGCTATGCCTATGAATGACTCTCTCTTTCCAATCATATGTATATACACACAAATGTTTATTCGTGAACATCCATGTATACAAAGGGGAGAAATGAAGACAATATTCATTAGTGCTGAAGCTAACACACCTGGTGAAAATCCCAAACGCCTGCCCAGAGCTTTTCCTTTCTCTTTTCATATTCGGGAACTGGGTCTGTGTTATACACCTGCCACACTGCCTTGCCTCCAGGCTCCTTCTTTTCACCAACTGGGCCTTCACAGCTGTTCACACTGGTGCAGATCCCAAAAGCCCGTGGAGACCTTTTCATTTCCATTTTCTTCTTTGGCAACTGGGACTTGGCTTTCTGAGTTGCAAAGGGATCTCTTTTTCACTCTGGTTAATTTCCCACTACTCTCTCTCTCTCTCTCCCCCTCTCTCTTTTATACACATACATATATACAAACACACACAAATAAACACACACACACACACATATACTTATCCTATAAGTTTTTTTTTTTTCTCTAGAGAACACTGACTCATACCATGGGTGACTGAGACCCTGTCTCAAAAAATAAATTAGAGAAGCATTTGAAGATGATATCCAATTTTGACCCTACTTGCTTTATATGTTTACATATGTATACACTTACATAGCATACAAAACATGCTTGTGTTAGACTTTATTGTTGTCATAACACATTATCGTCATTGCTAAAAAACTGTTTTCTATGTGCTCGAGATCCAAATAGTTTTGATAAGTTAAAATCAATCTGGCATCAAGTTTCAGTTCCTTCTGGGGAGAGAAACATTCTGATTTCCTGCCTTTTCAGTATATGGTGACCATTTATATGTCTTGTTTTGTAGCCCTCTTACATCTCCTAATCCAGACACAGGAAGAGTGTTTCTTACAGTGTGTCATTCTGATTGTCCTCATTTCAAATTTTTTGTATTCTCTGTAGTGTCTCCCTTTTGAAAATCTCCTTAAAATCCATTTGTTGTACTGTGATGAACCATGATAACATTTAGAGTGGCAATGAGCAAACATGACTTCATTTTGAGATGTAAAATGTCCTGTTCACTGAATAGAATATAATCATCTTAAAGTGGTGGGAAAGTATTATAGGATAAAATTAAAAAATTGACTTGAATTAGGAAATAATCTTAAATATGCATTATTCTAAATACCCCTTTATTCCATTAAATATTTAAGCTCATTATAATGTGGCACAGAGAAAGAAAATTGTATTTGATTGACAGAGAAAATGTAAACTACATAGTACAATGCTACACACAAAAAATTCCTGGCTCATTGTGGTGGCACCTGCTTATAAACTCAGGTATTCTGGAGGCCAAGGCAACCCGAATTCTAAGAGCAAAGGTAGCTGGGAGTATACACTAAGTATGAGACCAGTTTGGGTTACCTAAGGGATACACTGTCAAAAACAAATCAGATACAAATGTTGAGGAAAAGCTATCTATTCCCAAACCAAAAGATTCCAGTTGTTCTTTCAGCCTAACATTTTTAACAATATATCATGGTATCACTGCATGCCAACAGTAAAGGACTAGAGCAAAAACTGGAACAAATAGGGAAAACTTTAGGAAATACAAGTAAGATAAAATAAATACAGAACAAAATTAAATCCCATTTCTTCTTGATTTATTTCATATAAAAATATTAGTTAAAATAGATACTCGAGCCTATACACTCTAGAATAAAATGTGAGTATATGGAGTTACCTAGAGAAAGTCTGGTTTGGGTTCTCAGAACTGTATGTTACTGTGATCACTAGCCAATGCCAAACATCACTGTTTTCTGTTTCCATGAATGGATGGAAAGTTCTGCATTCAGTTTATTTAGAGAAAGGATCTTTCTAAATGATTATTTTGGGAGTTGGAGGTGTAGACATTGGGGCTAATTGTCCTGATATTGTCAGAGATTTTAATCTGCACAGTTGTAAACACTAAGCTACTAAAATTTCCATTATGGTCTGCTTACGACATTTGAAAGATGATTCTTTCCTTTTGTATGCCAGCTTCTCATGACAATTTTAATGGTAAATTTGTACTATATTATCTTTATGTAGCAGCTAGTAATGATAATAAAGACTCTTATAATTATTTGAGATTTACCAGGAATTTTTTTGTATAAGTTATACATATTCTTCTATAATAAACTGTGCAACAATTTTAAAACATTTTAAAATTTGTGATATTAAAATTAATAATCACAGTATGAATTAAACATATCTTCACAGAAAATTATTTTTACAACCAACTACAGATATAAAAAGTTAAGTCAGATGCATTTCTAAGCCAGCTGAAGGTATTTTATCCTATGAATTATGTACTAAATTTAACTTTCTTCATAAAATTTTTCGGAAGTCTATGAGCTTTATTTTTGATGTTCTACTTTCCATTTGTTTTTTTTCTCAAATTTAAAATTATCCCAACTTATTCAAATTCTATAAAATAAGTACATTAGCTTGTAGGATTTGTAAATATTTTTGAGCTTTTAATGTCTTATATTTGTTTTTTAACTCAATTTTGCTGAATATTCAGATAAGTCAAACTTTACACTTTTCTAAATCATTGAAGATAATCATCTGGGTATACTTTCAATAACAAAAATTCTAATACTGTTAATGGATGCATTTCCATTTTTTTACATGTAGATATCCTGTTAGACCAGCACTATTTGTTGATTATGCTATCTTTTTTTGCCATTGTATGATTTTGGTATCTAAAATCAGGTGTTCAGAGTTGTGTGGATTTATTTGTGAATCCTCTATTCAATTCCATTGATTCACCAGTCTGTTTCACAGCCTGCACTATGCAGGTTTTATTGCTGTTGTTCTATAGGACAGCTTGAAATCAGGGATGAAGATATCTCCAGAAGATCTTTTGTTGCAGAGCAGAGGATTATTCTAGCTATTCTGTTTTTTTGTTTGTTTTGTTTGTTTGTTTGTTTTTTTGTTTTTTGTTTTTGTTTTTTCCTATTCTTTATGAAGTTGAGAATTTTCCTTTTAAGTTTTGTAAAGAATTCTGTTGTTATTTTGAAGGGAATTTCATTGAATGTGTAGATTGCTTTTGGTAAGATGGTCATTTTTACTGTTTATCCTGCCAACCCATGAGCATGGGAGATCTTTCCATCTTCTAATAACTTCTTCTGTTTTTTTCCTAAAGACTTGAAGTGTTTTTCATACAAATCTTTGACTCGATTGGTTGGAGTTACACAAAGGTACTTTTTGTTATTTGTGGCTATTGTGAAAGGCGTTGCTTCCCTAATTTCTTTCTCAGTCCATTTGTCGTATGTATGCAGGAGGGTTGCTGTACTTTTATTTCGAGTTAATTTTGTATCCAAACACTTTGCTGAATGTGTTTATCAGCTGTAGGAGTTCCCTGGTAGAATCTCTGGGGACACTCATGTATACTTTCATATCATCTGCAAAGAATGATACTTTGACTTCTTCCTTTCTGTATTGAATCCCCTTAATCTCTTTTAATTATCTTATTGCTCTAGCAAGGATTTCACGAACTATGTTGAAGAAATATGAAGAGAGAGGGCAGCTCTCTGTTGTCCCTGATTTCAGTTGGAATGATTTAAGTTACTCTCCATTTAGTTTTATATTTGTTATAAGCTTGCTGTATATTGTCTTTACTGTGTTTAGGTAAGTGTCTTGTATCCCTGATCTCTCCAGACTTTAAACAGAAATGGGTGTTAGATTTATCAAATGCTTTTTCAGTATTGAAGGAGATGATCTTGTGTTTTTTTTTTTCTTTCGTTTTTTATATGGTAGATTACATTGATGGATTTCCATTTATTGAATCATCCCTGCATGCCTGAGATGAAGCTTACTTGGTCATAATTGATGATATCTTTGATGTGTTCTTAGATTCAGTCTGCAAGGATTTTGTTGAGTATTTTTTGTATCAGTGTTCACAAGAGAAACTGGCCTAAAATTCTCTTTCTCTCTCCAGTTTTTTTAAGGTTTAAATTTCAAGGTGACTATGGCTTCAAAGAATGAGATGGTAACATTTTTTCTGATTCTCTTTTGTGGATTACTTTGAAGAGTATTGGTGTTAGCTCTTCTTCAAAGGTCTGGTAAAATTCTGTGCTGAAACCATCTGGCCTTGGGCTTTCGTTTTGCATGGGAGACTTTTGATGAAAAGTTCTATTTCCTTAGGGGATGTATGATTATTTAGTTTATTTATGTGAACTTGATTCATCTTTTGTAAGTGGAATCACTCAAGAAAATTGTCCATTTAATTGAGATTTTTTCACTTTGTGGGATATAGGCTTTTGAAGAAAGACCTAGTGATTGTTTGGATTTCTTCCATGTCCGTTGATATGTCCCCTTTTCATTTCAGATTTTGTTGATTTGGATAGTGTCTCTCTGTCCTTTTGTTAGTTTATGTAAAGGTTTGTCTATCTTGTTGATTTTCTCAAGGAAATAGCTCTTGGTTTCCTTGATTGTTTGAATTGTTCTCTTTGTTTGTAGTTTATTGATTTCCTTGGTTGAGTTTGATTATTATCAGCTGTCTACTCCTCTTGGGTGTGTCTGTTTCTTTGTTCCTAGAACTTTCAGGTGAGCCATTAAGTTGCTTCTATGGGATGCTTCAAATTTCTTCTTGAAGGCACTTAGTGCTATGACCTTTCCTCTTAGTACTGTTTTCATCATATCCTATAAGTTTGGGTATGTTATATCTTCATTTTCATTACATTCCAGGAAGACTTTTATTTTTCTTTGTTTCTTCCCTGACCCAGCTGTCATTGAGTAGCGAGTTGTTCAGTTTCCATGTGTGTGTAGGCTTTTTGCTATTTCTGTTGTTGGTGAGATCCAGCTTTAGTTCATGGTAGTCTGATAGGAGACAAGGGATTATTTCAATCTTCTTGTATCTGTTGAGGTTTTCTTTGTGCCCAATTATATGGTCTATTTTGGAGAAGGTTCCATGAGGTGCTGAGGAGGTAATTCTTTTTGTGATAGGGTGAAAAGCTCTGTAGATGATAGGTCCATTTGATTCATGGCATCTATTTGAGTCATCGTTTCTTTGTTTAATTTCGGTTTGTTCACCTGTCCTTTGTTGAGAGTGGAGTGTTGAAGTCTCCCACTATTAATGTGTGTGGATCTATGTGTGGTTTCAGTGTTATTAATCTTTCTTTTACTATTGTGGGTGCTCTCCTATTTGGAGCATAAATGTTCAGAATTGTGATGTCTTCTTGGTCGATTTTTTTTTTTGATGAGTATTAAGTAACTTTCCCGGTCTCTTATGTTTAATTTTGGTTGAATATCTATTTTATTAGATACTGGAATGACAACTGCAGCTTGCTTCTTGGGTCCATTTGCTTGGAAAACCATCTTCTAACCCTTTATTCTCAGTTAATATCTATCTTTGTGGCTTAAGTGTGTTTCTTGTATGCATCAAATTTTTGGGTCTTGCTTGCACATCCATTCTCTTTTAGTTTGTGAGTTCATTGATGTTAAGAGAGATTAATAACTAGTAGCTGTTAGATCCTTTGATTTTGCTGCTGGTTGTGGTTTGTGTGCTTAGCTACTTTTAGTTTTGCTGCACTGAGGTTATTTATTTCCTGTGTTTTCCTAATGTTGTTATTTTTCTTCGGCTGTATTTTTCCTTCTAATGTTTTCTGTAATGCTGTATTTGTGTCTAGGTATTGTTTAAATTTGTTTTTGTCGTTGAATATCTTGTTTCCTCCATCTATGATGATTGAGAGTTTTGCTGTGTAAAGTAGCCTGGGCTGATATCTATGTTCTCTTAGGGTTTGTACTATAGCCATCCAGGCCCTTCTGGCTTTCATAGCTTCTGTTGAGTAGTCAGATGTGATTCTGATAGTTTGCCATTATGTGTTACTTGATACTTGGCCTTTTTCCTTTGCTGCTTTTAGTATTTTTTCTTTGTTCTGTTTTGAATATTATGTGGCAGGAGGATTTTTTTTTCTGGTTTAATTTATTAGGTGTTCTGTAGGTCTGTTGTATATTTATTTATAGGCCTCTTTTTTAAGTTGGGAGATTTTCTTCTATTATTTTTTGAAAATATTTTCTGGGCATTGTAGACAGGAATCTTCTTTTTTCTCTATTCCTATTACTCAGTTTTTTTTTTTAATTTTATTTTTTTCTTATCAGTTACATTTTATTAACCCTGTATCCCAGCCGTATCCTGCTCCCTCATTCCCTCCCAATCCCAGCCTCCTTCCCTCATCTCCACCATGCCCCTTTCCAAGTCCACTGATAGGGGGACCTCATCCCCATTCATCTGATCATGTTTTAACAGGTATCTTCAGGACTGGCTGCAAAGCCCTCCTCTGTGCCCTAACAGGACTGCTTCTCCCTTGGGGGGTGGGGAGGTCAAAGAGCCAGTCATTGAGTTCCTGTTAGAAATAGTCCTTTTTTCCCTCACTATGGGAAACTACTTGGTTACTGAGCTAACACAGGGTACATCTGAGTAGAGGTTCTAGGTTATATCTATACATGGTCCTTCATTAAATATCAGTCTCAGAAAAGACCCTGTGCCCAGATATATTTTGTCCTTGTGGAGCTCCTATCCTTTCCCATCATACTAACTCCCCTTTTTTCATATGATTCCCTCTACTCTGCCGAAAGTTTGGTCATGAGTCTTTGTATCTGCTTTGAAAACACTGCTTGTTAGAGTCTTTCACATGCCCTCAGTAGACTCCTATCAGACATTCAATGCACATCCCATCTGTCTTTCTAAGTGAGGATTGATCATCTTACCCCATATCCACTCTCTTGATTATCTTTTTTAGGTGTATAGAATTCATTCTGTTTATCATATCTTATAGGTCTATATAAGTGAATATATACCATGTTTGACTTTCTCCTTCTGGGATATTTCACTCAGAATGATCTTTTCTAGATCCCACCATTTGCCTGCAAATTTCATGATTTCCTCCTTTTTGATTGCTGAGTAGTATTCCATTGTGTAAAAATACCACAACTTCTGTACCCAATCCTCTATTGATGGACATCTGGGTTGTTTCCAGGTTCTGCCTATTACAAATAAAGCTGCTATAGACATGGTTGAACAATATCCCTTTTGTGTACTTGAGCAAAGTTTGGGTATATACCTAGCAGTGGTATAGCTGGGTCTTGAGGAAGCGCTATTCCTAATTGTCTGAGAAAGCGCCAGATAGTTTTCCAGAGTGGTTGTACCAGTTTACATTCCCACCAGCAGTGGAGGAGGGTTCCCCTTTCTCCACAACCTCTCCATCATGTGTTGTCACTTGAGTTTTTCATCTTGGCCATTCTGATGGGTGTAAGGTGAAATCTCAGGGTCGTTTTGATTTGCATTTCTCTGATGGCTAATGAGGTTGAGCATTTCTTTAAGTGTTTCTCTGCCATTCGATATTCCTCTGTCAAGAATTCTCTGTTGCGCTCTGTTCCCCATTTTTTAATTGGATTAATTGGTTTGCTGCTTTTCAGCTTCTTTAGTTCTTTGTATATACTGGATATTAGTCCTCTGTCAGATAATGGGATAGTGAATATTCCTTCCCAATCTGTAGGCAGTCATTTTGTTTTGATGACGGTGTCCTTTGCTTTACAGAAGCTTTTTTGTTTCATGAGGTCCCATTTACTGATTGTTGCTCTTAGAGCCTGTGCTGTTGGTGTTTATGAAGTTGTCTCCTGTGCCAATGAGTTCTAGGCTGTTCCCCACTTTTTCTTCTAAGAGATTTAGAGTATCTGGTTTTATGTTGAGGTCTTTGATCCACTTGGGCTTTAGTTTTGTGCAGGGTGATAAATATGGATCTATTGTCATTTTTCTGCATGTAGACATCCATTTGGTTCAGCACCATTTGTTGAAGATGCTTTCTTTTTTCCATTGAATGGTTTTGGCTTCTTTGTAAAAAATCAAGTATTCATAGGTGTATGCGTTTATTTCTGGGTCTTCTGTGCAGTTCCTTTGATCCTCCTTTCTGTTTTTATGACAATACCATGCAGTTTTTATTACTATTGCTCTGTAGTACAAATTGAGATCAGGGATGGAGATACCTCCACATGATCTGTTGTTGCACAGGATTGTTCTGGAGATTCCTGTTTTTTTGTTTCTTTGTATGAAGCTGAGAATCTTCTTTTCAAGGTCTGTAAAGTATTGAGTTGGTATTTTGATGGGAATTGCATTGAATCTGTTGATTACTTTTGACAGGGTGGCCATTTTCACAATGTTAATCCTACCAATCCATGATCACGGGAGATCTTTCCATCTTCTGATGTCTTATTCAATTTCTTTCTTCAGAGACTTGAAGTTTTTCTCAAACAGGTCTTTCACTTGCTTGGTTAGTGTGTTTCTTGGATGCAACAGAAGGTTGGATCCTGTTTCCACAACTATTCTGTTAGTCTGTGTCTTTTTATTGGGGAGTTGAGTCAGTTGATGTTGATAGATACTAGTGACCAACAATTGTTGCTTACTTTTGATATGGGGTTGGTGGTGTCACTGAGTTTCATTGCTTGTATTCTTTTTTTGTGTGTGTGTGTTGTGTGTGTGTAGTTATCTATTTCCTCTGTTTCCTTAGATGTAGTTGTTTTCTTTGGTTTGGAGTTTCCCTTCTAGTACCTTCTGTAGAGCTGGGTTACTATGTAGATATTGTTTAAATTTGGTTTTGTCATGGAATATTCTGAATTTCTGTCTATGTTGATTGAAAGTTTTGCTGGGTATAGTAGTCTGGGTTGGAATCTGTGGTCCCTTAAGGACAGTATGATTTCTGTCCAGGCCCTTCTGGCCTTCATAGTTTCATAGTTTCTGTTGAGAAATCTTGTGTGATTCTGATAGGTCTACCTTCATATGTTACTTGGCCTTTTTTCCATGCTGCTTTTAGAATTTTTTCTTTGTTCTGTAGGTTCAGTGTTTTGACTATGATGTGACGTGAAGAATTTCTTTTCTGGTCTAGTCTACTTGGTGTTCTGTAGGCATCTTGTATGTTTATGGCCATCTCCTTCTTTAAGTTGGGAAAGTTTTCTTCTATAATTTTCTTGAAAATATTTTCCGGACCTTTGAGCCTGATGTCTTCTTTTCCTTCTACTCTTATTATTCTTAGGTTTTGTCTTTTCATGGTGTCCTTGAGTTCTTGGATGTTTTGTGTTTGGAACTTTTCTGATTTTATTTTTTCTTTGAGAGACGTGTCAATTCCTGGAAGTGTATCTTCGGCGCCTGAGATTCTTTCTTCCATCTCTTGTATTCTGTTGGTGATGCTTACCTTTGGAGTTCCCGATCTTTTCTCTATGTTCTACAGCTCCTAGTTTTTCTCCATTTGTATTTTCTTTTTTTTTAATTTTAATTCTGTTTTCATGACTTGCACCATTTCCTTCATCTGTTTGAATGTGGAGTCCTGCTTTTCAATGACAGCTTCTATTGTTTTTTTTCCATTTCTTCTCTATGCATCACTGATTGTGCCTCTATTTCTTTGGGTATAATTGCCTGTATTTCTATGAGAGTTTGTTTATTTCTTCTTCATTTCCCTTCATTTGTGTGGACGTTTCTTTGAAAGCTTTGTTCATTTCTTCTTTGTTTGCCTCAATATTCATGGTCATTTCTCTGAGATCTCAATTTGTTTCCTCTTGATTCATCTCGATTTCTTTGGCTATTTCTCTGAGGGCTTTGTTCATTTCACCTATATGGGCTCTAATAGCTGGAGAAACATAGTTTTGAGGTTGTTTTCTTGTATATCTAGTGAATTGAAGTGTCCATTTTTTTGTGGGGTTGCTGGTGAGGTCATTATGTCCTGATTTGTGTTGGGTGTGTTCTTAAGTCTGCCTCTAGCCATCTGGTTATTTATAACCCTCACTGTTTGTTCCTCGAGTTTGTAGTTCAGACAATGATCATCTCTTCCTGTTTTCTGGACGTTTTTTTCAGGAAGATGAGAGAGGTTCACTGGTTTGGGAGTGTGCCTTGTGGTTTCAGTTTTGCCTAAGTAAGGAATGTGACGCTGGCACTATTTGCATGCACTTTTAGCAGGCGTAGTGTACATGTGGGGATTCTGTGACTATTGCAGTGGCCTGCAGGCCACTATTATGAAGTATTATGTCTGAGATCCAGGGACTGTTTGCCTGGATTAAACTGGTGGACCCACAAGGCAGAGGCTTCAACGTTGGGGTCGCTATCCCAAGAATCCCTATGATGCCCACATTAGGGGTCTGGGTGGCAGGGATCTCATCTGGTTGCTTCTGTGGAGAGGCCCTGGGTCTGGGGCAAACTCTCCCTAGAAGGCTCACTCACTCTCTTGCAGGACCACTTGGAATGCACTGGGGTTTCCCTTGCTCTCTACTCTCTGATTTGGTCCTGCTGCGGGAAATGTGCGAGTAGGCTAACAGTCAACTCTGTGACACTGTGGCCGCAGGACACGATTTCCACCTCTCCTGTGTGCTGCCTCTCTGTCCTTTCCCTCTGCCAGGAGGGGTTATGTTGATTTGTCCTGGGGTAACTCGGGAAAGAGTTAGGTTGAGTGTTCTCAATATCCTGGGCCCAGAACTCTCTGCCAGAAGCAGCCTGGTGGTAGAACCTATGTTTGCTGATCCTGAGAGAGTACCAGGTAGGGTTGAGTGTCCTCAGATCCAGAGCTTGGGTTTCTCTGCCAGGGGCCACTGGGTGAGCTGGAGAGGGGGTACTGTGTCCTGTGGCAGGCTGCCTCTCTGTCCTTCCCCTCTGATCTTCCCCTCCGCTAGGGCAAGCTTATGGCAGTGTTCTCAGGGGAGTGCCAGAAGGGGTTGGGACTTCTCAGTCCAGATTCTGAGCCGGGTTTTCTCTGCCAGGAGTCGGGGGGGGTCGCCAGTGATAGGACATGGTGATAGACCTTATTGTGCTGGAACTGGGAGCGTCTCAGGACGTGTTGAATGATCACAGTCCCAGATCCTGAGCTGAAGTTTATTTGCAAGGAGCAGCGGCCAGCACGGTGAAGCCCCTGTGCGCCTCTTTGTCCTTCTGCTCCACTGCAGCAGGGTTATGGCAGCGTTTGGGGGAGTGCCCGAAAGGATTGGGTTTTCTCAGCTCCGATCTCAGGTTGGGGTACAGACAATGTGGTCTGTGGCAGATTCTGCTAGACACCACCTGCCTCCTCTGAAGAGGGAGTAGGGATTTTGAGCTGGGCTCGCAGCTGCTCTCTGAGCATGGCTGGAGCTCAGTTGTGATGGAGGCGGGTACCCGCAGTCAGCGAGAACTTCCAGGGAAAGACTGGGTGACCCATAATCAGCCTCGCAACTTTGCTTCCCCGTGGGGTTTTCTTGCGAATGGGACTCCCTTTGTGCCCACCAATCAGCCTGGGAAAGTGATCGGTACGTGCAGGTGTGCAGCTCCAGCACAGAGACCCAAAGCCCATGTTACCAGGGATCTCTTCCGGGTTCTGGCTGGCCGCCTCAGAGTGGACCTGACTGATTCCCATGCTGTGGGAGCCTCCCCTCACCTGGGAAACACGCTTTAGTTTTAGGGCCCAGAGTTCAGTCTCCTGGTCGCTGCACGGAGAGTGTTTTCCCACTTCTCAGACACAGTATTCTCCCAGTGCTGCCATCTTGGCCCCTCCACCCTTAAGTCTACTCTTAGGTTTTGTCTTTTCATGTTTTCTTGGATTTCATGGATGGTTTGTGTCAGGAATTTTTGGGATTTAGTATTTTCTTTAACGGCTACATGCATTTATTTCATTGTATCTTCCATATCTGAGATTCTTTCTTCCATCTATTGTAGTCTGTTGGTTATGGTTACCTCTGTAGTTCCTGTGTTCTTTTCTTTGTTCTTTCTCACCATGGTTTCCTCTGTTTGTGTTTTCTTTAATTTTTCCAATTCTATTTTCAGATCCTGAACCATTTTTTTATTTCCTTTACCTGTCTGACTGTATCTTCCTTCAATTCCTTCACCTGTTTGTTTGAACATTCCTCTGTTTCTTTTATTTCTTTCAGTGATTTAATCATTTTCTTTCTGAAAGCAACAAGCTGTTTTACTACAGTTTCCTGCATTTCTTTACTAATGGTCGTAATCTGTTTGACTTTATCTCCCTCTAAATCTTCAAACATTTTATTTGTTTCCTCCATTATTTTCCTCTTAAGCATTGATGTAAAGTCATCTTCTTAAATTCTACTTATGTTAGGATGTCCAGGGCTGGTTGTCCCTGGATAATTGGGTTCTGGGAATAGCATATTGCTTTGCCTTTTGTTGGTTGTGCTTTAACAGTAGCCTCTACCCATCTTGGTGTCTCAGGTATGGGCTATTAATTTCTGGTACCTGCTGGAATCCTGGGGTGGAGGGAATCCCCTTGGTAGGGTTCTGAAGGGAGCGTCCTCAGCTCTTTGAGTGTGATCAATGGATTGGTGGTGCTTTTCCAAAATTGGCACAATTCAACCCAGTTGAAGGACCTGTGTGGTAACTATGGTTCTTGGTAGTCAGGAAGGCTCTCCTCTTTCCAAGAGAAGTCCTGGAGACAGCTGCCTCTCTGTGTTTCTTGCTTAGAACATATTGAGCTGCTACCTTTGCTCCTTTATTTTGTTTTCTGAGCATAGTCCACTTGAAGAACCAGGAAGTGCAGTGGTTTCTTCAGTTTAGCTAGAGATAACTGGTTGCACTTTGGAGCAGTATCTGGGGCCTGATCCAATGGTCTCAGGCTTCTGTAGGTCTGAGGTTGGAGCTGTGTGCCCCAGTACCTTAGTGGTAAAACATGGCAGTTGAGTACAGTGCTCATGTGGGCAGCCAGAGGCCAGAGCTTGGAGCCTGTGGGAACCCAGCAAGAACCCAGCAGGACCTCAGCAAGAACCCAGAAAGAACCCAGGGGGAACCCAGCGGGAACCCAGAAACTCTTCTGGAAGTGGTTTTCCTGAGGTCGGTCCAGTTGTATCTACCACTGTGTGTTCCTCCCAACAAAAAGACCTAGTGTGCAGTGTTTTGGCATCCACAGTTTCATCTGGGATGGCAAGTAGAGTGCAGGCAGAGTGACTCTGCCTTGTTATGGACTGGGCTCCCAGAGGAACCTGGCTGGGTTGGGGGTGGGTGGATGGGAGTTGTGGTGCCCTGAGTTTGGGCCTGCTCTTTCCCACACTGTCGGTTTTCCTTCTGACAGAAAATGACAGTCTCTGTTGCCCTGGGGCCCACATTTCTGTCTGGGACAGAATTCTGTCTGGGACAATGAGTCAGGTGCACAGCAGTTCTCTAGGCTGGCAGCTGATTATCAGCTGGACCCCAGTACCTTTTGCAAGGGTTGTCTGAGTGTCCTGGGGTTGGTTCCTGATCGCTTCCTTCACCGTGGGGTTTTCTCCAGACTGGAAATCCCAGTCTCAGGTGTTGTGGGGCCCACAGTTCAGGCATGCAGGCATGCGCCTCTGGGCTGGTGACCAAGTGCCAGCTGGGACTGGGTACTCTTCCAGGAGTTTAGCTGGGTGAACTGAACCAAATTGATTCCCACAACATGGGCTTTCCTCTCAGCTGGCAAGCACAATTTTGGTGTGTTAAGGCCAAGAGTTCTGTGTGTTGGTCACTCTCTGTCCCTGCTGTGCTGCTGGTCAGAAACAGTGTCCTCCTGGTGCTGTTATCTTGGATGCTCATTATGACTATTTTAATAATTCTCATTAAAATCTTTGCCAATATTAATTTTACTTTGTTTATTAAAATATTTAAGCTAATTTTCTACTGCTCTGCACATGTTTTCCTCCTACTCTTGTAACTAATTAATGAAGATACTTTTATGATAATGGGCTAATAAGTCCTAAGAATGAATGCATAGATAGGAAATCTGTGTATGTGAGGTTCTTTGTCATGGTTACCAAACCATTTAATAAATAGTTAAGCTTTTAAAGCACAAGATTCATTTATCCAGTGTTATGGATTAGAATCATTGTCTAACTTTCTGAATACATTTTAGTATGATTAATATTACATAGTTTCTGTCTTCATGCTTTTATATTCTTATACATATTCACTGATGGAAATCTACTGTTGGTACAGGAATAGAGTCCCTCCCTATCTTGGAGCTTATCATAGAGCTTGCCAAGAGGAACAAGATGGCTGAGGAGGAGAAGGAAAAATGGACAAATAGAAACTGAAAATTTGTTTACATGACTTGCTTTATTACAAAGCCCTTGGATATTCTATTAGTTCCTTGTTTCACTGATGTGACAAAATAACTAATAAGAGCAACTTAATGTGAGGACAGTAAATTCTGGTTCACAGTTTGAAGGGAGCTAATGCATCATGGCCAAGAGGAGGTTGGGGGAAAAGCATGCTCAGCCTGTTTTCGAGCTTTAGTATATCTAGAACCTCAACCCATGTAATGAAGCCAACCATTGCTAAAGTGCTACACTTAGACTATTTCAGAAGTTTTTCCATCTCAGTTGATCTAATTGAGGCTCATCCCATAGGCATCTGGTGAGGTTTATCTTTTGGAGATTCTAGATCATAGCAAGTGGGCAGACAATTTAAACCAATTCACAGGGTAAGCAGTGCAATCTCATGAAAGCAGTAGCTCATTCTCAAGAGATAATGAGTTTCTCCTAAGAACTCTTAAGTTTCTCCTAAGAGTTCATCCTAAAATACCTGTTTAAGCTTTTCTTACATGTTACCATGTTTTCACTCTTCAAAGCGAGTTAGAAGAGGACAAAACATAATCTACCAGTGTAATTTATATCTGTTTAAATTCTCTTATCAGAACCTTCTCTAAATATCATTGTCTTTATGTAATTTCAAAATAATGTTCATAAACAATCCAAGTGACAAATTGATTTCTCTGTTTTCTTTTTATTCTTAGACTAGATTTTTCTTCACCTTTAGAATAACATGTATTGATTTTCATCAATGGTATTTGATGGTACTTATTCATTTGTATTTATTATATTTCTTTTTATACAATGACAATTATATGTGTAGTCTAATTTGTATTCTCTCTCACTAGATTTAACCTTTTTCCTGAAAATATTTTTATTTAATATAATTTTAAATGTGCAAATGTGTTTTACATAAATTAGAAATATTTATATAACAATCCTCCTATCAGAAATTTATTTTCTCTGCTAGAAAAAATAGAGTCTTTCAGAGACCCTTTATGGTAGGCTCCTGTCGTGTTTCTTTTTTTCTCCTACTTCCAATGTCTATCCCATTTGTCTTTCTAGATGAGGACTGATTATCTTACCCTGGGTCCTGCTTCTTGCTTAGCTTCTTTAAGTATATAGGTTTTAGTATGTAGATCCTATCTTTTAGGTCTAGTATCCACTTATATGTGAATATATACCATGTGTTTCTTTCTGCTTCTGGGATACCCTATTTATGATGATCTTTTCTAGACCACACCATTTGCCTGCAAATTTCATGATTTCCTTGTTTTTAATTGCTGAGTAGTATTCCATTGTGTAAATGTACCACAATTTCTGTAACCATTCCTCCATAGAGGGCCATACAAGGTTGTTTCCAGGTTCCAGCTATTACAAGTACAAAGGAGATGCTGACATTCATAACCAAACCTTGGGCAGAGTACAGGAAATCATATGAAAGAAGGGTGAGTTAGTAAGACCTGGAGAGGAAAGGAGCTCCACAAGGATCAAACATATCTGGGCACAGGAGTCTTTTCTAAAAATGATTCTCTAACAAGGGATCATGCATGGATGTAACCTAAAACCCCTGCTCAGACATAGCCCAAGGCAGCTCAGTATCCAAGTTGGATACCCCAGTAAGTTAAACAGGGATTGAAACTGATATGAACTCAGTGGCTGGACCTTTAACCTCCCCCCAACCCCAAGGGAGGAGCAGCCTTGATAGGCCACAGAGGAGGCCATTGCAGCTAGTCCTGAGGAGACCTGATAAGCTAGGGTCAGAGGAAGGGGAGGAGGAACTCTCTATCAGTGGACTTAGAGAAGGGCAGGGAGGAAATGAGGAAGGAACAGTAGGATTGGGAGGGAATGTGGGAGGGGGCTACAGCTGGGATACAATGTAAATAAACTGTAATTAATATAAAAAACAAAAACTTAATTAAAAATTTTATTGTCTTTTTGTTTTAACTAATTAAGTAATAAAGGATCTACTTAAAATTTAATTTGTTTCTAATGAATGAACATATTAAATTCCTGTATGAAATTCCATTGAATTTTAAATTGTTGTAAATTATTTATGCTTATTTAGTAATTTATAACTTTTTCATTCTGAATTACTTTTAGATATGTCAAATATTTCAGGTAATTTAATTATATTTGTGTTATTTTTATATTATAATTTTCAGGCTGTTTTGTTTTGGAAAATATTTTTTACTCCCAAATTGATTCTTATGTACTTTGCAATATGCTCCTTTTCTTTTGTTTGTTTTTACCAAAATACTGAGGAATACACAATCAAAGTTATCCACTGGAAGAAGCTCCAGGTTTTTTGAAGGAAGGGTTCTATGAAACCACTGTCACATCCAGACAGCCTCTTGCTGAATAAAGGCTCGCAGAAGTATGTCCTTGGAGAGAATGTGATTTTAACTCCTAACTAGCAACTGCTGGTATCTCTTCGTGGGCTAAACACTACATGACTGTGCTACGCAGGGTCTCCTTCATGATTATGGTATAACATAACCATGGTGCTCATGCCCTTTGTCTTGTTTTCCTGAAGGGAAACTGATTGCCATTTTATGATTTCTGAGTAAAACTGTAATTAACTTCTTACTTCTTGACTCTGTTCTAAAAGTCTTCCGTCCTCATTTGTGACCTTGGTAGACATTATTGACTTCTCTCATGCTATAAACCAAACATTCACTTTGGTTTATGTAAAGTAGATTAATCTCAAACCATGTGTGTTATCTTTTCTCATTGACATTTGCAATGAACCAACTGAAGGAAGAAATTACGTAAATGAATCACTCAGAATTCTAATTTCTGTTCTGTTTTCACTGAATCACTATACCCATGATCATGCCTTCTATTTCTAATTGGTGTACATGGACACAGTGTCCCCTTGGAATAACCTCTTGTAAATGTCTATCCTTAGTGATTGGGTTCATGATCTCCAGTACTTCAAGAAGCAAGCCTGAGAACAGAGAGAATGAAAAATCTTCTATAGTATGTGTAGGATACCTCTTATTTCAAATTCTATCTGAGTGGTTTGTGGTTGGAGTCATGATCTCCAGTTCTGTGAGAGCACAGAAAATAAAAAAAAAAATCTTATAGATATGTGTAGGACACCCCTATTTCCAATTTTTGTTCCTGGTATTCACAAGGAATAATATAATATAATATATAATATATTATATATTATATATTATATAATAATATTTTTATATAATATATTATATAATAATATAATATATAATATAATAACTAAGATACACTATGTCATAGACACTCCTTTCTCTGAAGCTTTATTTCTAAAACAAATTTTTAATAATTTTTTTATTAAATTGATTACAGTTTATTCAATTGTATCCCAGGTGTAGCCACCAATTTTTAGTTTTTATATTAATTATAGTTTTGAAGATCAGTACTCACGTCAGCTACAAAGTTTGTATCTTAGTTGCTTTAGATATTGAGCCACCTTTTCAGGCCATTGTGCACATTCTTACAATTGGAATCTACTTCCAACTTTGTCATGTGTGATGCTTAATTTTGATTGTTAATGGTATTTTGTCTGGAACCATCTATGATACAGTTCCCTAAGCACAACTCTGCAGGATTATTTCAATTATGTTACCTTCTGTCCATGCTTCTGAGCAATTAATTGGATTAGGTAATCACGGTGAGAAAACTATATCAACTATTATTGGGCTGTGAAATTACAAACATGATTTCCAGAATGCATAAACAGGAGAAAGCTCAGTGAGTATGAGCCGTCATTGTCCTCTGCTTCTTTGTTATTATTTATTTTTTCTTTATTTCACTTTATTCACTTTGTATCCTCCCATAAACACTTCCCTCCTTCCCTTCTAATCCCACCTTCCCTCCCCCTTCTTCATGTATGCCCATCCACAAGTCCACTGATAGGGGAGGTCTCCCTCTCCTTCCTTCTGAAATTAGTCTATCAGATCTCATCAGGAGTGGCTGCATTGTCATCTTCTGCGTCCTCTGTTTCTTAACTAAGTCAGCCACTTCACTTGCTGTGACCTCCTGACATCAGTCCTGCCCTATAGCGCTACCATAAGCCTACAAACACTGAGCCAAATGTATTTCTAATGTAAATAATATCCTAAAGCTCTTTTTCACACCAAGAGGGAAATAACTTCAAATAAAAATGTTCTTATAATGCCCAGGTTGAGTCAGGTTTTGTGGTATACCCCCTTAGTTGATTCTTTGCCTTTGGGACTTTTTGGCGGCTAGAGTCTGAAAGAATTTGGTCAGAGAAATGTCCCGTTTTCATTTTTTAAGCAGAACTTAACATGTCTTTCTGATGGGAGTTTGTAATATTTAATAAATTGATTCTTGTGGCTCTATCACATGAAAGCAGCTTCCTAAGTAACTGAGAGGGAGGAGAAGACTGCCAAATGGCATTTTCCAAAGATGACATTGATTACAACAATAAAAGTATTTAATATACAACATAAATGTAATAGAAGTGAAACATTGTAAATAATAATAAAGTAAAATAGAGAACATTAGGGATGTATTATAATGAGCTATAAAAGGAAGGAAGGATGTAGGCAAATGGAATTGTGGGATTCCATGATTCAGTTTAATAAGAAACTGAAGGGAAGTAAGGTTGCTTGGACAATCCAAAAGCTTCTTCAGTTATCATCCTCCACAGGATGATCAATTGTACTGGAGAAGAAAATTGTTCCAATATTCACTGTCAATAAAACAAAAAAAATCATGATAAAAAACATTCTCAGAAGACAGATTCCACTCAACTCAGACAAAATGAGTCTTTCAGTCTATTTTTATAACTCTACACAGAAAATTTCATGTGTTTACAACATATCTGATTTTGAGAGGTCCTATTATTGATTCAGATATGTTTTTCCTATTTATCATTCTTCATGTATTTGTTGTAGTTGATCCTGTGAATCCAGTAGTTACATAATGCTAAGCATTGATAAGATTTATCTCTCATAAGAAATCCAACCAACATTACTGTTTTTGCAGGAGGATTGCACAGTTTGTTGACAGTGGCACAGGGCTTAATCTTCCAGAATATTTGAGGGGTTTTTGAATCCAAACGTTGTCTCTAAGTGATCTTTTCAAAAGTAATACTTTGGTAACCAAGATATCCTACATTGACTCAGGGACCAGGAGAAGGAAAGGTGAGAAACACAGCAGGTAATATTCTAGAATCCTTTCAGGGGCTGAATTAGGAGGACATCTGTCATACATACATGCATGCATATATGTGAGTATAAACATGCATGTGTATATGTGTTCAAGGTCAATATGTAAGTATGATTATATTTATATTTTTTAATTATGCTGTTTAATTATATTTAATTAAAAAAGACTTTTTCCATGCTAAAATATCAAGATGTGTGCCAATACTGCTGTGATGTTAATTACAGTTTTGTGAAATCAGGAGAGGATGTCATCCTTCCATTCATCTGATTACTACTTTAAATCTTCCTGTTACCTGTCAGAAAGTCCTCCTGAGAAGGAACAGATGTAAGATTTAATTCTTCAGTATTATCATTTGGAAAGTTATTGTCACTTTGGTTATGGGCATCAGCCTTATCACAAGACTTCTCAACAGCAGTTTATAAACCAGAGGAGTTCTTGATGTCCTCCACACTCCTTTGCATGTCTTTATACAATGTAGTAGTATCCTCTTCAAAGATCTTTGGAAAATATTCAGTGAGAATTTTTATAAGAGAAACCTGTAAATCAACAGTACAGAAACTAGATTCTGTCATTTCACATTGTTTACAAATTTGATACCAGAGTCTTGAAATGACAAAAAAATTAGGAGTTACTACATGCAGGTATCAACCCACGAAAAGAGTAAGAATAGTATGGGCACATATTTAATGTATAGTCAGTAAAATAAGGAAAAGTTTCAGTAGCCTCACAACAATGACTGTTTTTGTTTAACTTTTATGTTTCTTCCCATGATACACCTCATTTTATATTTGACCAGGCTTTTAAAAATTATTCATTTATTACAATTTATTCAAATTTCCCTACTGCAGTCCACGCCCTGGTCTCCTCTTAGAACCACACACCCTCCCTCTTCTCCTTCTTTGCCCCTTCCCTAAGTCCTGTGACAGGTGAGAACCTCCTGCCAGCTCAGCAGGTAAAGTCTAGGCTCACAACCAAAAATAATTTACCAGTCTTAAACAAGGTAGCAAAGAAATAATTTTCAGGAATATCACACTTAGATGATATTCTTTTTTTTTTGTATTCTCTCTTTTTTTTTAATTTTTTATTTAACTTTTATTAATTACACTTTATTCCTTTTATGTCCCACCATAGGCACCTCCCTCCTCCCATCCTGGTCCCACCCTCCCCCCCTTTCTACATGCATGCCTCTCCCCAAGTCCACTGATAGGGGAGGTCCTTCTTTCTGATTTTTTTTGTTGTTGTTGTTGTTGTTCTCAATGCAGTTTATTCAGGAACCTTGAATAATCTTCTGACCCTGGTTAAAGCCAGCCCACAGCTTAAAATAACCTCTTTGTAGCCAACCCCAGAGTGCCTCGTGGGCAATGCAGATAGGTCCACATACACGGAAGCAAGCCTGATCCTCAGCCTTAGCCAAATATGGAGTTGTTTGTGACAGAGAGCACTCACCATCGGGAAGGTGGAAGGCAGAAACCAGCTCCATCTTTAAGTCGTGGCATTACACAGCTCTCTACAGTTCCCCCTTTTTGTTTTAGACACATCAGGCAAGAGTAGAGGTCTGATCTCTGATATTAGGAATAAATTGGGACTTTGTACCAATGTTCCTTTAGGTGTCATCCACCCAAAGAGCATCAGACCCGTCTGATACCTTTTTCTCAGAGGCGGGACCTGGGGCATCAACCCACATGCAATCAGATATGCTCTTCTCTGGGTCGAAAGCAGCTGACCCTGAGTGCAGTGCTTAGCTTTGCATCCTGAGCGTAACATTTTAGCTTTTTATGGTAGCCAACCATGTTTGGAGAGACTGTCCTGCTTCAATGGCTGTAAAGGCCTGAATGATCATGGCTGCATTACGCTGTTGTGAGACTCTAATCTTGCATATACACCACAGGCAAACCAAGGAGACCAACCCCAGAAGGCCTGCTAACACTCCCATGCCCACCCATTCCTTCAGATGATTCATGGCTGCAGCAATCCATGATGATAATCCTCTGGCTAGTCCTGCGTCCACTCTGGTAGAATTTGCCGTAACAATAGCCACTCTCAGCTGCTCCACCATAGTATCGAATTTTTTAGTCCAATTACCTAAAATATAGCTAGACAATTGTTTAGACAGATTTAAAGCACGGAAAAAAATCTTATATTGTATGCTAGTGACACAAAGTCCAGCATACTTCCATTGACAGCCAAGTTGAGCGATTTGCCATAGGGTATCAATTTGCTCCTGCACGAGGTCAATCCTCTGATTGAACACCATCAAGTATCCTTTTTGTTGAGCATTAATTTCTTTTTGTACATCTAAAGCATGAGCTACATTGGCTAAAATATTATTTAGGGTCTGAGCAGTCTGCATAGTATGACTCATGGCTAATGCAGCAGTGGTATCTCCAACAGCCGCCAATGAGATGGCAGTAACAATGGCGGCTGTAATTTTCTTGTTTCATACACAAATAGTTCAGAATAGTGATCCTTCTTTGTTTTCTTCTCTGACTGCATAAAGGAATATATATGAATAGAACTGTTTAGAAAAGAAAATCATTAATAGCACTTAAGAGTGAAAATTATATTTCATTGTTCTTTTTGTACTGAACGTGAATTTTTATTAAGACTTGGATTTTAGGTTGCCAGTTGCTTGGTAGCTGAATAGAGCCAAGAAGAGTCCTGGATGCGAGTGTCATAACTTGTGTTTAACTACTGCAATGTATCATGACTTCTGTTTTGTGCCCCTGATTCCTGAAAGGTGCTAGTTAAATATACCCCTTCCTTTCTTTTTATTTCTTTTCCTTCTTTTTTAACATATGATTTTATTGATTCTTTGTGAATTTTCCATCATGTACCCCAAACCCACAAATTTCCCAATCCTTCCATTACTGCTTACCACCCTTTAAATCCCATAAAAGAAAACAAAAAAATATTATATATATATATATATATATAATTTTTATTATCGTGTGTGTGTGTATAAATCACTAAATTATTCCATGTAAGCTGTGTTGTGCCACTGTGTGTCACACTAATATCCTTTTGCTCAAACAGCTCCGTTTGCAGATGTTCACTAAAATGAGTCAATACTCTGGTGCAGAGCCTAATGGTTTTGTGCTACACCATCAATAATAGATCCTCTCAGAGACTCTCTCAGATATTCTGGATATCCTCCTGTTGTACCTAGCCATGGATTTCCAGCAGCTTTGGGCGTTCAGGACCAGCCTCTTCACATGTTCCAAAAGTTCATAGATGGAGATGTTGGGATGGGCCAGCTCAAAGTCTTGGATCTGGGTCTTGGCTTAGTCAGCTTGCCAACTCTCCTGCAAATCATGCCACCAGGGCCAGCTCTTCTGCACCTTTTTTTTGCAAGAAGGCACCCCCCATACTTTCTTAAAAGGTTTTTGTCTCTCATTTTGACAAAAAACACAAAAAGGGTCTTATCAGACTGCATCTGCACATTATGGCATTATATTTTTAAATTTTATTCAGTTTTAAAATTCAGTCCTATTCCTACTGAACTTTGTACCCTTTCTGTTTGCAAATCTATCATGTCCAACTTCTTAGTGGCTGCTATCCTCAGGAGACATATATGCTAATCATAAAATCTTTAAGGATTTTACTTGGGAATTATGCTTTAAGAAGTAAGCCCCACTGTGAGGCAACTGGTAGGCAGCTCTGGTATTAGAGGGAATGCAGGTGTCCTATCTTTCTCTGCCTGTGTCTCAATTGGCTTTCTTCTTAACAAGTGAAAATATATTTTCTTCTTAGGAATTTTCTCGCACCACCTGAAATTTTACTCTGAGGCTTTTAATGAAAAAATAAGCTTATCAATACTAAATTTGAAACAATCAGTAAAACAATTTAAAGTAAATTCCTTGGTGAAACAAGGTTAAGGTAAACTATTATGTGAAGTGGTGTGTCAGAAGTTATATTCATTGGCAGTTATCTCAGAAGACTCAGCATCTGTAATTTCACAAGCATGAGTAATTTCAGTTTTATGAGATCCATTGCCATCTTCTTGTTTCCAAGGACACCACAATGCAAGCAGTGTGCAACTTCCATGCAGGCAACATATAAAATGAATAAAAGTTTTAATTGTGCTTTACATGAAATAAAATAAATATTTTGGTGTTAGATTTATGGCTCACTGATAAGTGCACTAGTTTGTACTCGAAAGCATTCAGTTGAGTTCTCAGCACATCACGGTTGCTTTGAGTATTATGTAAGTCTAATTCCATGGAGTTCAAAGATTTCTTTGGGCATGGAGGGAACTAAGA
This sequence comes from Meriones unguiculatus, assembly GCF_030254825.1. Classification (NCBI taxonomy): domain Eukaryota; kingdom Metazoa; phylum Chordata; class Mammalia; order Rodentia; family Muridae; genus Meriones; species Meriones unguiculatus. Next base: position 26,173,362 of record NC_083353.1, on the reverse strand, counting down.
AAAGTTGTTAAATGCAAAATTACATGAAAGCAGAAGGTAAGCACACACAGTTATTTAGTAAAATAAATGTTTCCTTATTATAAGCGTAGTTCTACAGATCTGTTGTTGTACAAATGAAAAGCTGCCTGACATGGGAGCTGTATTGTTTCATCTGTGCTCAATTCAAAAAGGAAGTGTGACTAAGTGAATAGAAGCTGGGAACAAGTGCCACTCCCAGGGATGAGAAAACTACTTGAGGTATATATCCAATTCTATTTTATTCTATTTCTCCGTGATGGTCCACAGTCCTAAATTTTAGTTTGTTGAACCTCATCATCTCTTTCTGTCATCTTTAGCGTCTGTGCTTCAAGTTTATTTGGTTTTCAAAGGCAGTTAAAGACGGATGAGACATAACTTCTAATGACATTAAGAAGGACGATTCCCAACCTCCGTGAAATAGATCAATACCTCTTCTAAACCAAAAGAATGCAATCCTAGGGTGTCCTTAAACACCAATGACCTTTCCAACTCCACTGGTGCAGATCTCAAAAGGTCACCCAGAACTGTTCATTTCCATTCTGATCCTTGGCAACTGGGTCTTGGTTTTCTTGGTTGCAAATTGATCCCTTTTTCGCTCTGGTTTATTTCTCAGTGTGCTCTCTCTTTCTCTCTCTCTCTCTCTTTCTCTCTCTCTCTCCTCTCTCTCTCTCTCTCTTACATACATACACACACACACTTGCACACATAGGCACACTTACACAGAGGCTATCAACTCTCTATGTCCATGCCTATGAATGACTCTCTTTCCAAACATATCTATATACACACAAATGTTTATTCATGAACATCTATGTATACAAAGGACAGAAATGAACACAATATTCATTAGTGCTGAAGTTAACACACCTGACAGTTATCCTAAACAGTTCTCCCCCAGGCAGTTGTGTACCTTGGCATGGGCGGAGCCCTAAAGTGTGGAAAACTAACTCTGGATAGAAGATTTGTGCAAGCACTGGAGAACTAGCAATGGGAAGTGAGGTCAATGATTTTTGAGGCACAGCCACCCAGAAGAGCAGGTGAGAATTCCAGGAAATCCATCCTTCCCTTCCAATTCATGCAGGTGTGCATCAGGAAGTGGCAGGAGTGGGCATGTCTGGCAGTGAGTCCGATGGGGAGGTGAAGGCCTAGGTGTGAGTTGAGGTGTGTGTGCTGGTCTTTCTTCCTGAAGCCTAGACCTTGAGCCTTCGCCAGAGTCGTTGGGTAGTGGGTGTCTGGTGGGCCGATGCAGGAGAGAGTGCTTGCTCTGGGAAGATGGCTGCAGCCTAGGCTCTCATGAGTGGGTGGAACCCGCCCAAAGGGTGTGGAGATCAGACAGAGAGGCCTCCAGAGAGTGTCTCCAGAGCTCCAAGTAGGATCCCAGGTGCAAGCTCTGGAAGGCCTGGGTTTTCCGTGAGGGAAGAGTGGGTGTGTCCAGTCCCGTGCCATCCAAAGATATGCCTGATCAGAGAGTGTCCTTCTGGGGTTAACCTGCGAGAGAACCGGTTGCGATATTCCCAGAGAGCCTTGGCCATGAGGGGGGCAGGTCTCTTCTTAGCCTGGATCTTGATGCAGAGAGCCCGCTGGGATAGGCTGTGTCCAGAGGCCTCCTGGAGGAGGTGCCTTTCAGAGGTGGGCCCCCGCGCCGGGGGTCCGGGCTCCTAATGCTGGCCTGGGGTCCTGGCCTGGGGGAAGAACATGACCGTCTGAGTACGTTCGAGGCCTTGCAGCTTCTTGGCCTGTGTCCTCCGGATGCGGGCTGTGAGGGCTTGCAGCTTCACCTCTTGGTCTGCCTCCTCCATCTACTGCTCTGTCTTGGTCTCAGTCTGACTGTGGGTCTCAGTCTGGTCCCCTGCGTGACGAGGTTCCTCCTCTTGGGCTGCTTGGGCTGTGTTGGCTTGGAAGGCGTCCTTGGCTTGGGAGATTCCTTGGAGAGCAGTTTGTTCGGCTGTATCAGCTTCATGGGCTGCAATGGTCTCCATGGCTATAGCCAAAGTTTGAGGTCCTATTGCTGGTCTTTCTCTCTGAAGCCTAGACCTTGAGCCTTTGCTAGATTCCTTGGGTATCGCCTGTCTGGTTGGACAATGCAAGATGGAGTACTTGCTCTGGAAAGATGTCTGCAGCCTAGGCTCTCACGGGTGGGGGGAACACATCCAATGGTGTTGAGATCAGGCAGAGAGGCTTCCAGAGAGTTTCTCTAGAAAGGTCGCCCGTGAACAGGAAGTGGAATCTCAGGTGAAATTGCTGGAAAGCCATGCCTCCTCCATAGCTCAGGAAGCCTGTTTCAGATCTCAGAGCCAACTCTAGCTGACTCCATGGGGTTCACAGCCCTTCCTTGCCTCCAAACGTTCTCTGGTCAAATGTGTTTTTCTGTATGATCTTTTTGGTACTCTTGGGTTAACCTGCCCACATCTGTGGGTCTCCAACTTTGGAGTCATGAGAGAACCTGGTCTCTTCTTACCCTGCTTCATGCTTTTGTGGCCTTCCCTATAGGGCAGACAGGGATCCATCTGGCATGTGCTGTGTGTAGAGGCTTCATGGAGGAAGTGCTTGTCAGAAGAGTCCCCACCTCTCGCCTGAGGTTCACTCTCCTCCTTCTGGATGGGTCTTTTTGCCTGTATTTGGAAAGTGACCATCTTGTTTTGTCTACATCCTTGCAGCTTCTACACTTGTGTGCTCTGTTTGCAGGCTCTCAGGGTTTGCAGCCTCAGCTCTTGTAACTCCTTCATTTGCATGTGTGTTGCTCTCAATCTGGCTCTGGTTTAGTTTCCCAGGCTAGGAATCCTCTTCTGCGTGCCCAGGTTCAGGCTTATCAAACATATATATATATATATATATATATATATATATATATATATGTGTGTGTGTGTGTGTGTGTGTGTGTGTGTGTGTGTGTGTGTGTGATATACATTCGTACATTTATATGTATATGTATATATATCAGGTAACTTGCACCTGTGTGACGCATGCTGTGATATATATATATGTATAAATTAGCATATATATATATATATATATATCCCTCGGTATGATGGCCATTGTAATTTTTATCACTGTTTGATATTTAATGTAGTCTTCCCTATGTAACAGAGACCATGAATGACCATGAATTGATTGATACTATGAGATGGCTGTGTCATGATGTTCAAGTTTGTGGTGTTCACTCTAATTGCATCCATGTGATGTTTGGGTGAGGGCTCTGTTTAATTATTGTGTGATGGCTACAATGTAATGGCCCCTGTGAAATGGTAATAATTAATGGCTACTGTGTTGTGTTCACTGTGTGATGATTACTCTGTGATGGTTACTGTGTTATGGCCACTTTTTGAGGGCCTCTTATTGACAGTAATTTGTTTTTGACACTGTTGATGGTCACTGTATGCTGGCCACTTAATGATGGCCTGTGTGTGTTGGTCACTGAATTATAAATTCTGTGGGATCCCACTATGTGATGGTCAAAGTTTGATAGCCACTGTGATGGTCATCCTGTGATGGCCATTACCTGATGGTCACTGTTTGATATACCACTATGTGTTTTATATGGTGTGATGGTCACTGTGTAAATTTGACTTTGTGCTGGACAATGTGTGATTGACATTGAGTTTTGTTCACTGGGCAATGATCAGTGCTTCATCGCCAATACATGATTTTCACTATCATGGCCTGTGACTGATAGTTGTTTTGTGATGGCCATTCTGTGCTAGCTAATAATTGATGGTTAGCTGTGTGATTTAATTGCATAATGGTTACTGTATAATCACTAATCTGTGATGACCATTTTGGTTGATACTGTTTTATTGTCACTGTGTAATATTCATTATATGATGGCCACTGTGTGATAGTCATTATGTCATAAACATGGCGATGCCAAGAGTGTTAAAAATGGCATGTGATGGATACATAGTGATGGCCAATGTCAATGTTCATGGTGATGGCATACTCTGTGATGGTCACAGTGTGAGAGACACTGTGTGAAGGCCATGATGTGATGATCACTGTGTTGGTCAATATATGGTTATCATTTTATACTGTCCACATTTTCATTATCATTGCAATATGAAAGCAGATTGATAGCTGTTGTTTTATGGTTAAAGCATAATGGTCACTGTGTGATGGTATCTGTGTGGTCATATCTGGGTGATGGGTACTGTAAAATCCACCATGTTGTGACCAGCATGTGATGGCCACAATGTGATGACCAGTTTGTGGTAGTCATTGTGATGAACAGCTGTGAGTAATTCACTGAGTGATCATCATTTTGTGATGGACATATTGTGATGGTCACTGTGCGATGGCCACCTTGGAGTGGAAAGTATGTAATGGTCTCTGTTTATCATCACTATGTGATGGCTTCTATATGGAGGTCACTAGGAATAAACATAATGTGTTGACCAATGTTTTATAACCTCTGTGTGATGGTCAAATAGCATAACTCCTAGGGATGCCCCCTGTGCTATAGGCACAATGAAATAGTCTACTCTATGATGGTGACTCTTCATGTCTTGGGTCCATGAACCAGGCAGTCAAGAATCTGTTTAAAAAACTGAATGTATTTCTAGAAAACAAATTATTGTAGTTACACTACTTCAACTAAAACAGGAGATTTGGACAAACTGATGTGGCACTGTATGACAGGATTGTTATTTTTTCTGGCTAAAAATGTACATCCTGAGAGAAAAGCTGTGAGTATTCTGTGGTGTGCTTCTCTATAGACTGCTTGTTCCTGGGGCATATAGGGCCATAAAGCAGGTTTCAGCTTTTGTTTTGCTTTGCTTTGTTTTTTTTTTGTTTGTTTGTTTTGTTTTGTTTTTTGTTTTGTTTTGTTTTTTGAGACAGAGTTTCTCTGTGTTACCTTGGCTGTCCTGGACTCATTCTGTAGAGAAGGCTGGCATTGATCTCACAGAAATCCATGTGCCTCTGTCCCCTGGAGTGCTGAGATTACAGGTGTCACCACTGCCACAGCTTGGTTTCAACTTTAAAATATAAATTTTTATACTTTTATTAATTAAACCTTACTCACTTTGAATCTCCCCATAAGCCCCTCACCCATCCCTCCCAATCCCACCTTCCTTCCCCCTTCTTCACGCATGCCCCTCCCTGAGTCCACTGATAGGGGAGGTCTTCCTCTACTTCCTTTTGATTTTAGTCTATCATATCTCATCAGGAGTGGCTGCACTGTAATTTTCTGTGGCCTGGTAAGGCTGCTTCCCTCTCAGGGGGAGGTGATCAAAGAGCAGGCCAATCAGATTATGTCAGAGGTAGTCCCACTTCCCATTAGTATGTAACCCACTTGAACACTAAACTGCCATGGACTACATCAGTGCAGGGGTTCTAGGTTATCTCCATACCTGGTAATTGGTTGGAGTATGCATCTCTGGAAAGACCCCTGTGTTCAAATTTTCTGGTTCTGTTTCTCTCCTTGTGGAGTTCTTGTCCTCTCCAGATCTTACTATTTGCCACTTCTTTGATAAGATTCCATGCACTCTGCCCAAGAGTTGGCCATAAGTCTCAGCATCTGCTTTCATAGCCTGCAGGGCAGAGCCTTTCAGAGACCCTTTACTGTTTTCTTCTTCTTCTGATGTCCATACTCTTTGCCTTTCAGGATGGGGATTGAGCATTTTAGTCAGGGTTGACTCCCTCTTGATTAGTTAGGACATCAAAATAAAATCAGAAACATTAAGTCAGTTATAAGAAAAAGTAGGAAAGACCCTAGAACTCCCTGGTACAGGAGAAAACTCCCTAAGCAGAATACAAACAACACAGGCTCTAAGAGCAACAATCAATAAATGGGACCTCATGAAACTAAAAAGCTTCTGTAAAGCAAAGGACACTGTCATCAAAACAAAATGAATGCGTACAGATTGGGAAAAAATCTTCACCAACCATTTATCTGACAGAGGGCTAATACCCAGTATTTATAAAGAACTAAAGAAACTGAAAAGCAACAAACCAAGTAATCCAATTAAAAAATGGGGAACAGAGCTAAACAGAGAATTCTCTGTAGAGGAATATCGAGTGGCAGAGAAAAACTTAAAGAAAGGCTCAAAGTCACTAGCCATTAGGGAAATGCAAATCAAAACCACCCTGAGATTTCACCTTACAACCATAGAATGGCCAAGATCAAAAACTCAAGTGACAACACATGATGGAGAGGTTGTGGAGAAAGGAGAACCCTCCTCCACTGCTTGTGGTAATGTAAACTTGTACAACCACTGTGGAAAGCAATCTGGTGCTTTCTCAGACAACTAGGAATAGTGCTTTCTCAAGATCCATCCATACCGCTCCTAGGCATATTTCACAAAGAGGTTCAAGTACACAATAAAGACATTTGTTCAGCCATGTTTGTAGCAGCTTTATTTGTAATAGCCAGAAGCTGGAAACATCCCAGATGTCCCTCAGTGGAGGAATGGATACAGAAATTGTGGTACATCTACACAATGGAATATTACTCAGCAAAGAAAAATAAGGAAATCATGAAATTTCCAAGTAAATGGTGGGACCTGGAAAGGATCATCCTGAGTGAGCTGTCCCAGCAGCAGGAAGACACACACGGTATATTCTCACTCATATAGACATATAATATAGGATAATCCTTCTAAAATCTGTACATCTAGAATATAATTTTTGTAATTTTAATTACGTTATTTCCAAATTCATTTTTCTCCCTCACATATACTGCTCCTTGCCTTCAATTTCATGGCCTTTTGGTTAAATTATGGTTACTGGTTGAATTTTACTTAAGTTTTGCTCAAGGATTTCCCAGATAGTAAGCCAAGAAATGGCTCCCTTGGACATTGAATATGAAATGAAATGTCACACAAGGACCCATGTCCTGGAACAGGAACTGCTTTGGGACATTGGAAGAATTTCTATTAAAATAGATTTTTCCAGACTAAAATCTTGTCTGCTCCAAGGGTACAAGGGCAGAGCTAGGAAGGCCTGTGCTGTCTGAGTCATTTGCTTTCTATTCACCCAGTAAGGGAAACACTGTTCCCCAAACCCCACCTTGGTGGTCCTTGCTTAGGAAAGACTCTGGAAAGGCCTAGCCAACAGAAGCTCTAATGGACGTTAGCTTGCAGGTTCCTTCCTCGATTCGTCCCTGGTTCTGCTCTAGGGATCTGTGCAGGAGACCACAAGCCACACCATGGTGATTGTGGTCACTCTTTTCTTAGGTCAGGAGGAGCAGGCCCGTTGAACTGTCAGAGCAGCTGGTACTGGGATGGACTGTGAAACAGACTGTGGGTTTGTTCATGTGGTGACCTGAGCAGTGGCCCTTGGCCTCTGAGCTTCGCTGATTGTGGATTCTTTGGAAGAAGGAGGCTCTCTGCATCCATGGCTGTGGGACCCTGTGGTGCTTGTACATACATCACTACATAGTGCATAAACAATCATTGCTTTTGGTGTATTATAGGAAGAAGACATTATAAAATTGAAGGTCTTTTTTATAGAAGTTCTGAATTTTTCATTCTGCTTTTAGGTTTGTGTTACAAGTTCTGTGAAGGGTTTAGAAACTGGTAGTAAATAGGTGACAGGGGTTACCCTTCAACAATACAGCAATGCTTGGTTAGAATACTATGGCTAGAGAGATGGCTAAGTGGTTAAGAGCACTTATGGATAAGACCAGAGTTAATATCCCAGGATATATAGCATGTGGCTCACAACTACCTGCAACCACACCTCCAGGGGACCTTATGATCTACTCTTACTTCACTGGGTATATATATACACACACACACACACACACAAATGCACACATACACAATTCTTCATATACACAAGAATTTAAAATATTTGAAAAGCTAGGTGTTGCTGACATATGCATTTCATTTCAACACTCAAGAGGCAGAGGCAGCTGGAGCTCGGAGTTCAAGACCACTCTGGTCTACACAGTCAGTTCTAGGATAGCTCAAGTTGCATGCAGAAACCTTGTCTCAACAACCAAATCACAGATAAAATAAAATAAAATAAAATAAAATATAAAATAAAAATCCTTTTATGTTTCTGTGATTCAGAGAAATTCATTTCCAAGGACAAAAGGAGTTTCTGAGCTGCAGAGGTTTCCCAGGTGTTCATGGGGTTGGGTGGCTAAGGCAAATTCCACATCTTGTGACATAGATTTTGTGGCAAAAAATAGACATTAAAATATTTAATGTCATTTTGTCTGTGAGTTTCAGTGGGTCTGGGTTTGCATGAATCCACAAGGGGACATGTGGGGCTACCAATCTATGGCAGAGCTTTTGATCTTATCCATTTGAGAGAGAGCTCTAGAGCATGGTCACTCTCTCTCACTATAGGAAATATCAGTAGGTGTTGGGTCAAACCCAACAATTTAGGAGTCACTTTGAGTTAATTTTGTGGTAGTTGTGGAGTTTGTCTATAATTTTTTTCTTTATTCTTTTCTTACATATCCTGACTGAATGGTCCCCTTCCTCCTCTTTTTTTAAACCCCCAATCTTCTCAATCATGTCCATTGCTCCTCTATTTCCCTTCAGAAAAGAGCACACCTCCAGTGATATCAGCTGAACAAAGCATAACAAGATGCTATAAGAGTATGCATAAACCATCATATCAAGGCTGGACAAAGCACCAAAGTTGGAGGAAAAGAGTTCCATGAGCAGCCAAGAGTCAGAGATACTACCACCCCAACTCTTAGGAGTTCCACAAAAACACTCAAATCAAACAACCACAGCATGTACACACAGGGCCAAGCTCAGACCCATGCAGGTTCCGTGATTGTTGCTTCAGTCTGTGTGAGCCCTTATGAGCCCTCCTTACCTGACTCAGTGGTCCACGTTTTTATGGTGTCCTTGAACTTTCTGGCTTCAACAATCCTCCCTTCTCCTCTTTTCCCCGGGTTCCTGAGTTAGTCTAATGTTTGGGTGGATGACTGTGTCTGCTCCTTTCACTTCTGGGGCATCCCCCTCTGATAACTATTGGGCTAGGCAGCATCTATGAATACAGCAGGATATCATAAGATACTATTTCATTGACTTTTTTATTAATGTTAGTCTTATGTGGTTCAACCCTAGGTCTTTGAGGTATCCACCTTTAGGTTCCTGGTGATACAGGAAGTGTGAGGCATGGGCTCTCTCTCTCATGGTTTGGGCCTCAAGCTAGGCCAATTTTTGTGGATTTAGGCCAGCTTGTGGGTTTTTCATACCCACAAGCTATGAGTCACCACTGCTGCAGCACATCTTACAGAGGACAGGTTGAAGGTAGAAGGCTTTGTGGCTGAGTTGGTGTCCCAGTACCACCACTGGGAGCATAGCCTGTTTACAGAAGATAGTCTGTTCAGGTTCCATATCCTCTGTTGCTAGGAGACTTTGTTAGAGTCACCCTGATAGGTTCCCAGAAATTTCCCCTGCACCAGGATTCCATATCATCCTCTAAATGCTCAGCAACTCAAGTTGTTTCTGGTCATATTCTCTCTCTCTGCCTCTCCCTCCTCTATTTGGTTCACCCTATTCCTTTCCATTCTCTGTACCCTGCCACCTGTCTACTCCCCCCAAATTTATTTTATTTTCAATTTCCAGGGAGATCTTGCTATCCCACCTAAAACCCTTCTTTTTACTTACCTTCTCTGGTTTTGTGGATTGTAGTGTGATTATCCTACACTTAACAGCTAATGTCTTCTTGCAAGAGAGTACATACAATGTTTGCTTTTCTGGGTCTGGGTTACAACAATCAGGAAGATTTTTTCAGTTACATACATTTGCCTGAGAATTTCAGAATTTTTTTCTAACACCTGAGTAATACTCCATCTTAAAATATACATTTTATTTATCTGTTCTTCCACTGAGTGACATCCTGGTTGTTTCCAGATTCTGGCCATTATGAACAAAGATGTTATGAATATGGTTGAGCAAGTGTCCTTGTGATAAGATGGAGTGTCTTTTGGGCATATGCCCAATAGTGGTATAGCTGGCAGTTGAGTTCTCCATTCCCAACTTTCTGAGGAACCAGCAAATTGATTTACATTGTGGCTGTAAAATTTATGCTCCCAACAAGAGCAAATTTCCTGTCACTTATTTTGTTGATCTTTTTTATTCTGACATTTGCGAGACAGAATTTCAAACTAGTTTTGATGTGCATTTCCCTGTTGGCTAAGGATATTCCACATTTCTTTAAGTGTTTCCTGGCCATTTGAGATTCACATACTGAGAATTATGTATTTCTGTGCCTCATTTTTTAAATGTTGGATTGTTTAGTTTGTGGATGATTAATTTGTTAAGTTTTTTTGTTTGTTTGTTTGGCTTTTTTTAATTTTGAATGTTAACACTCTATAGGATGGGGATTTCATGAAAATCTTTTTCTTTGTTGTAGGCTGATATTTTGTCTTTTGATGATGTTCGTTATATTTCACTATGCTGAGGTCCCATTTATTAACTGTTGTTATTAGTGCCTGCATGAATCATATTCTGCTTAGGAAGTTGTCTCCTATGTCAGTGTGTTCAAGAGTGTTCCCTGTTTTTCTCTTCTGTAAGGTTCAGAGTTCTATGTTGAGATCTTTGACCCACTTGAACATAAGTTTGGAGCAGGATTGTAAATATTGGTGTGTTTGCATTCTTCTGCATTCATATATCCATAGCATTTCTTTTTTTTTTCTTCAACTTCAAAATGTTTATTTTCCTAAATTTAAACATATTTAATATGCACAGGCAATTAAATCTTTAATATTATTTTTTCATAGGATGATTGTAATGAGTTTATTCTGTAGGAAAACAAATGGAAACGTTACAAACCAGTTCATTTCTGTTTATATGGCCTATAAAAAAGATTTATTTTCTGGGGTTATCAATCTGGCACCTTCTCAGACAACTAGGAATAGCGCTTCACCAAGATCCAGCCATACCACTCCTGGGTATATATCCAAATGAGGCTCAAATACACAAAAAGGACATTTGCTCAACCATGTTTGTAGCAGCTTTCTTTGTAATAGCCAGAAGCTGGAAACAACCCAGATGCCCCTCAACTGAAGAATGGATGCAGAAATTGTGGTACATCTACACAATGGAATATTACTGAGCAATGAAAAATAAGGAAATCATGAAATTTGCAGGTAAATGGTGGGATCTGGAAAGGATCATCCTGAGTGAGTTGTCCCAGAAGCAAAAAGACACACATGGTATATACTCACTCATATAGACATACAACATAGGACAAACCCACTAAAACCTGTGCCTCTAAAGAAACTAAGCAAGAGAGAGGACCCTAACTAAAGTGTCCAATCCCCATCCGGAAAGGCATAGAGGATGGACATCAGAAGAAGAAGAAAACAGGAAACAACCTAGGAACCTACCACAGAGGGCCTCTGAAAGCCTGTGCCGTAAAGACTATCAAAGCAGATGCTGAGCCTGATGGGCAACTGTTGGGCAGATTGAATGGAATTTTATGTAAGAACTGGGAAATAGTAAGAGCTGGAGAGGACAGGGTCTCCACAAGGACAGCAACAGAACAAGAAAATTTGAACACAGGGAATTTCCCAGAGACTCATACTCCAACCAAGGACTATTCATGGAGATAACCCAGAACCCCTGCACAGATGTAGCCCAGGGCAGTTCAGAGTCCAATTGGGTTACATAGTAATGTGAAGAGGGACTGCCTCTGACATAATCTGATTGGCCTGCTCTTTGATCACCTCCCCCTGAGGGGGGGAGCAGCCTTACCAGGCCACAGTAGAGGACAATGCAGCCACTTTTGATGTGCACTGATAGACTAAGTTCAGAAAGGAGAGGAGAACCTCCCATATCATTGGACTTGGGGAGTGGCATGCATGCAGAGGGAGGAGGGAGGGTGGGATTGGGAGTGGAGGAGGGAGGGGCTTATGGGCGGATGCAGAATGAATAAAGTGTAATTGATGAAAAATTTAAAAAAAAGATTTATTTGAGGAATTGCCTTCAGAGAATTGGTGAATGAGTTTCATTTGCAGTATAATATCAGAAAGATAATAGTAATAGTTATGTTCAAAGACCTTTTCTTGGGATAAGAGAATCATAATTTTTTCCAGTTGGATCATTTTTTTTTCTTCATGAATTGGCAAAGATCTGTGGAACACTATTGTTACTGTCATATTCTGTTAACTATATACCTAAATTTCTTTTCAGCCTAGCACAACCACTCTGGAAATCAATCTGGCCCTTTAATAGACAACTAGAAATAGCATATCGTCAAGATGCAGCCATACCACTTCTAGGCATATATTGAAAAGAGGCTCAAGTACACAATAAGGACATTTGCTCAACCATGTTTGTAGAAGCTTTATTTGTAATAGCCCTAAGCTGGAAACAGCCGAAATGACCCTCAACTTAAGAATGGATGCAGAAATTGTGGTATATCTACACAATGGAGTATTACTCTGCAATGAAAAATAAGGAAATCATGAAATTTGCAGGCAATTGTTGGGACCTGGAAAGGATCATCCTGAGTGAGCCGTCCAAGAAGCAGAAAGACATACAAGGTATATATTCACTCATATAGACTTATAACATAGGATAAATCTACTAAAATCTATACATCTAAAGAAACTAATCAAGAGAGAGGATCCTGACTAAAATGGTCAATCCACATCCCGAAAGGCAAAAAGGATGGACATCGGAAGAAGAAAACAGGAAACAACCTAGAAACCTGCTGCAGAGGGCCTCTGAAAAGCTCTGCCCTGCAGACTATCAAAGCAGACACTGAGACTCATGGCCAACTGTTGGGCAGAGTGCATGGAATCCATAGCATTTCTTAAAGAAGCATTCTTTTTTCTGTTGTGTCTTTTTACCTTCTTTATCAAAAATCAAATGGGCATAGGTGTGTGGATTTATATATGGGTCTTTGATTTGATTATAATTGTGTGGAAATTTGAGAATTGTGTTAAATCCGTAGGTTGCTTTTGGTAGGATGGCCATTTTACTATATTAATTCTATCCATGAGTGAAATCTTTCTATCTTCTGGTATCTTCTTCACTTTAATTCTCTAAACAGTCTAGAAAGACCCTAAAAAAAACTTCTTTAACATTCTTGCTGTACAAGAATTTCACTTTCTTGGTTAGAATTACCCCAAGATATTTTATATTAATTGTGGCTATTGTGAACTGTGTGGTTTTTCATATCTTCCTCAGCTTGTTTGTCATTTGTATATAGGAGAGTTACTGTTTTTTTGTCTGTTTGTTTGATTTCTTTTTCTCTATTTGGTTTTGTTTGTTTCAAGCAACTTTGTATCCAGCTGTTTTGTGAAAGGTATTTATCAGGTGTAGGAGTTCCCTGGTAGAATTCTTGGGATCTCTCATGGATACTATGGTATCATCTGCAATTAACGATACTTTAATTACTTCTTTTCTAGTTTGTATTTCCATGATCTTTTTCATTGCCCTCACTAGAAAGAATTTAAAGTATTCTGTTGGATAGATATGGGCAGAGGAAAGAAGCTTGTCTTCTTCCTGATTTTAGTGGAATTGCCTTGAGTTTTTCACCATTTAATTTGTTGTTGGCTGTAGGCTTGCTGTGAATTTCCCTTATTATATTTATGTATGTCTTGTATATTCCTACTCTCCACAAATGCTTTCTCATTACAGGGTGTTGGATTTTGTTAAAGCCATTTTCAGCATCTAATGATCTCATAATGTTATTTTTTTTTCTCCTTTCAGTTTGTTTATATGGTAGAATACATTGACAGATTTTATATGTTATGTACTTCTGCTTTGTTGGACTATTCAGGGCTTGCTGTAGTAGGATAGCCAGTGGAATATATCGACCTGGCTGTTATAGATCGTATTCTTATTTATTTATTTATTTATTTATTTATTTATTTATTTATCTAGCTAGCTAGCTAGCTACCTGTTTATTTGTTTATTTATTTATTTGTATTTTTAATAATTTATTCACGTTACATCCCAATTGTAGCCCCCTCCCACATCAATTCCCATTCCCATCTTCACCTTCTTTTCCACCTTACATCCTTCCTTAATCCACTGAAAATGGAAGTCCTCCTCCACTACCATCTGACCCTAGTCTATCAAGTCTCATCAGAACTGCCTGGATCCTCTTCTTCTGTGTCCTGGTAAGGCCACATTGCCAGAAGGGAGTGATCAAAGAGCAGGCAACAAAGTTTATATCAAAGATAACACCTGCTCCACTTATTGGGAACCCTCATGGAGACTGAGTGCCTATGGGCTGCTTCCTGGTAGGAGATCTAATTCTTCTCCATGTATGGGACTTGGTTGGCCCATCTGTCTTGGCAGGGCTCCTTGGATCAAGATTTTTAACTTTTTTGGTCTCCTTGTAGAGCTTCTGACCCCCTTCCATTTCCCCATTCTCCCTTAAGACTCCCTGTGCTCTGCCCAGAGTTTGGCTGTAATTCTCAGCTTCTGCTTCCATCTTCTGCTGGGTGGAGACTTTCAGAGAACATCTGTGCTAGACTCTTGTCCTGTTCTCTCCTTCATACTTCTGGTGTCTATCCTGTTTGCCCTTCTTAATGGGAATTCATAATCCTCCCTAGGGTCCTCCTTGTTCTTTACTTTCTTTAAGTCTTTGGATTTTAGTATGATTATCCTATATTAACTGGCTAATATTTGCTTATAAGTGAGTATGTGCCATGCATATCTTTCTAGTTCTGGCTACCTCACTCAGGATGATCTTTTCTAGTCCCATCCATTTGCCTGCAAGTTTCATGACTTCCTTGTTTTTATTAGCTGCATAGTATTCTGTTGTGTAATTGTATAAGAATTCCTGTATCCATTCTTTGCTTGAGAAAAATATAGGTTGATTCCAGATTCTGAATATTATGAATAAAGCTGCTGTGAATATAGTTGAGCAAATGTCCTTTATGTATGGTGGAGCATCTTTTGGGTACATGCCCAGAAGTAATATAGCTGGATCTTGAGGTAGTTATTCCGAATTATCTGAGACAGCGCCATCTTGATTTCCAAAGTGGTTGTACATGTTTACATTTCCACCAGCAACGGAGGAGGGTTTCACTTTCCCGGCATCCTTGCTAGGATGTGTTGTCACTTGAGTTATTGTTATTAGCCATTCTAATAGAATCTCAGAGTCATTTGCATTTGCATTTCCCAGAGGACTAAGGACAGTGAGCCCTTTTTAAGTCATTCCCTGACATTTAGTATTCCTCTGTTGAGAATACTCTGTTTAGCTCTGTATCCCAGTTTGGTGTTTAATTTCTTGAGTCTATATAAATTTTGCATATTAGCCTTCTGTCAAATGTAGGGTTGGTGAAGATCTGTTTTCAGTCTGTAGGCTGTCATTTTGTTCTGATGACAGTGTCCTTTGCTTTACAGAAGCTTTTCAGTTCATGAGATACCATTTATTGATTGTTGATATTAGAGCCTGTGTTTTTGGTGTTCTATTCAGGATCTTGTCTCTTGGGCCAATGAGTTCAAGGCTCTTCATTCCTTTCTCTTCTAACAGGTTCATTGTGTCTGGTTTTATGTTGAGGTCTTTGACCCACTTGAACTACAGTTTTTCTCAGAGTGATACATATGGGTCTTTTTGCATTTTTCTATATGGAGACATCAAACTGGGCCACTACCATTTGATGAAGATACTGTCTTTTTTTACACTGTTTGGTTTTGGCTTCTTTGTCAAAAATTAAATATCTGTAGGTGTCTGGGTTTATTTCTGGATTTCCCATTAATTACACTAATCCTCTATTCTGTTTCTATGAGAGTACCATGCCATTTTTATTACTGTTGTTCTGTAGTACCACTTGAGATCAGGGATGGAGATACTTCTAGAGGATCTTTGATTGTACAGGATTGTTTTAGCTATTTTTTTCCACATGAAATTGAGAATTGTTTTTTTTTTTTTTTTTCAAAATCTTTAAAGAAGTCTGTTGGTATTTTCATGGGAATTGCATTGAATCTATATTCTTTTGGCTAGAATGGCCATTTTCACTATGTTAATCCTATTGATCCATGGGCATGGGAGATCTTTCTATCTTCTGATATCTTATTCGATTTCTTTCTTGAGAGACTTGAATTTTTTTTTTCATACAAGTCTTTCACTTGCTTTGTTAGAATTATACCAAAATACATTATGGTTTTTTGTTTTGTTTTGTTTTTGTTTTTTCTGTTGTGAAGGTTCTGTTTGCCTAATTTCCTTCTTTCCCCTTTTATCTTTTGTATACAGGAGGGCTTCGGAGTTTTCTGAGTTAATTTTTTATCCAGCCACTTTGCTGAAGGTGTTTATCAGCTGTAGGGATTCTCTTGTAGAATTTTTGGGGTTACTTATGTATACTATCATATCATCTCTGAATAGTGATACTTTGACTTCTTTTCGGATTTCTATCCCCTTGATTTCCTTTATATTTCTAATTGCTCTAGCTAGGACTTCAAGTAATATTTTCAAGAGATAGGGCAAGAGTGAACAGTCTTGCCTGTTTTATTTCAGTGGAATTGATTTAAGTTTCTCTCCGTTTAGCTTGATGTTGGCTATACCTTGTTGTATATTGCTTTTTCTATGTTTAGGTATGTGCCTTGTAGCCCTGATTTCTCCAAAATTTTAAACATGAATGGGTATTGGATTTTGTCTAATGTTTTTTCAGCATCTAAGGTGATGATTATGTGTTTTTTGTCCTTCCATTTGTTTATATGCTCTATTACACAGACAGATTTACATATATTGAACCACAGTGCATGCCTGGTATGAAGCACACTTGGTCATGATGTATACCTTTGATGTGTTTTATTGTATTTGGTTTGTAAGTATTCAGCATTTTTTGCATCAGTGTTCATTAGGAAAATTATTCTATTTTGTAGAATGGTTTGAACAGTGTTGGTATTAGCTCTTCCTTGAGTGTCTGGTAGAATTTTGCACTGAAACTATCTGGTGCTGGACATTTTTTGAATAGGAGAGTTTTGAAGACTGTTTCTATTTCTTTAGGGGACACAAGACTATTAAACTTGTTTATCTGATCTTAATTCTAATTTTGTAAGTGGAATCTATCAAGAAAATTGCCCATCTCATTTAGATTTCTAAATTATGTGGTATACATCCTTTTGAATTAAGACCTAATGTTTCTTTGAATTTCCTCAGTGTCTGTCATTATGTCCTCCTTTTCTTTTCTTATTTTGTTGATTTGGATAGTGTTTCTCTGCCTTTTCATTAGTTTTGCTAAGGATTTCTCTATCTTGTTGAATTTCCAAAGATTCAGCTCTTGGTTTCATTGATTCTTTGAATTGTTTTCTTTGTTCTAATTTATTGATTTCAGTCCTGAATTTGATTATTTCCAGCTGTCTGCTCTTCTTGGGTTCACCTGCTTCCATTTTTTTCTGGTGTGACATCAAGTTGCTTGTATGAGATGTCTCTAATTTCTTTATGAATGTACTTCATGCTATGAACTTTCTTTTTATCACTGATTTCATTGTTTTCCATAAGTGTGGATATGCTGTTCCTTCATTTTCATTGATTTGTAGAAAGTCTTTAATTTCTTTCTTCTTTCTTCCCTGACCCAGCTGTCATTGAGTGGAGAGTTGTTCAGTTTCTATGCTTATGTCGACTTTTTCTATTTCTGTTGTTGTTGAGAGTCAGCTTAGTCTATGGTGGTCTGAAAGGTACAAGGGATTATTTCAGTCTTTTTGTATATGTTGATTATGTTGGTCTTTTTGTATGTGTTGAAGCTTGCTTTGTGACCAACTGTGTGATCTATTTTGGAGAAGGTTTTATGCAGTGCTGAGAAGAAGTGATATTCTTTTGTGTTTGCGAGAAAAGTTCTGTAGATGTCTGTTACATCCATTTGTTTCATGACATTTGTTAGTGTTATTAATTCTCTGTTTAGTTTCTGTTTCCTTGACCTGTCCTTTGATGAGAGTGGGATGTTGAAGTCATCCACTATTAATGTATGGGGATTAATATGTGGTTTAAATTTTATTAATGTTTCTTTTACAAATGTGGCTGCATTTGAATTTGGGGCATAGATGTTCAAAATTGAATTTTTTCTTGGCACAATTTTTCTCTTTTGAGCATGAAGTGTCTTTCTTCATTCATTTTGATTTATTTTGGTTGAAAGTATTTTATTAGATATTAGAATGGCTACTGCAGCTTGCTTCTTGTTGTCCATTTGTTTGGGGAACATTTACTCTCAGGTAATATCTGTCTTTGGTTGAGATGTGTTTGAGTTGTGTTTCTTATATGCAGCAGAAAGCTTGGTCACTCATCCATTCTTTTAGTCTGTGTCTTTTTATTGGAGAGTTGACTTCATTGATATTTTGAGGTATTAATGACCAGTGACTGTAAGTTCCTTTCAGTTTGGTGTTGGTTGCAATAGTGTGTTTGTGTCCTTTTCTACTTTTGGTTTTGCTATAGTGAAGTTATTTATGTCCGTTTTTTTGTTTTTTTTTGGTGGGGGGAGGGTATGGTTAACCTTGAGTGGTGGTTTTCCTTTTAGTATCATGTGTACGACTGGGTATTTGCATAGATATTATTTAAATTTTGTTCTGTTCTGTAATATCTTCTTTTCTCCATGTATGTTTTCTCCGTATATGTTGAAAGTTTTGCTAGGTATAGTAGTATGGACCAGTATCCTTTATTTATTTTTTTTTTCTGGGGGGTGGTGTTCAAGATATCTGCCCAGACACTTCTTTCATTTATGAGCTCTATAGAGAAGTCACTTGTGATTCTGATAAGTTTGCCTTTTTTAAATTTTTTTCTGGGCCCTTTTCCCTTTCAGCATTCAATTTTCATTTTCTCTTCTGTTCATTTAGTGATTTAGCTGTTATGCGGCCAGATGATTTTCTCTTCTGGCCTAATTTATTGTAGTTCTCTTGTATCCTTGTAAGCATCTCTTTCTTAACTTTGGGAAATTTTTCTTTTATAATTTGTTGGAAATATTTTATGGTCCTTGGACCTGGGAATCTTTTCTTTCTTCTATTTATAATATTCTTAGGTTTTTCCTTTTCACAGTGTCCTTGATTTCTTTGATGTTTTCTGTCACAGATTTCTTAGGATTTAACATTTTTGGTTTGGATGATGCATCAATTTCTTTTTCTTTTTAGATTTTTTTTTTATTTTTTATTTTTTTTATCAGTTACATTTTATTAACTCTGTATCCCAGCTGTGTCCCGATCCCTCATTCCCTCCCAGTCCCTCCCTCCCTCCCTCATCTCCACCATGCCCCTTTCCAAGTCCACTGATAGGGGGGACCTCCTCCCCATTCATCTGATCCTGTTTTACCAGGTATCTTCAGGACTGGCTGCAAAGCCCTCCTCTGTGGCCTAACAGGACTGCTCCTCCCTTCGGGGGTGGGGAGACCAAAGAGCCAGTCATTGAGTTCCTGTTAGAAATAGTCCCTGTTCCCCTCACTTTGGGAGCATCAATTTCTTTCATTGTGTCTTCTACACCTGAGGTTCTTTCCTCCATCTTTTGTATTTTGTTGTTAATGCTTACCTCTGTAATTCCTGCTTTCTTCCCTAAGTTCTCCCTCTCTAGGATTTCTTAAATTTGTGCTTTCTTTAATGTTGCCATTTCCATCTTCAGCTTTTGCACAGTATTGTTAATTTCCTACACCTGTTTGTTTGTATTTTCCTGTTTTTTTTATTAGATGATCTGTCCAATATTCTTCATCTCTTTGAATTCTCCTGCTGATCTTTCAGTGATTAATTTATTTCTATCTCTAAAGGTTTCAGACTTTTTTCTCTATCTTCCTGTATTTCTTTATGGATTTTACTTGTTCCCTTTGTTATCATCTTAATAAGCATAGATTTAAGGTTATTTTCTTCTGTTTCATTTGTATTTGGGCATTCATGGTTACTTCCCTTTGGACCACTGGGTTCTGGGGAGGCCATATTGCTTTGGCTTTTGTTGATTGTGTTTTTATACTGACCTTCAGCCAACTGGCTGACTCTGGCATTGGACATTAGATCCTGTTGCCTACTGAAGTGCTCAGGGATGTGGAAATAATCCTGGACAAGAAACTGGATATTCCTGCAGGAGCCCTTCTCAGTTTGGTGGAAATAACCTGAGACTGGTGGGTGGCTCTCCAGGAATTTCCAGTCAGAATCATCAGATGTTTGATCCTGGGGAACATGTGGACTCCTCAGGTACTCAAGGATCCTCCTCTCACAGGGAAGACCTGGAGTCAGCTACTCTACTACTGCCTTTATTTCTCTTAAGTTAGTGAGCCCAGTCACTGTGCTTAGACAATGTGCTTGCTGTATGTAGCCTTTCTAGAGAACCTGTGAGCTCAGAGGTTCTGCTGGTCTCCATAGGAAGACTGAGTGTGTCTTGGAGCAGTGTCTTAGTTTCTTCTGTGGGTCCCAAGTGTCAGAAGGCCCATGGTTGGAGCCAGGTGCTCAGAATGGTGAGAGTGGTCCCTGAGTTTGGAGCTGGGTGTCCCTGGTACTGTAAGGTATCCCCTTTAAGGACACTGAGAGTAGGCACCTGAGTTTTGAGCCATAAACTAGAATACCCAGAAGGTATTTATGGGACAGTGAGAGTGTGTGTTCTGCTCTGGAGCCTCACCCAGGTACTGGAAGGAAGATATGTACTGCATGGTCAGTGAGAGTAAGCACCTGAAGTAAGAGCTGCAAACCACCAGTACCAGACAGTGAGCTATGGCAGGAAGCCTATCACTTTGGCTGTGCCAGGCAGAAGCCTGGGAACTATTCCAGGGAATAGCAGGGTGGCCTGAAGGTGGACCCTTGAGTTTCCCTGTGGGTTCTTCTCTCACCTGCAAAGAACAGATGTAAAGGTTTTGAGGGCCACAGTATTCCCTGCTGGTCACTGTGCTCTCACTCCTGAGCTGCTGTTCAGATCTCTGCATGGTTGGTGACACCATCAGCCATCATGGATCTCTTTATAGACTGTATTCTCGCATTTTTTTTTTCTTTTGTATAAATGTTCCAGGTAATTATTGATTCAGGCCTTATTTCTGAGTTTGTCTTACTTGGAGAAGTGTTTTGTTCCATGGCTTCTGTTTCTTCTCATGTGTTGTGAACTGTAGTATGCATGCAATGAGCCATTTAAGGAGAAACTGGAAAATGAAAGTGTTGAGCTTAAGAAGATAGTGGTCACAGTGAGGAAGATTCAGTGGGGAAAAGAGCACATTAACAATTAGACTAGAGACCATGTGGTTGGAATGGCCCAGATCTGCTCATATATTTGAACACTCAATTTTCAGTTAGTGGAACAGATTTGGAAATATCAGTAGAAATGCTGTGTTGGAGGAGCTCTTTCAGTGAACGTGTTTTGAAACTTCAAAATCACATGCCAGGATCAGAGTTTCTTTTTCTGCATGCTGCTTGCAGATCTAGATGTACCTTTTCAGCTCCATGTTGATTTAATGATCAGAAAATCCCAGATGTTCGATTTTACCAATACAAACTCATGAGCTAGATGCTGGCTTGAGAACTTGCTGGCTCAGTGAGGAAAGAGAAAGCAACTAGCTGACCTTCAGCTTACATCTCAGATGGCAAAGCCCAAAGCCGACAGCTAAAAACAAAATGTCGAGACACAGCATCAGCTGGTTACTTGGTCTGACTCTTGGTCTAGGGCTAACTGTATTTAATCCTGTTTACAGAAGGCTCTTGGATGAGGGGTGTGAGCTGCTCCATGGGTTAGTATTTACAGAAGAAAGAAAGCCCTAGCATTAAAGTTTGAACCATACCACAATTAGAAACAGGGGTTTATACTTTACAATATAAGGGTTCACAATGGAATCAAATATCCTGCAACAGCTCCTTGCTTGCCTACTGCCATTGTTTTTTCCCATGAGGATAATGAAGTATCCTCTGAAAGTATAAGCAAGCCTCCAATAAAAAGCTTTCTTGTAAGTGTTGCTTTGCAATGGTGTCTCCTCACAGGAGAAAAACAAAAACCAAGAAAGGTCGTTTCTCTAATGTCTGTATTCTGCCTGTAATCTGTCTGTATTCTGCCCATGTCCTGAGAAACAGAAAGGCAGAATTAAAAAATAAGGAGCTGACATTTTTGAGAAAACATTGAGTCAGTGATTGTGTTGAATAGTTTTATGTCAACTTCACATAAGCTGAAGTCATCTGAGAGGAAGGACTCTTAATAAAAGGCTTCCATAACATGTAGCTTTACGCAAGCATGCAGTGCACTTTATTAATTAGTGAATGATGAGGGAGTGCCAAGCCCAATGTGGGTGATGTAACCACTTTTACATAAACCAAAATGGGAACAGCTATAAACTTTCTGGTGTGACTGAGCCATCAGGATGTTACCCCATTTCCACTAAGAAGGTGACACCAGATTTCCAGGGTGTATATATGCTGTATTTTATTTTTGGTGGTTTGCTTTCTGTGATAAACTTTCTGACTTTCACAGGTTACTAAAGAATTTTCTTAGTCATGTGCCTCCAGTGATAGATAACAATCAAAGGATGCTGAAACTTAACATGTTTTGACTAGGAAGGCTCATGGTAATTTGCATCAGCACAGAGCCAGTCTTGGGAAGCAAACATCCAACAGGAATCAAAATAATAGGTTGGTGGGTTTCAGACACTCTGTTGCCCCTGTAGCCATGACAGCTGGAGGCTGTAGCCTCAGGCAGTGCTGAGTCCTCATGTGCTGTCCCAGCCCCACCCTCCTCATGGACTCTCCTAACCTCTTTTTCTTTCAGATACTTGGGACTCCTTTGGTCCAGTTCACTGCCTACTAGTGTGTGCTGCAACAGGCCCTCCAAACCCATGCTCTTGCCTTCATCTCTAGTTGCTATGATATAAACATACTATAGAAAAAATAACATGCTAATATCATTTCTTGCTCCATTATATTATGTTTTTTCTGTGTCCTATATCCTATGTCCTATAGGTACTTAGTCTAAGAAAGCATATGGTAAATTATACCATGCATTCCATAACCCAGGCAGCCTGACTTATAGAAATCCATCTCTAAAATTGGGAATTTAACTTGAGTGCTGTCATACATGACTCATATCTAGATTAAAAAATGTAACAGAGATTAACAGATTATGAATTTGGAGAACCGGGTCAAGGGAATATTTGCAAGAAATATTAGAAGTTTAGCCCACCAGGGGCCCCAAACTCTTCTAAGTTAGTTATTAAAAGTTTGCTGATTGCTTTGGCATGCTGTAGAGAAATATTAATGCAGCGAGATGACTACTGTGGCAATGTCAGCATTTCATCATCCCCAGGCTATGTATTCATAAAACTTGGAGTTTGAGCTAACATCACCACTCCCTTTATTCCATTTAACAGTATAGAATGTTATTTCATCTGTTTATGTCCTTTAATGAAGAACTTAGTTCTATTACATTACCTTGGGTCCTCTTTTTCCTGGAACTGTATACTTTGTACTTTTCCTTGCTCAACCTTTTTCATTATAGATCTGCATAAGACTGGCCATTAACAATGCTGCAGCACACTCAATACTAGGTTGCTTTGAAATGTCCTCTGCTAATTCTATTAATCAAATTCTTGCCCTTGGGTCTTTAGTTTAGCCTCAGGCTGAGTTTTTAGACAATGGCAAAAATCAGCCACATCTTTTGCCAGAGTATTATAACAAGGGACTCTAGGCCACATATTAATATTGTTACCCCTGAAACTGACCCTCATGGTTCACATCACCCTCAGCCCTACTGACTGCCATGTGCAAACTAGGATGGGCCATTAAGGCCCTCATAAAATGTCCAATCTTTATCTAGTCCTGTGTTCCAACATGTTCTATATTCCTCAAAACCAAAGCATATTCAGACCTGTCACAGCAATACCCCAGTTCCTGTCACCAACTTCTGAAGTCTTAGTCAGTCTTCTATTGATGTGAAGAGATACTGTGACCATTGATCTCTTGTACAAGAAAGCATTTAATTGGGGCTTGCTTACAGTTTCAGATGTTTAGTCCATTGTTTTCATGGTGGAGACCATGGTGGCACAGAGTCAGAGATGTGGTTAATAAAAGCTGAGAGTTCTACATCCAGATATACAGGCAGCAGGTAGAGCTGCACTGATGAACTATGTAAACTATAATATTTAATATATATTAAATATTTTAAGATGAATACTGATATATAATTATTTATCTTTGGCTCATGAATCCTAGAATGGCAGTCATCCATAGAAGGGGAAGTTTCCAAGCAATATGATGTCAGTACTAGTGGAACTAATGAAGAGCATTCTCAACAAGGTTGCTTTCTCATGGCCATCTAGACTTGTGAATCTCAGGTTTGCTTCTACCCTCAAGGGCACAGATTTATGGTATCTGTTGTAGAGATAATATCAGAACAAATTCTTACACAGTTTCTGTAGTTGAAAGAGGAACCATTTCACCTTCTCAACTTCGACAAGACAATTCTGTTTTGGGTATCTCAGTTACTGTGAGGAAACCACCACAATCAAGGCAACTTAAAAAGGAAGCATTAAATTGGACTTATGTTCTAGAGAGTTGAAATTTCTGATGAGGGACTAAAGGTATGGCAGCAAGAATAACTGATGGTTCAAATCCAAAGCTAAGCAGGAAGGAGAGAGTACACTTGGGATAGTGCAGTCTTTGGAAACCTCAGAGCCTACTCATGTTACACAGATCCTTAAAGACAGCCATACCTCCAATGCTTCCACTGAATTGGAAAGAAGTATTCAAACAATTGAATCTAAGGGAGTCATTCTCTTTCAAACCACCACACATTTCTTTAATACTTTTCATCTGCACAAACCCTACCATACACTTAAGTGAGAATGTTATGCTTCCAACATACAATGCCACAGACTAAATATTGCCATTCCACAAAGAAAGAAACAAAGGTGTTCCCATTCCTGCGGCTCTGTCACTTGTAACACACAGAATGTCTTTCAGGCCAGTTCTACTGCACACCTGCTTCCTCAAAAAAAAATATCTGACTACAAGTGATGTAAGGAATTAAATTATATTTTAGCTTATAACTCCAACAGAAATACTTCCTTATGTTGGGAAAGACATGAGGACAGTGTTGGGAGTATACCTCCAGAACTGGGTCTAATGCCAGGTTCACAAGCAAATAGAAATTTCCACAGGTGTAAAACCTCACATACTCCACAGTAATTCATTTCCTCCAAGGAGACTCCATTTCCTAGAGGTACTACAAACTGAAAAATAGCATCACCACCTTGGGATCCAATATTCAACAGAAATTTTCAGGAGGATTTTTTTTTTTACATTGAAAACATAACAGTTACAGGACCTAATATATGTGACCATAGTCTACCATAGTCTTGTAAGATACTATGATAACCCAAACTTCATGTTCCATATAATAGTCCCAAGAAGTTTTTTTTTTAACTTTTTCCTTTAAACTGCAGTAACAAAAGAAAGAATGTTATGAATCAGGATATCTAAAATAAATTAGTTGATGCATTTCATAGGGGAGTTACATTAAAATTGAAAAGTATCTGTCATTGTGTTTAGATAGGACCTCATAACAATGTTAGTCTCTCCATGGGTGCCATCGATGAACACTAAGAATGGTAATATAATCCCTCTATGTGTTATATGTCACTCAGGAAAAAAAATTAGCCAATGTCAGCATTTCATCATTAGGCATTGATTTCATCATTCCATTTGATCACTTTCCTTGGAGCATTTGTAAATGGAAAGGTCATGCTAGTGGGACAAAGAATCTATACTAGTCAACCTTGAAACATTTGCCTTGCATTTTAGAAAACAAATCTAATACCAACATGATTTGATAATTAAGATAACATTCTAATTCGGTGGCCATAATTGTTTCTTGTTCGTATAGTGTCCGGAATATTTTCTAGAATAGGAAAGCACATTCACTTTAGTTTATTATGGTCAAATGGAGATTTTGGCAAAGTATAAAGGAAGTTTTCATGAAAATCTAAAAAAAAAAAAAATGCAAAATCAAACACAAAGCAATTTAAAAGACAAAGAAAGTAGATAAGTAGATGTACTTACAGGAAGAAGATTCCCTGTGAGTATTCCTGAGGATTCTGTGGACTCTACTATATGCTCAAAAAGCTTCTAATCCACAACTTGTCATGGTGTCCCCAGATGCTTTGTGCAAACTCCTGCTACTTCATTTGGAGCAGCCTCTACAGGTCACCTCCTATCATAAACATTGAGTATCTCAAGTTTGCTTGTCTAAACTAACAGACCTCATTGTTCCTGTACTTCCAATATATGAATTCAGTTCAAAATTTGTAAAATGATAATGTGCTATTGCCACTCCTTGTGGCAGCCAACATTCTAATTCACTTATTTATTTATTTACGCTGTTTCCGATAAGGCTTAATAAAATAATAGCACATTCATATTACTGAGTAGCTCTACATCCCTTGTGTATGGATATGGATGGGATGCTTGCATCTCTAGTAAATTTCACTGTGGAAAGAAAATTTAACACAAATGTTTTTACAACCGTACAAATTTATCCCCCTACATAACCTACAGTATTATAAAAAGAAAAAAAAATAACTCAGTTATTGTCATTACACTAAGAACACTAATATAGTATAAAACATTTCAGTATATATTGAGTAACATTTGCTTAATGTAAAGCATTGTTACAAAAATGCAAAGTTTAAGTAACCTTATTTGTGTGCCTGAACTGTGTTCTGTCCTGTACTGGTTAGTTGGTTAGGTTTTTTTTTTGTTGTTTGTTTGTTTGTTTGTTTTCCTTAACTTAAGCTACAAGCATGTGGAAAGAGAGAGCCCCCTTTGAGGAAGTGCCTCCACCAGATTAGTGTTTATGTAAATCTACCGGGTCATTCTCTTCAGCAATGTTTGGTGTTCATGGAATCGGCCCATTGTGTACAATGCCACCTTTGAGCAGATGGTTCTGGGAGGCATAAGGAAGAGGATGAAGTGTTTGAAAAGATTGAACACATACTATTTTTCCATAGGACCTTAGAGTAATACCTAGAACCTCATAAGGAAGCTTATAATAGAGCAGACAGTATCAGCCAATTTGTCCTAAGATACAAACTGCACATTGTGTTTCTCTGTCAAAGTCCTGCTTCAAAACCAAAGGGGTAAACTAAGTCAGAGTGTAGATCCCCAGTTGCTGCCTGGTTGGTAATCCAGCAGGCTTTTTCTGATGCTAATTTTTCAGGCTGCAACTGATGGTTACCAACCATGGCTTCCACTGACAGTGGCAAACTGAGGGGGCAGAATTAGATTACTGGTGTAGGCCAGGCCAGTGCTGGTAGCTTCGTAGCATGGTCTTACATCTACCGTGTAAGCATCGGAGATGGCTATTGGCTCTAGCATTGGTGCTCCACTGAAAGTGGCAAAGCATCGTCTTAAAAAGAAAAGGAAGGAGAGAAAAGACCACACACACATACACACACACACACACACATTTACACCTGATGAAGTAAGACAGACTCCAGCAGGTAGGTTTCAACAAGCTTTTCTAGCTTTTCTTTCTCCCAGTTTATACACCCAAGAAAATTCTTTTAAACAAAATAAAAATTACAATTTGATTACATGTTATTTTTCTTTAAGTGAATTACAATGAGTATATGTAAGAAAAATATATTCCCCAATACCTTCACATGATCAAGGTTTTACATATTCTGGGTGAAAAACCAAAAAGCAAAACAAGTTATTTTCAAGAATCCATATACATTTGTAACTAAACAACTTGTTATAAATTAACAAGGTGAGCAAACAAGGTAATTTCTTAGCTACTTTTCTCTACTAGCAGGCTGCAATTTACAGTTACAAAGAAAGAATTAACTTACAAAGTAATCTCTCACAAAAGTCTTAAAAGAATCACAAATCTAAACTTTTATATAATAAAAACCAACCAGCCATCTCTACTTTAAATCTTTAAGGTGTACATCTACACATTAATAATTTTGTTTTAATTCACTATCAGGAAGCTGAGAGCAAAAGCAAGTATAAGGAAGTCAATTGTTTTGTTGAGAATGTCACCTCAGCCAGTGCTATCTTGGGCCATTGTTCTCACTCACCAACCTTTAAAAGTCCCTGGCCTTACTATTAAGGTGTACTTTCCTGAACTTCAGAATGTTCTCTAAGATAATTTACATCACAGCCATTAACAAAAATATCTTTACTTAACCTTGCTAAACACTCTGTTTTTTCCTAAAATTTTCTACATCATATCCACTGGCAAAAGCATCTTTTCCTAACCTTGCTAAATAAATCTATTTTTCCAAACTCATTGTAAAGTTAATGGCCATTGCTAACAATCTGCATCTGAAGGTTCTCCTCAAAGGTGGTAGTTAAAATTAAATCATTAATGTCTCCAACAACCTTGCCTAAAAGAGATCAAGCATTCTTAATTTTAAGTGCCAGATACGCTGCATAGTCAGGGGCTGGAATTTCCATTAGAGTTTTCATATGATTCGTATATTAGGAGGATTATAAGGCTACAAGGGTAATAAGCAGAGCTATGGTTCCATAACAGCATGAAAGACCTAGAAATTGTACTTCCTTGTACTTCTGAGCTCTGCCACAAACTGAGACAAACCCATCATGGCTCTGCTAACTGGTTGATTGCATTCCATGCATTCTAGAGCTGTTTGCTATTCCTTTGGCACACACTCCAGCAATTGTCCTCTTGTCTTACGTTTTGTATACTCAAAATTGTCTCCATATTCCATAGTTCTTTGTAAATTCTCAATTCCCCCCAGACTTCGAGTTCAGCCTCAACAACCTCTGCCAAACTCAATGTCTTCTGGAATCAGCACTACACTCAGGACTCTTAACTAAGGGTTTCGTAGGTAGCAGGGAAGCAGATTTCTGCTTCTGTCAGACAAGTCAGCCTGCAAATTGCTTTTCCTCCATTACAGGAGGAATAAATTCTAGATTCATTCACCTTATCTGCCTGTGTCCTTGTGGCTCACCAACAGGGTTTTTCTTCCCATGAACTGGTTCACATAACAAAAAGCAGGCAGGAAGGCTTGAAATCGGAGAATCAACCCTTTTCAGCTTGTGATATAATTTGTGAATATTTAGTAACTGCCACTTTGATTGAGAAATATGTCACTAGGGGATGGGCTTTGAGTTTAAATCCTGACCCCACTTCTAGTGACTAGTTGTCTGGCCTGAAGATGTGAGCTTTGAACTGCTTTAGCTGCTTTAGCTGACGCCTGTTTGATGGTGATTCCATGTCCTTCTGGAACCATAAAACAAATTAAACTCTTTGATAAGGTGCCCTAGATATTATATTTTATCACATCAATGGAAAAGGCATTAATATACATCCTGGGTGAGTTATTGCATATAAAAATAAAAGAAATGTGAAATCAGAATGAACTACCTCATCATGTAAATTTACAATGTTTTATCCACATGAGTTTGTAGGTACACATGAAGTAAAAATGGACATAGGCTTGAACAGATTACTGACACTTGTCAGATTCTTTTAAATACAGAATAAATAATCCCAAGTAACTAAAACAAGTGTGTTGGCTAACAATCTTACTAAATATTTTGTAGTCATAGATTCCCTTCAGTATGCATTATTTTATATAACATGGAAAGGCTTTACTACATTGATTACATTCATAGGGTTGCACTCCAGTTTGATTTTTTTTCACAATTTGGAAGAGTATTCTGATGTATAAAAAGCTTTACCGTATTGACTATATTCATAGGATTTTTCTCCAGTCTGAATTCTTTCATGACTTTGAAGATGGCTGTGAAGTGCAAAGTTTTTATCGCATTGGTTACATTCATAGGGTTTCTCTCCAAATGGATTCTTTTATGTTTTTGAAGAAAGGTGTGACATACAAAGGCTTTACCACATTGATAACATTTCAAGGATTGCTCTCTGGTATGAATTCGTTTATGAGTTTGAAGACTTGTATGATGTGCAAAGGCTTTACCGTATCGACTACATTCATAGGGTTTCTCTCCAGTATGAATTCTCTCATGAATTTGGAGATAGCTGTGACATGCAAAGGCTTTACCACACTGACTACATTCATAGGGTTTCTCTCCAGTATGAATTCTTTCATGACATTGAAGATTACTATTAATGCTGAATGCTTTACCACATTGTTTACATTCATAGGATCTCTCTCCCATATGAACTCTTTCATGTCTTTGAAGATGAGAGCGATGTGCCAAGGCTTTGCCACATTGACTGCATTCATAGGGTTTCTCTCCAGAATGAATTATTTCATGACTCTGAAGTTTACCATTACTAAAGAAGGCTTTACCACATTGACTACATTCATAGGGTTTCTTTCCAGAATGAATTATTTCGTGCCTGGAAAGATAAATAGAATGTGTAAACTTTTACCACATTGCTTAGACTGATGAATCTGTCTAACTGTGTAATTTCACAGTTTTGTCTAATTGTAGAAAAGAAACAGACCTTAAGATTTTGTTACATTGTTTCATTTATGAAGTACCTACTTATTAGGTGTCTTTTGTGTGTCTGAAAATAAATTTGTGAAGAGTAGAGCGTTTTGTATGTGGTTCACATATACAGCATCCATTTTCCAAGCAGGTATTTTCACATCTTTGAAGAGAACTGGAAGAACTCACAGCTTTACCACAGTGATTGCATTCATAATGTTTTCCTATAATACGACTCAGACTATATTTGTATTTGGAACAACACAAATGGAAGAATTTTCATAATTTAATAACAGGGTTTTACTGCAGTGTGAGCTTGTTAATGTATTCCCAATAAAGTCTGAAACACGATTAATTTTATACATTTACAAAATCTTTCAGAGTGGTGACAATGTCATATCTTCTAATTGTTCTGGGAGAGAGAGTGGAATCTTGCCTTTCTCCATATCCCTAATGTTCATGTTGCTTGTATCTAATGTGACCTGTGATATACATATTAAAGCAAGAATAACAAATAAGTGCTATCCACATTGGATTAATACAGTTTAACTTATTACTCATTACAGACATATAATATAAAGATTAAGGTTTCTCCACAAAAACATTTTTGCATCTCATAAACTGCCCATCTCAGTAAACTTTCATAAGCCACTACAAGTACATGAGTAACATGGGACTCAGCATAAACTAATTGAGCACTAGAAGGTTTTGTACATGTAATTTTTGTGTAGGTCTACTGCAATATCTGAGTAGCATCAAACTAAATGAATTGGCAGTTCTACAGAGTAGATCTTATGTTGTGATGATTACAATGTTGATAGCTCTTAAATCATTGATTCCTTGTCTTGTTCCTTGCAAACATGAATCAGCTACTTGACCCTGAGGTATATGAAATATTTACTACTCATCAATGTACTTAAAGCCGTGCTCCTTTACACTGTTGCTTTTCCTTAAAATTTCCAGAACACATTAAAATATCTTTATAAGCACATTTATGTCATCTTGCACATGAAACTCACCTTCCATGTATTTTGGAATTTTGACAGTGTTCTTCAATATCTTAGTCTTTCCATTTGTAACCTAAAATAAATTACCAGAAAATGAACACGACTGATAATTACATAAAATTTAAGTTACTATCCTCAGTGATCCTTAGAACTATGCCTGTTTTATTTACCACATTCTGCTTTTTTCACAATCAAAATTATAGAAGAGCATTGATAATCAAGAAAACCTTTCCCCCATATTTAAAAAGTAGAAGAAAATCAAAGTCTTACCTATAGCAGTGAGATTCCTGTAGGTCTCTAGCATGATATTTACATGGACACTCTTCTGGAAGGATTCAGCAAAGCACAGTCTTCCAGAGTGAAGTTTATGTGCACATCATTATAGGTCATTACATCCTAAAATATCCCAAAGATGTGTCCAACAGAAAGCATAATTCAGACAATATTGTGAATATATACATCTTTTACAACTAAGTTTAAATGATTCAGGTGATTTCCATACTTATTCTATGACATGAAATAGAAGAGGTGGTTCATTCCTGTCATTTCTGTGCTCTTTGAATAGGATAGAGCTTTGCAAGGGAAGTTCCTCTTAACAGACATATAGACATAGAAAAAGAAAAACAAACCAACAGATCAATCATAATGAGTACACATCAGAGAAGTTGTATGAACAATTACTAACTACAAAAAAGCAAAACAAACAAAAAACATGGGCAAGCAGGTTATTTGGGCACATGCCTTTATCCCTAGCACTCAGGAGTTAGAGGCAGATGTATCTCATTGAGTTGGAGGAAGGCCTAAGCTATGGAATGAGTTCAAGGACAACCTGAGGTGTATGTTAAGACCTTGTCCCTACTCATCCCCACCAAATAAACAAACAAACTAAGGAACAAACAAAAATTAACCAATCAACCAACTAAATAAATGAAAATGTTAGAGAAAAAATTAAAAAAATTGAAGGTCTCACTGAAGTCATTAAAAAAGTTATGCATTCACTCTAGCTCTGCTTTTATCTCCCAGAAATATGAATACTCACAGTTTAAACTATTAATAAGATACTACTAAAAGAGAATGAATGTTTAACCAGTTTGAAATGGATAGATGAAAATAAAGCAATGTATATGTAGATCATGAAAAAAAAAACATAAGAGAACCAAAGATATGTCTTGAGAATCAAACGTACTTTTTGGACTTCTAAAGCAGGTGAGTTCAATTGGCAGTACTTATAAGGCACTGAAGAAACTATCGAACAAATACATGTGTTGGTCTAAGAAAATGTTAAATCTAAAAAATTCCAATGACAAAAAATCCAGAAAATCTTAGATATCATGCAAAGACTATATCTAAGAATAATAGGAATACAGAAAGGAGAAGAATAGAAGCTCATTGGCACTGAAATGATTTTAACAAAATCATAGAAGAAAATTTTCATAACTAAAAAAAGAAATATATAAATATACAAGAAGATATACAGATCACCAATTAGATTGAACCAGAAAGCAAAGTCTCCTCACAACCTAATAATCAAAATGTAGAAAGAACATTAAAACATGCAAGAGAAAAAAAAAAAAAAACTAACATCTGGAGATAGGCCTATGAAAATTACACCTAACTTCTCAACTGAAACAGTAACAGGCAGAAAGCCTTGGGCAAGATGTACTAAAGAATAAAGAGTCCACAGATACCGGCCAAGATTACTAAACCCAGCAAAACTTTCAATCACTAGAGATGGAGAAAATAAGAGCTTCCACAATTAGAACAACATCTATCTACAAATCCAGCCCTACAGAAAGTGTCAGAAGAAAAACTCTAAACAAAGGAGGTTAACTATACATACAAAAAGACAGGAAATAAATAATCTCACACCAGCAAAACGTAAATAAAAAAAAAACACACACAAACACATGCACACACACACACACACACACACACACACACCTCAACTACTACCAGCAACAACAAAACTACAGATATTAACAACCATTGGTCACAGATATCTCTCAATATAAAAGGCATCGATTCCCTAATAAAAACTTCAGACTATCAGAATGCATGTGAAAACAGGATCCATCCTTCTGGTGCATACAAGAAACACACGTCAATATCAAAAAGGGATTGGAAAAAAGATTTTCCAACCAAGTGGACCTGAGAATTAAGTTGGTGTAACTTTACTAATATCTAACACAATACTCTTTAAACCAAAATTAACCAAAAGGAATTGGAAAATACATTTCATATTCATCAAAGGAAAAATACAGCAAGCAGGTATCTCAGTTCTGAACATCTATGCTGCAAATGCAAGGATACCCATATCTGAAAACAAAAACAAAAACAAAATTATGACTTACCCTTAAACCATACATGTATCCTTACATACTGGTAGTGGAAGACTTTATCACCCTAACTTCACCAACCAACACTCGAGCTAACATATATTAAAAACCAAATGGAGTTCCATAGAACATTGCACCCAAACACCAAAGAATATACCTTCTTCTCAGTACCTTGTGGAACTTCATTCAAAACTAACCACATATGCATTTGCTTAAGAAGTTTCCACGGATAAAGGAAAATTGAAATATCCTCCAGTATCCAATTAGTCACCACATATTAAAGCTAGATTTCAACAACAACAAAACAACAAAAGGCCTACAAACTCATGGGAACTGAACCACTCACTTCTTAATGAATATTGGGTCAACATTGAAATAAAGAAAGAAATTAAAGATTTCCTAGAATATAAAAATGACTGCACGACATACCCTACATATAGGACCCAATGAAAGTAGTACAAAAAAGAAACTTAATATCATTAAGTGACTACGTAAAAAAAAAAAAAAAAACAGCTCATCTGAAAAGTATAGAACTAAAGAAGCAAGCATACCCAAAGGAATAGGAAAAAGAGAACATTATTATTATTTATTTTTTATTTTTTCCCCATTTTATTTTATTTTTTTTATCAGTTACATTTTATTAACTCTGTATCCCAGCCGTGTCCCGATCCCTCATTCCCTCCCAGTCCCTCCCTCCCTCCCTCCCTCCCTCATCTCCACCATGACCCTTTCCAAGTCCACTGATGGGGGGGACCTCCTCCCCATTCATCTGATCCTGTTTTATCAGGTATCTTCAGGACTGGCTGCAAAGCCCTCCTCTGTGGCCTAACAGGACTGCTCCTCCCTTCGGGGGTGGGGAGATCAAAGAGCCAGTCATCGAGTTCCTGTTAGAAATAGTCCCTGTTCCCCTCACTTTGGGAAACCAATTGGTTACTGAGCTACCACAGGCTACATCTGAGTGGAGGTTCTAGGTTATATCCATACATGGTCCTTGGTTGAATGTCAGTCTCAGAAAAGATCCTGTGCCCAGATATATTTGGTCCTTGTGGAGCTCCTATCCTTTCCCCATCAGACTAACTCCCCTTCTTTCTTATGATTCCCTGTACTCTGCCAAAGGTTTGGTCATGAGTCTTTGCTTTGAAAACACTGCTAGTAAGAGTCTTTCAGATGCGCTCAGTAGACTCCTGTCATACGTTCAATGCAAATCCCATCTGTCTTTCTAAATGAGGATTGATCATCTTACCCCATGTCCGCTCAATTGATTATCTTTTTTAGGTGTATAGATTTCATTATGTTTATCATATCTTATAGGTCTATATAAGTGAGTATATCCCATGTTTGTCTTTCTCCTTCTGGGATATTTCACTCAGAATGATCTTTTCTAGATCCCACCATTTGCCTGCAAATTTCATGATTTCCTCCTTTTTGATTGCTGAGTAGTATTCCATTGTATAAAAATACCACAATTTCTGTACCCATTCCACCGGTGATGGACATCTGGGTTGTTTCCAGGTTCTGGCTATTACAAATAGAGCTGCTATAAACATGGTTGAGCAAGTGTCCTTTTTGTGTACTTGAACAAACTTTGGGTATATACCTAGCAGTGGTATAGCTGGGTCTGGAGGAAGCACTATTCCTATTTGTCTTAGAAAGCGCCAGATAGCTTTCCAGAGTGGTTGTACCAGTTTACATTCCCACCAGCAGTGGAGCAGGGTTCCCCTTTCTCCATAACCTCTCCAGCATGTGTTATCGCTTGAGTTTTTCATCTTGGCCATTCTGATGGGTGTAAGGTGATATCTCAGGGTCGTTTTGATTTGCATTTCCCTGATGGCTAATGAGGATGAGCATTTCTTTAAGTGTTTTTCTGCCATTCGATATTCCTCTGTCGAGAATTCTCTGTTTAGCTCTGTTCCCCATTTTTTAAGTGGATTACTTGGATTGCTGCTTTTCAGCTTCTTTAGTTCTTTGTATATACTGGATATTAGTCCTCTGTCAGATAAAGGGTTAGTGAAGATTCTTTCCCAATCTGTAGGCAGTCGTTTTGTTTTGATGACGGTATCCTTTGCTTTACAGAAACTTTTCAGTTTCATGAGGTCCCATTTATTGATTGTTGCTCTTAGAGCCTGTGCTGTTGGTGTTCTGTTCAGGAAGTTGTCTCCTGTGCCAATGAGTTCTAGGCTGTTCCCCACTTTTTTTTCCAATTGATTTAGGGTATCGGAATTTATGTTGAGGTCCTTCATCCACTTTGACTTTAGTTTTGTGCAGGGTGATAAATATGGATCTATTTTCATTTTTCTGCATGTAGACATCCAGTTGGTCCAGCACCATTTGTTGAAAATGCTGTCTTTTTTCCATTGAATGGAATTGGCTTCTTTGTCGAATATCGAGTATTCATAGGTGTGTGGATTTATTTCTGGGTCTTCTATGCGGTTCCATTGATCCTCCTTTCTGTTTCTATGCCAGTACCATGCAGTTTTTATTACTGTTGCCCTGTAGCACAGTTTGAGATCAGGAATGGAGATACCTCCAGATGATCTGTTGTTGTACAGGATCGTTTTGGAGATTCTGGGTTTTTTGTTTCTCCAT
This sequence comes from Meriones unguiculatus, assembly GCF_030254825.1. Lineage (NCBI taxonomy): Eukaryota > Metazoa > Chordata > Mammalia > Rodentia > Muridae > Meriones > Meriones unguiculatus. The sequence continues at coordinate 26,137,176 of NC_083353.1, read as the reverse complement.
ATGAAGCTGAGAATCTTTTTTTCAAGGTCTGTAAAGAATTGAGTTGGTATTTTGATGGGAATTGCATTGAATCTGTAGACTGCTTTTGGCAGTATGGCCATTTTCACAATGTTAATCCTACCAATCCATGAGCACGGGAGATCTTTCCATCTTCTGATATCTTCTTCGATTTCTTTCTTCAGAGACTTGAAGTTTTTCTCAAACAGGTCTTTCACTTGCTTGGTTAGGGTCACACCAAGGTACTTTATGTTATTAGTGGCTATTGTGAAGGGTGTTGTTTCCCTAATTTCTTTCTCAGCCTTTTTGTCTTTGATATATAGGAGGGCTTCTGATTTTTTTGAGTTGATTTTGTATCCTGCCACTTTGCTGAAGGTGTTTATCAGCTGAAGGAGTTCTCTGGTTGATTTTTTGGGGTCGCTCATGTATACTATCATATCATCTGCAAATAGTGACACTTTGACCTCTTCCTTTCCGATTTGTATCCCCTTGATCTCCTTTAGTTGTCTTATTGCTCTGGCTAGGACTTCAAGTACTATGTTGAAGAGATATGGGGACAATGGACAGCCTTGTCTTGTCCCTGATTTCAGTGGGATTGATTTAAGTTTCTCTCCATTGAGTTTGATGTTAGCTATAGGCTTGCTATATACTGCCTTTACTATGTTTAGGTATGTGCCTTGTATCCCTGATCTCTCCAAGACTTTAAACATGAATGGGTGTTGGACTTTGTCAAATGCTTTTTCGGCGTCTAAGGAGATGATCATGTGGTTTTTCTCCTTCAGTTTGTTTATGTAGTGGATTACATTGATGGATTTTCGTATGTTGAACCACCCTTGCATGCCTGGGATGAAGCCTACTTGGTCATGGTGGATGATATCTTTGATGTGTTCTTGGATTCGGTTTGCAAGTATTTTATTGAGTATTTTTGCGTCAATGTTTATAAGAGAGATAGGCCTAAAGTTCTCTTTTTTCGTTGGGTCTTTGTGTGGTTTAGGTATTAAGGTGACTGTGGCTTCATAGAATGAGTTTGGTAGTGTTCCTTCTGTTTCTATTTTGTGGAATAGCTTGAGGAGAATTGGAGTTAGCACTTCTTTGAAGGTCTTGTAGAATTCTGCGCTGAAGCCATCTGGTCCAGGGCTTTTTTTGGAGGGGAGACTGTTAATGACTGCTTCGATTTCCTTGGGAGATATAGGGCTATTCCGTCTTTCTACCTGATCTTGATTTAGTTTTGGTAGATGGAATCTTTCAAGAAAATTATCCATTTCATTTAGATTCTCAAATTTTGTGGCATATAGGCTTTTGTAGTATGACCTAATAATTGTTTGGATTTCCTCAATGTCTGTGGTTATTTCCCCATTTTCATTTCTGATTTTGCTGATCTGGATAGTTTCTCTCTGCTTTTTAGTTAGTTTGGCTAAGGGTTTGTCTATCTTGTTGATTTTCTCAAAGAACCAGCTTTTTGTTTCATTGATTCTTTGGATAGTTTTATTTGTTTCTATTTGATTGATTTCAGCCCTTAGTTTGATTATTTCCAGCCGTCTGCTCCTTTTGGGTGTATCTGCTTCTTTTTGTTCTAGGGTTTTCAGTTGGGCCATTAAGTTGTTTGTATGTGATGTTACGAATTTCTTCTTGCAGGCACTTAGTGCTATAAATTTTCCTCTGAGCACTGCTTTCAGTGTGTCCCATAAATTTGGGTATGTTGTGCCTTCCTTTTCATTGAATTCTAGGAAGTCTTTAATTTCTTTCTTTATTTCTTCCTTAACCCAGCTGTCATTGAGTAGTAAGTTGTTTAGTTTCCATGTGCGTGTCGGCTTTTTGTTGTTTCTGTTGTTGTTGAGGTCGAGCTTTAGTCCATGGTGGTCAGATAGTATACAAGGGATTATTTCAATCCTTTTGTATCTGTTGAGGTTGTGACCCACTATATGGTCTATTTTGGAAAAGGTTCCATGGGGTGCTGAAAAGAAGGTGTACTCTTTTGAGTTTGGGTGAAATGATCTGTAGACGTCTATTAGGTCCATTTGATTTAGGGATTCTGTGAGTGCTTTTATTTCCCTATTTGGTGTCTGTCTAGTTGATCTGTCCCTTGGTGAGAGTGGAGTGTTGAAGTCTCCCACTATTAAGGTATTAGGATCAATGTATGATTTAAGCTTTAATAATGTTTCATTTACGAATGTCGGTGCTCTTGTATTTGGGGCATAGATATTCAAGATTGTGATGTCCTCTTGGTGGATTTTTCCTTTGATGAGAATATAGTGGCCCTCCTTATCTTTTTTGATTAACTTGGGTTGAAAGTCTATTTTATTAGATATTAGGATGGCTACTCCAGCTTGTTTTCTGGAACCGTTTGCTTGAAAAACAGTTTTCCAGCCCTTTACTCTGAGGTAGTGTTTGTCTTTGTTGCATAGGTGTGTTTCTTGGATGCAACAGAATGTTGGATCCTGTTTCCTTAACCATTCTGTTAGCCTGTGTCTTTTTATTGGTGAGTTGAGTCCATTGATATTGATAGATAATAGTGACCAATGCATGTTAATTCCTTTTGTAATGGAGTCGATGATCTAACCCTGATTCATTGCTTGTTTTCTTTTCATTTTTGTTGGGACATTATCTGTATGCCCTGTTTTCTTGGGTGAATTTGTTTTCATTGGATTGGAGTTTTCTTTCTAGTATCTTCTGTAGGGATGGTTTGCTGTGTAGATATTGTATAAATTTAGTTTTGTCATGGAATATTTTGTTTTCTCCATCTATGTTGATTGAAAGCTTTGCAGGGTATAGTAGTCTGGGTTGACATTTGTGATCTCTTAGAGTCTCCATGATACTTGCCCAGGCCCTTCTGGCTTTCATAGTTTCTGATGAGAAGTCCGGTGTGATTCTGATAGGTCTACCTTCATATGTTACTTGGCCTTTTTCCCTTGCTGCTTTTAATATCTTTTCTTTGTTCTGTAGATTTAGTGTTTTGACTATGATGTGACGTGATGTGTTTCTTTTCTGGTCTAGTCTATTTGGAGTTCTGTAGGCCTCTTGTATATTTATGGACATCTCTTTCTTTAAGTTGGGAAAATTTTCTTCTATGATTTTCTTGAAAATATTTTCTGGACCTTGGAGTCTGGAGTCTTCTTTTTCGTGAATTCCTATTATTCTTAGATTTTGTCTTTTCATAGCATCCTTGATTTCTTAGATATTTTGTGATTGGAACTTTTCTGATTTTACTTTTTCTTTGAGAGAAGTATCCATTTCTGCAAGTATGTCTTCAGCTCCAGAGATTCTCTCTTCCATCTCTTGTATTCTGTTGGTGATGCTTACTTTTGTGGTTCCTGATCTTTTCTCCAAGTTCTCCAGCTCAAGGGTTTTCTCATTTTGTGTTTTCTTTATTGATTCTAATTCTGTTTTCATGCCTTGCACCATTTCTTTCATGTGTTTGAATTTAGATTCCTGTCTCTCTACGATGGCCTCTATTTCTTTTTTCATTTCCTTCTTATATGCCACTAATTTTTCCTCTACTTGTGTATCTATTTGTTTGGCTATGTTTGCCTGTGTTTCTTTAAGGATATTGTCTATTTCTTCTTTCTTTGCCTCCAATTGACTGGCCATCTCTTTGAAAGACTTGTTCATTTCCTCCTTATGAGCCTCAAATAATTGGGCAAGCATGGCTTTAAAATCATTTTCCTGTGCTTCTGCTGAATTGGTGTATCCATCGATTTGGGGGTTTGCTGGTGAAGTCATGATGTCCTGATTTATGTTGGAAGTGTTCTTTCGCCTACCTCTGGCCATTGGCTTATCTGAAACCTTCCCTGTTTGTTTTTGGATTCTGCAGATCAGACTGGTGCTGTCTCTCTCTGGTGTCTGGAGAGTTCTTCAGGAAGCTGAGCACTCTCGGCATGTGCTGAGGACTAGCTGTACCTGTGGGAGGAAAGTACACAGGCGCAAACGGGGCAAATGCAAGCGTGTGTGTGCGCGCGCGCACGTGTGTGTCTGTGTGTGTAAGTGTGCGTGGATGAGTTTCTCGAGGGACAGAGTGATGGCTAATGTTGAACCCTTGAGTGTGTGGGAGGGGCTCTGTACTGTATATGTCGCAGGCGCTAATGATGATCGCAGCGCAATTTCTGGTATTAACTGTCTTAGCTCCTCAATCAGGCCCACAGGGCAGGAACTTCAATGTCCCTAGTGCCACTCTGTTTCACAAAGTGGGTATGTGGGTGGGAGGGGGGTTCGATGCCTGGCTTCTGATTTAGAAGGACCCAGGATCTGGGGAACTGCAGATTCTCAAGGGTGCACTCACTTACAGGCAGGTCTCTTGGCCGAGATGGTGGTATCCGGGGCTCTCTGCTCTCTGGTTTGGCCCTGCTTCTTTGATGTGTTCAGCCAGTTCTGTGCTGCTGTCACTGCCAGGTTCTGAGGTCTTGCTGCAGCTGGAGATTTCAGGGTGGTCACTTCAGCAGGGATGGGGTAATCAGGCTCTCTGTTCTCTGGTTTGGCCCTGGTTAGTCTTAAACTGGAGGGCTGTGGTGCCCCGCCAGTTCAGTACTGCTCCGCTGCCACGTCCTGCTGTAACTGGAGACTGGCTTGCTAGTCCCAATGCTTTCTGGGAAGTCCTGGGATCTCTTCGTTGTGCTCTCCAAGCTTGGGAGGCCCAGTGCCTGGTGTGTCCAGGTTGTATGACGTTTCTGCCTGGTTTCGGTGAGTATATAGCGTATTCTCTGTCACTGTGGGATTGGGCGGGTTGTACCGTCAGTGATGGCGATCCTGCGGAGCTAGTATGGTGTCTAGCAGATTCGCGCCCTGGGAGGATGGTGCAGCCGCTGCGCGAATCTGGGACTCCGGGGTACGTACTGCTGGCTTTTGTCTGCCGCTAAAGTGGTTGGGGCTCCGTCTCAGCGGTTGTATACCCCAGGCAGTTAGGTCTGCGCTGAGAAAGATGAGTCCACTGTGCCGCTGTGCCCAGGAGGAAGGAGGTCTGGGGGAAGGGAGTGCAGCAAGAACAAAGGATCTTTTCTCTCCCTCCCCAAGCAAGTCTCCGGGTGACCGGAGGCCAAAGTTTTCACCTCCTGCGATGTTCTCTGGTGTTCAGAAAGCCTCGCTGTGGTTTTCCTGGGTTGGGGGTCCTTCCATTCTCCAACTCAGAAGATCAGGTATCCCACTGCTCAGAAACTGTGTGTGCTAGTCGCCATCTTGGCTCCGCCCGAGAACATTATTTTTAAGAAAATCAAGGTAACAAGAACCTGGCTCTTTGAAAAAAAATCAAGAAGATGGACAAACCCTTATCCAAACTAACTAAAAGACAAAGGGAGAATATACAAATTAACAAAATCAAAAATGAAAAGACATAACAGACACTGAAGAAATCCATAAAATAATCAGATCATACTTTAAAAAATTGTATACCATAAAATTGAAAAAAATAAAAGAAATGGATAGATTTCCCAATAGATGCCATTTACCAAAGCTACGTCTCAATCAGACACACACACACATGCACACACACAAAATTTAAATAGATCTATAATCTGTAACAGAGGCAGTCATTAAAATCTGTACCCTTTGATTTTCCAAAACCCTAGTTTATTTAGGGTTTTTAAATTCTTCTACCTACCTTCTATCCCACTGATCATAGGAAGGGGAGAAAGAAAGTTCTTAGAATAAAGGATTTTGTGGACCTTTTTTAGCAGTATTTCCTTGGGGCAAATACACTCTATGCTTTCCAGATACCAGCATTCCTATCCAATAGACAACACCCAACAACAACATGAATTGGCACAATTCAGCAAAGAAAACAAGACTCCCAAAAAAAACAGAGTCAGCAAAAGCTGCAAGACTCAGCTGGATTGCTACAAGAAGTTGTCTGCTCTGCAGTGTTTCTCTTTGAAAAGTTTAGAAAAATGAAGACCAGCAATGAGTAGCAATACAAATGCATGTCTCCCTGTCTGTGGGCTTCTGTTTATCATAGCCCACACAAAGCTGTTTTACAACCTGAACATGCCATGCCCCTTGCACAGGACAGCTTCTAGCAAAACATCACTGGCTCTCTCATGTGTCAGTTTTCAGCTGGCAAGATGATGTGTCCCTTCATGAGTTTGTTTTTAACTGAGGATAAACTACAAACATTTCAACACAAAAATTTCCAAACCCAGAGACTTGCACATTCACATGGTTTTAGTGCAGAATTTTATTAGACATTCAAAGAAGAGCCAATACCAACACTTCTCAAATTATTCCAAAATATTACAAATGTATATTTCCAAATTCTTTTATGAGGCCAGAGTCACCCTGATATTCAAACCACAAAGATTACACGAAGATTACATAAAGATTACATAAAGACAGAGGATTATAAAAAAACTTCCCTTATAAATATACATAAAATATACTCAATAAAATAATTTCAAATCAATTTTACAAACACATCAAAAAAGATTATTCACCGTATTCAAGTAGGCTTCATCCCAGAAATTCAGGGGTGGTACAAAATATAAAATCTGTCAGTGCAATCTACCATGTAAATATATTGAAAGAAAAAAGTACATTATCAAATCATTATATGCTGAAAAAGGCTTTGAGAAAGTCCAATGCCCCTTCATGATAAAAGTCTTGTGGAGAGTAGAAATACACAGAGTATACACAAACATAATTAGGGAAATTTACAGCAAGCCTATAGCCAACAGCAAATTAAATGGTGAGAAACTCAAAGCAATTCCTCTAAAATCAGGAACAAGACAAGTTTGTCTCCTCTGTCCATATCTATTTAATATTGTACTTGTAGTTCTAGCTTGGACAGTAAGAAAACTGCAAGAGATCAAAGAAATACAAATTGGAAAAATAGTAGTCAAAATGTCAATAATTGCAAAAGATATGATAATATATATGAGAGATTCCAAAAATTCTGTCAGGGAACTCCTACAGTTGATAAATACCTTCTGCAAAATGGCTGGGTACAAAATTACCTAAAAACAAACAAAACAAAAACCAGTAGCTCTCCTATAAACAAATGAAAAATAGGCTGAGGAATATATCAGGAAAACAACACAGTTGTTCACAATAGCCACAAATAATATAAAATATCTTGGGGTAACTCTAACTAAGCAAGCAAAATACTTCTATGACAAAAATGTTACAGAACTTTTCTTTATCTTTAGCAAATGAAATTTAAAGAAATATCAGAAGACAGAAAGATCTCTCATGCTCATGAATGGATAGGATTAACATAGTAAAAATGGCCATCCTTCTAAAAGCAATCTATAGATTCAACATAGTTCCTATCAAAACTTCAACACAATTCTTTTCAAAACTTGGAAAGTCAATACTTAATTTCATATGGAAAAGCAAAAAACAAAACAAAACAAAACAAAACAAAACAAAAACAGGATAGCTAAATGCATTCCTGAGCAATATTAGAATTTATGGAGTTATTGCCCTCCCTGATTTCAAATTGCACTACAAAGTCATAGTCATAAAAATCTCATGGCATTTGCATAAAAACAGACATGTCAATTAAATAAAATTAAATCATCGACCCACACATAAATCCACACACCTAAGGACAGTTGCTTTTTTATTATGAAGCTAAAAAGAAACAATGAGAAAAGAAAGCATCTTCAAGAAATTTTGCTGATATAACTGGATATATATATATATATATATATGTAGAAGAATTCAAAGAGATCAATATTTGCACAAACTTATGTCCAAGTGGAACAAAATCTCAACATATAAACAGACACATTGAACCTGACAGAAGAGCAAATAAGGAACAGCCTTGAACACATTGACACAGGAGACAATTTCTTAAACAGAATACTGATCAGGCAGGCACTAAGATCAACAATTAATAAATGGTACCTTGAATACTGAAATGCAAAGGACACCATCAATTAGAAAACATGGCAGCCTACAAAAGATTTTCATCAAATGTGCATGCAATGAAGGGCTAATATACAAATTTTAAAAAAGAACTCAATAAATTAGACAACCAGTAACTAAACAATCCAATTAAAAATGGGGCAAAGAAATAAACAGGGAATTCTCAGAAGAGAAATCTAAATGGACAAGAAACATCCTTAGCCTTCAGGGAAATGCCAATCAAAACTAGTTGAAATTCCATCTTGCACCTGTCAGAACAGCCAAGATCAACAAAACAAGTGACAGGCAAAGATGTAGAAAAAGGCAAACACCTATTCATTTTTGTTGGGAAAGCAAACTTTACAACCACTATGTAAATCAATTTGGTGGTTCCTTAGAAATTTTGGTAATTGAGACCTCAAGATACAGCTATACCACTATTGGGCATATAGCCAAAAGACACTCCATCTTACCACAGGGACACTTGCTCAACCATATTCATAATGGCTTTAATTCATAATAGCCAGAATCTGGAAATATCCTAGATATTCCTCAATGGAAGAACGGATAAAGAAAATGTGGTATATTTTAAAAATGGAGTATTACTCAGGTTTTAGAAAAAAAATAGGATCATGAAATAGGCAGGAAAATGTATGGAACTGAAAAAAATCTTCCTGAGTTATGAATTATATAAAGTTGATGGGCTGCTTGATCTTTCTGTGGGTTCTCTAGCAACTAGAGGTGGGGCATCTCTAAATTGGGCTCTGTTGCCTGCCTTTGAATCCTTTTCCCCTAGCAGGGCCTTGTCTTGCCTCAAGGGAAGAGGAGGCACTTAGTCCTGATGAGACTTGATGTGCCAATGCAGATTGGTATGCTGTGCAGGGAGACTCCATTCTCTGAGTAAGAAGGGGGAGGGGGATAGTGAAAGTGGATGGGAGGGTTGGAATGGGGAAGAGGTAGTAGACCTGCAATTGTGATGTACAATGAACAAATAAATTAGTGGAATAAAATAAGGACCATGAAATTCACACACAAATGAATTAAACTAGGAAAAAAATTATCCTGAATGTGGTAACCCATACACAGAAAGACAAACATGATATGTATTTAGAAGAAGATATTAGCTGTCAAGTGTAGGATAATCACACTGCAATCCACACAATAAGAGAAGCTGAGTAAAAGGAAGCGTTCTAGGTTGGATAGCATGGATATCTTTGGAAAGTGGAAATAAAATAAATATTGAGGGTAGACAGGTAATGGGGCGCATGGTGGGGATAGAAACAGAAAGTGAGAAAGAGGCAGAGGGAGAGAGTATAATGAGAGACAACTTGAGTCTCTGAACATTTAGGCGGTAACATAGAATCCTGGTGCAATGGGATCTTCTGGGAACCTATGAGGGTGAACCTAAAAAACCCTCCTAGTAATAGAGTATATAGAACCTGAACATAAACAGGTAAACAGGTTAAGTTCCCACTTGTGGGACTGGGACACTAACTCAGCCACAAAACCTTCTAGCCACAACCTATTCTCTGTAAGATGTGCTGCAGCAGTGGTGGCAGAGTTTGTGGTTATGGGTAACCAATGACTGGCCTAACTTGAGGACCAAGCCATAAGAGAGTGCCCATGCCTGAAACTTCCTGGATGACCAGGAACCCAAAGGTAGATGCCTCAAAGATCTAGTGTTAAACTATGTAATACTGATTTTTTAAAAAAAGTCAATGAGGTGTCCCGGAGTCCCAGATTCATGCAGCGGCTGCACCATCCTCCCAGGGCGCGAATCTGCTAGACACCATACTAGCTCTGCAGGATCGCCATCACTGACGGTACTGCCCGCCCAATCCCACAGTGACAGAGAATACACTATATACTCACCAAAACCAGGCAGAAACATCATACAACCTGGACACACCAGGCGCTGGGCCTCCCAGTCTTGGAGAGCACAGTGAAGAGACCCCAGGACTTCCCAGAAAGCATTGGGACTAGCGACCCAGTCTCCAGTTACAGCAGGACTTGGCAGTGGAGCAGCACTGAACTGGAGGGGCGCCACAACCCTCCAGTTTAAGACTAACCAGGGCCAAACCAGAGAACAGAGAGCGTGATTACCCCATCCCTGCTGAAGTGACCACCCTGAAATCTCCAGCTGCAGCAAGACCTCAGAACCTGGCAGTGACAGCAGCACAGAACTGGCGGAACACATCAAAGAAGCAGGGCCAAACCAGAGAGCAGAGAGCCCAGGATACCAGGATCTATGCCAAGAGACCTGCCTGTAAGTGAGTGCACCCTTGAGAATCTGCAGTTCCCCAGATCCTGGGTCCTTCTAAATCAGAAGCCAGGCATCGAACCCCCTCCCACCCACATACCCACTTTGGGAAACAGAGGGGCACTAGGGACATTGAAGTTCCTGCCCTGTGGGCCTGATTGAGGAGTTTAGGCAGTTAATGCCAGAAATTGCGCCGCTATCATCTTTAGCACCTGCGACATATACAGTGCAGAGCCCCTCCCACACACTCAAGGGTTCAACATTAGCCATCACTCTTCCCTCGAGAAACATTTCCACGCACACTTACACACACAGACACACACACGCGCGTGCACACACGCTTGCATTTGCCCCGTTTGTGCCTGTGTACTTTCCTCCCACAGGTACAGCTAGTCCTCAGCACACGCTGAGAGTGCTCAGCTTCCTGAAGAACTCTCCAGACACCAGAGAGAGACAGCACCAGTCTGATCTGCAGAATCCAAAAACAAACAGGGAAGGTTTCAGATAAGCCAATGGCCAGGGGTAGGCAAAGAACACTTTCAACATAAATCAGGACATCATGACTTCACCAGCAAACCCCCAAATTGATGGATACTCCAATTCGGCAGAAGCACAGGAAAATGATTTTAAAGCGATGCTTGCCCAATTATTTGAGGCTCATAAGGAGGAAATGAACAAGTCTTTCAAAGAGATGGCCAGTCAATTGGAGGCAAAGAAAGAAGAAATAGACAATATCCTTAAAGAAACACAGGCAAACATAGCCAAACAAATAGATACACAAGTAGAGGAAAAATTAGTGGCATATAAGAAGGAAATGAAAAAAGAAATAGAGGCCATTGTAGAGAGACAGGAATCCAAATTCAAACACATGAAAGAAATGGTGCAAGGCATGAAAACAGAATTACAATCAATAAAGAAAACACAAAATGAGAAAACCCTTCAGCTGGAGAACTTGGAGAAAAGATCAGGAACCACAAAAGTAAGCATCACCAACAGAATACAAGAGATGGAAGAGAGAATCTCTGGAGGTGAAGACACACTAGCAGAAATGGATACTTCTCTCAAAGAAAAAGTAAAATCAGAAAAGTTCCAATCACAAAATATCCAAGAAATCAAGGATGCTATGAAAAGACAAAATCTAAGAATATTAGGAATTCATGAAAAAGAAGACTCCAGACTCCAAGGTCCAGAAAATATTTTCAAGAAAATCATAGACGAAAATTTTCCCAACTTAAAGAAATAGATGTCTATAAATATACAAGACACCTACAGAACTCCAAATAGACTAGACCAGAAAAGAAACACATCACGTCACATCATAGTCAAAACACTAAATCTACAGAACAAAGAAAAGATATTAAAAGCAGCAAGGGAAAAAAGCCAAGTAACATATGAAGGTAGACCTATCAGAATCACACCAGACTTCTCATCAGAAACTATGAAAGCCAGAAGGGCCTGGGCAAGTATCATGGAGACTCTAAGAGATCACAAATGTCAACCCAGACTACTATACCCTGCAAAGCTTTCAATCAACATAAATGGAGAAAACAAAATATTCCATGACAAAACTAAATTTACACAATATCTACACAGCAAACCATCCCTACAGAAGATACTAGAAAGAAAACTCCAATCCAATGAAAACAAATTCACCCAAGAAAACAGGGCATACAGATAATATCCCAACAAAAATGAAAAGAAAACAAGCAATGAAACAGGGTTAGATCACGGACTCCTTTACAAAAGGAACTAACATGCATTGGTCACTATTATCTATCAATATCAATGGACTCAACTCACCAATAAAAAGACACAGGCTAACAGAATGGTTAAGGAAACAGGATACAACATTCTGTTGCATCCAAGAAACACACCTATGCAACAAAGACAAACACTACCTCAGAGTAAAGGGCTGGAAAACTGCTTTTCAAGCAAACGATTCCAGAAAACAAGCTGGAGTAGCCATCCTATTATCTAATAAAATAGACTTTCAACCCAAGTTAATCAAAAAAGATAAGGAGGGCCACTATATTCTCATCAAAGGAAAAATCCACCAAGAGGACATCACAATCTTGAATATCTATGCCCCAAATACAAGAGCACCGACATTCATAAATGAAACATTATTAAAGCTTAAATCATACATTGATCCTAATACCTTAATAGTGGGAGACTGCAACACTCCACTCTCACCAAGGGACAGATCAACTAGACAGACACCAAATAGGGAAATAAAAGCACTCACAGAATCCCTAAATCAAATGGACCTAATAGACGTCTACAGATCGTTTCACCCAAACTCAAAAGAGTACACCTTCTTTTCAACACCGCATGGAACCTTTTCCAAAATAGACCATATAGTGGGTCACAACCTCAACAGATACAAAAGGATTGTAATAATCCCTTGTATACTATCTGACCACCATGGACTAAAGCTAGACATCAACAACAAGAGAAACAACAAAAAGCCGACACGCACATGGAAACTGAACAACTTACTACGCAATGACAGCCGGGTTAAGGAAGAAATAAAGAAAGAAATTAAAGACTTCCTAGAATTTAATGAAAAGGAAGGCACAACATACCCAAATTTATGGGACACATTGAAAGCAGTGCTCAGAGGAAAATTTTTAGCACTAAGTGCCTGCAAGAAGAAATTCGTAACATCACATACAAACAACTTAATGGCCCAACTGAAAACCCTAGAAAAAAAAAAAAAAAAGAAGCAGATACACCCAAGAGGAGCAGAAGGCTGGAAATAATCAAACTAAGGGATGAAATCAATCAACTAGAAACAAATAAAACTATCCAAAGAATCAATGAAACAAAAAGCTGGTTCTTTGAGAAAATCAACAAGATAGACAAACCCTTAGCCAAACTAACTAAAAAGCAGAGAGAAACTATCCAGATCAGCAAAATCAGAAATGAAAATGGGGAAATAACCACAGACATTGAGGAAATCCAAACAATTATTAGGTCATACTACAAAAGCCTATATGCCACAAAATTTGAGAATCTAAATGAAATGGATAATTTTCTTGAAAGATTCCATCTACCAAAACTAAATCAAGATCAGGTAGAAAGACGGAATAGCCCTATATCTCCCAAGGAAATCGAAGCAGTCATTAACAGTCTCCCCTCCAAAAAAAGCCCTGGACCAGATGGCTTCAGCGCAGAATTCTACAAGACCTTCAAAGAAGTGCTAACTCCAATTCTCCTCAAGCTATTCCACAAAATAGAAACAGAAGGAACACTACCAAACTCATTCTATGAAGGCACAGTCACCTTAATACCTAAACCACACAAAGACCCAACAAAAAAGAGAACTCCGGGCCTATCTCTATAATGAACATTGACGCAAAAATACTCAATAAAATACTTGCAAACCGAATCAAGAACATATCAAAGATATCATCCACCATGACATAGTAGGCTTCATCCCAGGCATGCAAGGGTGGTTCAACATACTGAAATCCATCAATGTAATCCACTACATAAACAAACTGAAGGAGAAAAAAACACATAATCATCTCCTTTGATGTCGAAAAAGCATTTGAAAAACTCCAACACCCATTCATGTTTAAAGTCTTGGAGAGATCAGCGATACAAGGCACATACCTAAACATAGTAAAGGCAATATACAGCAAGCCTCTAGTCAACATCAAACTCAATGGAGAGAAAATTAAATCAATCCCACTGAAATCGGGGACAAGAAAAGGCTGTCCATTTTCCCCATATCTCTTCAACATAGTACTTGAAATCCTAGCCAGAGCAATAAGACAACTAAAGGAGATCAAGGGGATACAAATCAGAAAGGAAGAGGGCAAAGTGTCACTATTTGCAGATGATAGGATAGTATACATGAGCGACCCCAATAATTCAATGAGAGAACTCCTTCAGCTGATAAACACCTTCAGCAACGTGGCAGGATACAAAATCAACTCAAAAAAATCAGAAGCCCTCCTATATACCAAAAACAAAAAGGCTGAGGAAGAAATTAGGGAAACAACACCCTTCACAATAGCCACTAATAACATAAAGTACCTTGGTGTGACTGTAACCAAACAAGTGAAAGACCTGTTTGAGAAAATCTTCAAGTCTCTGAAGAAAGAAATTGAAGAAGATATCAGAAGATGGAAAGATCTCCCGTGCTCATGGATTGGTAGGATTAACATTGTGAAAATGGCCATACTGCCAAAAGCAGTCTACAGATTCAATGCAATTCCCATCAAAATACCAACTCAATTCTTTACAGACCTTGAAAAAAAGATTCTCAGCTTCATATGGAGAAATAAAAAACCCAGAATCTCCAAAACGATCCTGTACAACAACAGATCATCTGGAGGTATCTCCATCCCTGATCTCAAGCTGTACTACAGGGCAATAGTAATAAAAACTGCATGGTATTGGCGTAGAAACAGAAAGGAGGATCAATGGAACCACATAGAAGACCCAGAAATCAATCCACATACATATGAATACTCGATATTTGACAAAGAAGCCAAATCCATTCAATGGAAAAAAGACAGCATCTTCAACAAATGGTGCTGGACCAACTGGATGTCTACATGCAGAAAAATGAAAATAGATCCATATTTATCACCCTGCAGAAAACCAAAGTTAAAGTGGATCAAAGACCTCAACATAAAACAAGATACCGAAATCAAGTGGAAATAAAAGTGGGGAACAGCCTAGAACTCATTGGCACAGGAGACAACTTCCTGAACAGAACACCAACAGCACAGGCTCTAAGAGCAACAATCAATAAATGGGACCTTATGAAACTGAAAAGTTTCTGTAAAGCAAAGGATACCGTCATCAAAACAAAATGACTGCCTACAGATTGGGCAAAAATCTTCACTAACCCTGTATCTGACAGAGGACTAATATCCAGTATATACAAAGAACTAAAGAAGCTGAAAAGCAGCAAACCAAGTAATCCACTTAAAAAATGGGGAACAGAGCTAAATAGAGAATTCTCGACAGAGGAATATCGAATGGCAGAAAAACACTTAAAGAAATGCTCATCCTCATTAGTCATCAGGGAACTGCAAATCAAAACAACCCTGAGATATCACCTTACACCCATCAGAATGGCCAAGATGAAAAACTCAAGCGATAACACATGCTGGAGTGGTTGTGGAGAAAGGGGAACCCTCCTCCACTGCTGGTGGGAATGTAAACTGTTACAACCACTCTGGAAAGCTATCTGGCACTTTCTAAGACAATTAGGAATAGTGCTTCCTCAAGACCCAGCTATACCACTGCTAGGTATATACCCAAATTCATTCAAGTACACAAAAGGGATGCTTGCTCAACCATGTTTATAGCAGCTTTATTTGTAATAGCCAGAACCTGGAAACAACCCAAATGTCCATCAACGGAGGAATGGGTACAGAAATTGTGGTATTTTTACACAATGGAATACTGCTCAGCAATCAAAAAGGAGGAAATCATGAAATTTGCAGGCAAATGGTGGGATCTAGAAAAGATCATTCTGAGTGAAATATCCCAGAAGGAGAAAGACAAACATGGGATATACTCACTCATCTAGACCTATAAGATATGATAAACATAATGAAATCTATACACCTAAAAAAGATAATCAATTGAGCAGACATGGGGTAAGATGATCAATCCTCATTTAGAAAGACAGATGGGATGTGCATTGAATGTATGACAGGAGTCTACTGAGCGCATCTGAAAGACTCTAACTAGCAATGTTTTCAAAGAAAAGACTCATGACCAAACCTTTGGCAGAGTACAGGGAATCACAAGAAAGAAGGGGAGTTAGTCTGATGGGGAAAGGATAGGAGCTCCACAAGGACCAAATATATCTGGGCACAGGGTCTTTTCTGAGACTGACATTCAACCAAGGACCATGTATGGATATAACCTAGAACCTCCACTCAGATGTAGCCTGTGGTAGCTCAGTAACCAATTGGTTTCCCAAAGTGAGGGGAACAAGGACTATTTCTAACAGGAACTCAATGACTGGCTCTTTGGTCTCCCCACCCCCGAAGGGAGGAGCAGTCCTGTTAGGCCACAGAGGAGGGCTTTGCAGCCAGTCCTGAAGATACCTAATAAAACAGGATCAGATGAATGGGGAGGAGGTCCCCCCTATCAGTGGACTTGGAAAGGGGCACGGTGGAGATGAGAGAGGGAGGGAGGGACTGGGAGGGAATGAGGGATCAGGACACGGCTGGGATACAGAGTTAATAAAATGTAACTGATAAAAAAAATAATAATAAAATAAAAAAGTCAATGAAATGATAGCTTACAATATTCTGCTATATTCATAGATGCTGCCTAGTTCAATAGTGATCAGAGGGGGAGCCCCCATAGTGAAGGGAGCAAATACAGTAATCTACATCCAAACATTAGGGTTAACTCAGGGAGCCGGGAGAAAGAGGAGGAGGACGGAGGATTGTTGGAGCCAAAAAGTTCAAGGACACCACGAGAACATGGCCTAATAAGTCAACTAAGGAGAATTCATAAGGAGGGCAATGAAATACTCCAAAAGACACAGACTGAAGTGTTGTATAAAGTTATTAATATTTATGATGGGTTTAACTTCTGGTATTGCTGCTGTTAATCCTCAGCAGCTGTAAAACCAAATCACCACACAGAGACTGGGTTTTTAGTTAACCTAGAACACAATGATGGGCAATATTTACTCCCTCCTAAACCTCCATGCCCTCAGTTTCCTAACATTTAGATTTCCCACATTTTACTTGCTTTTTGTGAAATCTTAGGTCTGGTTCATGCTCCAAGTCCTCCAAGCTCTCCTCCCGCTCTGCTCTCCTAGTGCATCCCTCTCCTCGAGCTCCTCCTCGTTCTCTAGCTCCTCCCCTCTTTCCTGTCCTCTGGCTCCTCCCATTGCACAACATTGTATCCAGCTGCTTTATTTGTGTCCTGTTTACACAAGAGCTGGGACAGGATGCTTATAGTGAGTATCACAATGCAATATCCAAATTGAAACCAGAGAGTTGTGGGTGGGGAAATCAGCATTTGAATTAACAAGGGTAAGGCATATACATTTTAAAAGAACATTATACCAACATTTCCCCTTTAAGTCCAATAAAGGCTCTTTTTCTTTCAATACAACAATAATTATGAAATTATGAAAACTGTTAGGTAAGATCTACACATGCAATGTCTAGTCCATGTGTAGTTAGCACATGGAGAGGGTATCTTAGGAAAAAGTGTCTGATTATCCTATCTATCTTGATAAGTTTAAAATTCTATACTTAAATTAACTTTTATCCTTATTGGTATTAAATATATATAAAGATTTCTTAATTTCTAAGCAACTTAAGCTTAAATGTGGTACTGTAATTATTTGTTCTTCAACCCCATCAGAGACTTGAGACGGAATAAAATTAGTTATGAGAGTAAATAGGAAGTGCATGTTAGCAGCTTCCAAAAAATAAAAAAATTGACAGAGACAGTTTGCTGCTGAACAGTTAGTCACCCATAACTCTCTATAACATTGGAGCATCATCTTCAGCCTTCTGGCTCAGAATATTTTGACAGACATATACGTGAAGCAGGAACTTTTTAGGACTTGCTTACCCTGTCTTGGCAGAGTTTGGCAGTTGACTTGTCCTGCATTTAAGCTTGCCCATTTTAGGCAGAATTTGTCTGTTGTGAAGCGAGGGTATTTTCTTTACCCGAGTGGCTTGTTTGCCACATTTGAAGCCATCTCCATATGGAGGTTCTTTGATGCTCATTATCTTCTTTCAGGTAGGTGGGGTGCTGCCAGGAAATGACTTGTCTCATTGTCAAAGAATCTTTAAAATAATAAGAACATTTTAAATGCCATATTCTGTAGGTCTCCGAAGTTTTTGAAGACTACCTATCTTTATGTAATCGCTTTGTATACAAAATCATATTTATCTGTCAAACCTACAAGATATACTCCTGTGACAAATTAAACTAGTGTCTGACATGACTTTGAGTTGAATAACTAACAATTAACTTGTATACCTAATATCCTAACCAACTTTTAATAGTAGTTTAAAAATATTGGAAGTAACCTTGACTTTTTATCAATATACTAAAGCTTATACCAATGTATTAAAAATACTTATTTTTGCATCAATATGCAAAATCCTATACCAGAGTTAAAATTAACCTTATTTGTGAATAACAAATAAAACCTTAAGTTGAGTAGATTCAATAATCTACCCTTTTTCTATTTCTATAAAATATCCCTGTATATTCCTTGTTTCACTTGGAATAAGACCATTAATAATAAACATCTCCCAATGACAATAAAATTTTGTAGCCATATCAAACAACCAAAAACATACCCAGCCCCCTTTAAAGGAAATTGGACGCCATTCTCATGAGTTTCTTCTAGCTGACATTGTGGACATGTAGAAATCCTATAGGGGGCCCAAATAAAAATGGTTAATTAAGCAAGTAATAACATTTGTGGTCCAATAACATTTGAATGTTGAGAAATTTCAGGCTTAATAAAAGTCTTTTTTGGAACAGTCCACAATGCTGGACCAGTTAAAATTAGTGGCTTTCTTCAAAGTTCTTTTGGGAGCAGGCTTTGATGTGAAACGGCAGTTGAAGAAGTTGAGGCAGGTACAAGCAGAATGCTGGAACGTGCAAGATGCTGGAACAGATGTGTCAGTTTCTCAACATGCTGAAGAATGATTCTGTTAGGTTTGCTCTAGCATCTCTGTTGTCTAGTTCTTTTGTTCTGCAAACATATAATTTCTCACAAGCATTATAGAGTTCTAAAATTATAAATGTATGAGAGGTGCAGGATGAAACTAAAATGTAAGCCAATTTTATCTATGCAAATTAAAAGGTTAGCATAATACATTTTGAGGATATTATAGCCAAGAATTACTGGCCAAGTATTGATGGAGTTCTGACTGGAGACATTTTTTATGTCTGTCAGTTTCAGAGGTATTTCCAGGTAAAGGGATTATCAATTTATGTTACCTGTTCTGTTTGATCTTGATTTCTCTCCTCTTCTGAGTGGCTAAGGTCTTCCGGTGGTCTTCCACTGTCATTTCTGATTTTTATTAGTTTTGAAGGAACCCATAATTTCTCTTCTCCTGCATGAACATAAGCAAAACCTCTTCCCCAGCGTAACACATTCCCCACTCTCCACTGTGAAGTTAGGGTATCTTTGAAATATATAGGCTGACATAATTCAGCAGTTTTTTCTATAACCCAGTGTCTCTCCGCAGCTGTTGTTTGTTGTTCATTAACATTTAAGAAATTTAAGGTCAACAAAGCATTATGTAATCTGTCTCTGGGGGTTTTTAATACCCCTCTCTGTTTGTTAAGCATGTCCCTTAAAGTACGATTGGATCTTTCAATAACTGCTTGACCAGTAGGATTGTGAGGTATACCTGTGACATGCTTCATCTTGTAATATGTAAAAAATCCTTCCATTTTATTAGAGACATACGCTGTAGCATTATCAGTCTTAAATTGTTTAGGTATGCCCATAATTGCCATCACTTCTAATAAATGGGTAATAACTGAATCAGCCTTTTCAGAGCTTAAGGCTGTTGCCCACTGAAACCCTGAATATGTGTCTATAGTATGGTGCACATATTTCAATTTACCAAACTCTGTAAAATAAAGCATGTCCATGTGCCAAATTTCATTTCTTTGGTTACCTTTAGGGTTACTTCCTGCAGGGAGTGGAGTTTGGCTATATAAAGAACAAGCTGGGCATTTTCTCACAATGTCTTTGGCTTGTTGCCAAGTGATAGAAAAGTCTCTTTTTAAACCTTTGCTGTTAACATGGTGTTTTTTATGAAATTCTGAGGCCTCTAACACGCTTCCTATCAATAGTTCATCAATTTCATCATTGCCTTGTGCTAGAGGACCTGGTAAACCTGTATGAGATCTGACATGTGTTATATACAATTGATTATTACTATTTCTGATTACTGGTTGTAATTGAAGGAAGAGTGAAGTTAAGTCTGAATTATCCTGAATTAGATCAGCAGTTTCTATATGCAGAACAACTCTTTCTGCATATTGAGAGTCAGTGACTATATTAAGAGAGTCCTGAAAATCTGATAACACCAAGAGAATTGCATATCATTCTGATTTTTGAACTGAATCATATGGACTCTCCACCACTTTACTCAGATTTTCTGACTTATAACCTGCCTTTTTTGATTTATTGGCATCTGTATAAAATGTGGGAGCTCCAGAAATTGGAGTTCCTTTTACTATATGAGGGAGAATCCAATTGGTTTTTTTATAAACTGAAGTCGCTTGCTTTTTGGGTATTTGTTGTTGATTTCTCCCAAAAATTCACACCAAGCTCTTTGCCAATATTCGTTGTCTGCCCATAATGACAAAATCTCAGCATTGGTAAAGGGCACCACAATTTCAGCTGGATCTATTCCAGCCAGTTGACGAAGTCTCATTTTTCCTTTTAGGATCAATTCAGAAACCTTTTCTATATAGGTTTTTAGTTTTTTGTTTTGTTTGTGTGCCAAAAATATCCATTCTAAAATATAGTCCTCCCTCTGCATAAGAATTCCTGTGGGAGAATGAGTGGAGGGCAAAATAACCAAAATACAGGCCCTCTTTGGATCAATACGGTCTATACATGCATCTTGTAATTTCCTTTCTACCAGAGCCAATTCCTTTTCAGCTTCAGCTGGTAACGTTCTTGGACTATTTAAGTCCTTATCACCCTGTAAGGTTTGAAATAAGTTACTTATCTCTTGAGTAGCTAAAGCAAGGGTAGGCCGTAGCCAGTTAATATCTCCCAGCAATTTTTGAAAATCATTAAGAGTTCTTAGCTGTTTTTTTCTAATTTGTACTTTTTGTGGTCGAATTTTCTGTAGACCTATTTTATATCCTAGGTAATTAATAGAATCTCCTCTTTGTATTTTTTCGGGAGCAATCTGTAATCCCCAACAAGGCAAAGTTCTATTTATTTTATCAAAAATATTTTCTAAGGTTTTCATATCTGAATCAGCTAATAAAATATCATCCATATAGTGGTAAATTATGGATTGAGGAAACTGCTTACGAATTACCTCCAACGGTTGTTGTACAAAATATTGGCACAAAGCAGGACTGTTTAACATCCCCTGTGGTAAGATCCTCCAGTGATACCTCTTTATTGGACATCTTCTATTCAAAGTGGGTACTGAGAAAGCAAACCTTTCCCTATCATGTTCATGTAAAGGAATTGTGAAAAAGCAATCCTTTAAATCAATCACTATAATAGGCCATTCTTTAGGTAACAAGGAAGGCAGTGGGATTCCAGATTGTAACGATCCCATTGGCTGAATAATTTTGTTAATTGCTCTTAGATCTGTTAACATCCTTCATTTGTCAGATTTCTTTTTGATGACAAATACCGGAGAATTACAAGGGCTGTTGGACTCCTCTATATGTTGAGCCTCCAGCTGTTCCAGGACTAGCTGTTCTAGTGCCAGTAATTTTTCTTTACTCATAGACCATTGTTCAATCCATATAGGTTGGTTAGCCAACCACCTCAGTGGTAAGGCTGTGGGAATTTTATTAGCAGTGGCTTCCTAACAGGCAGTTGAAGAGACGGCCTCTGCTGTATTTTGTTTATGGACAGCCTGGACAGTCTGAAACTGTTTTTGATGACATTTTTTTTAATAATTTTAGCTTCTTTATCAGGAGTATTACCTCTTTTTTGGCTTGTCTCAGAACTTGGGGGGATGTTAATCTGGGTCTTCCATTGTTGTAACAGATCTCTTCCCCATAAGTTTATGGCTATCTCAGCCACGTATCGTTTTAGTTTTCCTATTTGACCTCCTGGTCCTATACATTTAAGCCGTTTAACACCTAACACTTTGTTTCACTTTAGATAAATTCCCAACTCCTTGGAATTGAATATCCACCTCCTGAAGTGGCCAATTTGGAGGCCAGGATTTACAAGTAAGAATTGTGACATCAGCCCCAGTATCTACCAAGCCTTCAATTTCAATATTATTTAAAATTATCTTTAACTTTGGCTTTTGATCATTTATAGAGGTTTGCCAATATATTTGTTTTTTGTTCTCCTGGTTTTTTGATTTATCTATAGAATCTGGTTTGGCCTCACTGTCCAAGTTTTTAATGTTTATTCCCAGAGCAGTGGTGTTTAATTTTCTTGTGGAGGAGTATCCCTGTCCTGTTCTGGGGCCTGCAAGAGGCCCCCTTGGGCGTTTTTTGATAAAGGATTACCCCATTTATCTATGAATGCTCTAATTCACTAGGCCAGTGACGACCCTTGCCACATCTTCTGCATATTCTAGGAAGCATAGGCTCCCTTCTTGAATTATATTGGTTTTCCTGGTAATTTCTTCTGTAGTAATCTCGCCCATCACAATTACAACATCTCCCAAGGTCTTTTGAGGTAGCTTCTCTTACCAAGGTCAAATTGGGTGAATGAGGTCTAATATCAATCATATTTCTAATCCATTCGTCTATTGGAGCAGATCTTGCTCTTAATGGCCTTATTGCCTCTTTGCATTCAGTATTAGCATTTTCAAAAGCTAAAGATTCTATTAGTGCTTTTCTAGCTAGTGGATCTGATATACTTCTATCCACAGCTGAAGTCAATCTTTGTGAAAAGTTAGTAAATGTTTCACTTGGACCTTGTATGACCTGGGAGAATGGCTCAAGCCTTTTTCCTGATTCCTCAACCTTGTCCCAAGCATTTCAGGCTGCTAAGCGACATAATGCTAAGGTTTCTTCGTTATATACAGCTTGTATCTCTGTGTCAGCATACTGGCCATCACCAAGCAGCTGTTCCTTAGAAACACCAACACCTCTGGCTCTATTTTTGGGTGCTATCTCTCTAGCCTCTTCTCTCCACCATGATAGCCACTGTAAATATGGCCCAGGTTCTAATATTGCCTTTGCCATATCCTCCCAATCCTTGGGGATTACTCTACTTTTGATTGACCAGGAAGTCAACATTTGTTTTACAAATGGTGAATGCATTCCAAAATTAGTAACACTTTCCTTAAATTTCCTCAGATCTAGCACTTCCACAGGGCGCCATTCAGCTTCATGATAATTCAGTGGATGATCATCATCTGCTGGTTTCTGCTGTATAGTGACTGGATAAGCCAACGTTGGTTTTCTAAACACCTTTGGTTGGCTTTCTTTATTTTTGTCTTTTGCCTCTACCTGAGTATTTTCTTTACTTAGTATTCTAAACTCTTCTCTTAAGGTCTGCACCCATATTTCATACCTATCTCCCTGTTGTTTGTTTTGTTCAATAATCTCTTGAATCTCTTGTTTTATGCTTCTCTTCCAACTTTTAATTTTTTCTTTATATTGTTCTAGTTGTTCTTTGTGCTGTTCCAGTATCTTTTCTAAAACCTCTGCCCTATCTTCCTGTAGTTGATTGCGTTCTGTAAGTTTTTGTATCTCTTGTTTTTGGTCCTGTTTCCAGTCTTCATTTTTTCCTTTATGTTGTTCTAGTTGTTCTTTGTGCTGTTCCAGTATCTTTTCTAAAGCCTTTGCCTTCGAGAAGACATAAAAGGCTAATGCAATGATTAAGGTTAAATTGAGGACTATGAATGTAAGCATAGTTACAATTTCTAGACTTTCCTTTATTTCAGTCTTAAAACCATAGAATAGATTATCAGCCAAGCTCCAAGAAATCTGTTTTATTGTTTCTTCCATCCTGTTAGACTGTAGTGGCAGCTAGTTTTGTTAGGGAAGTCTCAGGTCTGCCCACAGTAGGCTGCCTTTTGCTCCAAGGCCTGTTTAAGAGTCTCTCTTAAAGAGACAGTAACTGACCTGAGAGTTTTTAGATTTTAAGTTTGGTTTACATCACTGGGAGCTTATTCCCCCCACCAAATTATGATAAAGTATGATTTAAAGGGTGTGGATTCTTAGATTAGTTGGGCGCCATTTGTTGTATAAAGTTATTAATATTTACTATGGGTTTAACTTCTGGTATTGCTGCTGTTAATCCTCAGCAGCTGTAAAACCAAATCACCACACAGAGACTGGGTTTTTAGTTAACCTAGAACACAATGCTGGGCAATATTTACTCCCTCCTAAACCTCCATGCCCTCAGTTTCCTAACATTTAGATTTCCCACATTATACTTGCTTTTTGTGAAATCTTAGGTCTGGTTCATGCTCCAAGTCCTCCAAGCTCTCCTCCCACTCTGCTCTCCTAGAGCACCCCTCTCCTCGAGCTCCTCCTCGTTCTCTAGCTCCTCCCCTCTTTCCTGTCCTCTGGCTCCTCCCATTACACAACATTGTATCCAGCTGCTTTATTTGTGTCCTGTTTACACAAGAGCTGGGACAGGATGCTTATAGTGAGTATCACAATGCAATATCCAAATTGAAACCAGAGAGTTGTGGGTGGAGAAATCAGCATTTGAATTAACAAGGGTAAGGCATATACTTTTTAAAAGAACATTATACCAACACTGAAGCAACATCATGGAGCCTGCATGGGTCTGAGCTTGGTCTTCTGTGTACATGCTGTGGTTGTTTGATTTGGGGGTTTTTGTGGAACTCCTAAGAGTTGGAGTAGGGTATCTCTGACTCTTTTGGATGTCAACATTTTTTTCCTCCAACTGAGTTGCTTTGTCCAACCTTGATACGATGGTTTATGCATAGTCTTATAGAATTTTGGTATGCCTTGTTCAGCTAATATCACTGAAGATTTGCTCTTTTCTCAAGGGAAATGGAGGAGCAATGAATATTGCAGAGAAGGGATGGGGGTTGAAAAAAGAGGAAGAAAAGGAGGAATCAGTCAAGATGTATTGTAAGAGGGAAGAATAAAGAACAAGGAAAAAAAGAAATTATAGACAAACTTTAAAACTCCCACAAAATTAACTCAAAGTGACCTCTCAAGTGTAAGTGTTTTTGAACCACCAGATACTAATATTTCTTTTGAACAAAGAAGTCCCATGGTCTAGATTTATCTCTCAAATGGATATGATCAGAAAGGTCTGCCTTGGCTCTGTAGTCATTCATATTCCGTTTTGGTTTCTGGCAAAACTAGAATCAGTGAAGTGCACACACAAAATGACATTGAAGAATAATTTAATGTCTGCTTCCTGCCACAAAAACTATGTCACAAGTTGTGGAAAATGCCTTATCCACTCTCTCAATTCCACGAACACCTGCAGAACCTCTGCAGCTGAGAAACTCCTTTCGTCCTTGGGACTGAAGCTAAGTAACAAGTAGTACTCAAGGTAGGAAGCTTGAATCTCATTGAGAAGGTAGAGTAAAAGAGACATCTGATATCTGTGGTGGATATGGATGGGGAATCCAGTGGAAGAAGGGGTTGAAAGGAGAATAGGAGAGAAGTGTGTGGAGGATGGCTGAAAAGAAAACTGGAGTTAGTGGATTGTGGATGGAGGAGTAGCACTGGCACAGGCAGTAATCTAGTACAGTGGAAAATTCCGGGAATCTATGAGGGTGACTCTGGCTAAGATTCCCTTGTGATAGGACCTATGGAGCCTAAACAAGCTATCTCCTCTAAGCAGGCAAGATGTCATCCTGCCTATAAGCTGTACAGAGACAAGAACCTAGCATAACTGTCATCAGAGTGGCTTCACCCCCTAACTCATGGAAACAGATGCAAAAACATGCAGACAAACATTAGGTGGAGTTGGGAATTCCTATGGAAAAAAAGGAAGAAGAATTGTAGGAGGCAGAGGGGTCAAAGACACCGCAAGAAAACCTATAGAATCAACTAACCTGGGCCAATAAAAGCTCAAAGAGAGTATGCCTTGGAAGGACCAAGACCCGCTGCACACATGCAACAGTTGTGTAGCAAGGTCTTCATGTCAGACTCCTAATAGTTAGAGCAGGAACTGTCTCTGACTCTGTTGCCTGCCTTTGAATCTCTTTACCTAACTGGATCACATTGACTGGCCTCAATAGGAGAAGCTGTGCCTAGGCAACTGCAACTTGAAATGCCAAGGTTGCTTGTTGTCATTAGGAGGCCTTCCCTTTTCTGAAGAATAGGAGAGGAGGAATTACTGGGGAAAGGTGAGAGAGAAGGACTAAGAGGTGAAGAAGAAAGAAAATCTGTGCTTGGGATGTAAAGAAAATTAACTAATTAATTAATTAATTAAAAACATATCAGAATGCCTCAATAACACTTAAACAGCACTACATAAAAGTATATACAAATGAATAATGGAGAGAGGGCATCTGCAAACAGAACTTAAAACTTGGAGTTATTTCCTATATCATAGAAGCAGAATGTGAAATCAGAGAGAGAAATTAGGACTGTAGAGATATTATAGAGAATGAAAACTTTAAATAAATAAACAAAATATATATCCAAAATTATTTCTTAAGTACATGAGTGTCCTGAAACAGCACATCATTCTTCAGTGACGGGGTCCAGAAGGGAATGTACCAGGGGATGAGAAAGACTGGTAAAATACAAGGAAGAAAAGATAAAAGCTTGGGTAGAGAGGTCTCATGCCATGCAAGCTTCTTAAGAAGAACATTGTCTCCACTACTTCCAGGTAAAAATAGAAGGAAATGGGGGATGTTTATGAAGACAGCAGAAACAAGCATACTGTAGAATAAACACACAAGGAAGTTAAACAGTGCTGCTTAAGGGGAACACACAGGGTATTTCAAAAACTTTCTTATCTAGCCCACTGCAGCCTTGGAATTGAAAACAACAGCCCTATGTGGAGAGAAGAGTTGGAGGTCTCAGGAACAGAAGTGAACCCTCCCCAAATGTCCTGGCACCAGAGCATGACCAATTCTCCCAAACATATTCTTGGTTTTGGAGAAGGAGCTCTCTTAATTTCACTGTAACTCAGAGCCCTACAAAAAGTGTCGAAGGCCTAGGCCCCAGGCTGTTACTAGAAAAGCAGGATCCTAAGTTTGAGAAGGAGCTATGTTCCTCCTCTACATATGAAGGATTCAGGGAATCCTTGATCAGGCAGTTGGGTCAGAGAAGAAATAAAGAAAGAAATTAAACACTTCCTAGAAATCAATGAAAATGAAGGCACAACATACTCAAACTTATGGGACACAATGAAAGCAGTGCCAAGAGGAAAGTACATAGCACTCTGTGCCTTTAAGAAGAAATTCAAATAATCTCATTCAAGCAACTTAATGGCTCACGTAAAAGCCCTAGAATAGAAAGAAGCAGACACACCAAAGAGGAGTAGACAGCTGGAAATTATCAAACACATGGTTGAAATCAATAAATTAGAAACAAATAATACAATTCAAAGAATCAATGAAACCAAGAGCTGTACCTTTGAGAAAATAAAAAAAGATATACAAACCCTTAACCAAGCTAACTAAAAGGCAGAGAGACACTATCCAAATCAACAAAATCAGAAATGAAAAGGGGGACATAACCACAGACACCAAAGAAATCCAAACAATAGTTATGTCTTACTTCAAAAGCCTATATGCCACAAAATTTGAAAATCTAAATGAAATGTGCAATTTTCTTGACCAATTCCACATGCCAAAGCTGAATCAAGACCAGGTAAATCAGTTGAATAGCCCTTCCCCTAAGGAAATAGAAAATGTCAACAGAAGTCCCCCATGCAAAAAAAAAAAAAAAAAAAAAAAAAAAAAAAAAGCCCAGGGCAAGATGGTTCCAGACCTTCAAAGAAGAGCAAACACCAATACTCTTCAAACTATTCCACAAAATAGAAACAAAAGGAACACTACCAAACTTATTCTATGAAGCCACAGTCACCTTGGTACCTAAACCTTTTGAAGACCCAACAAAGAAAGAGAATTTCAGGCCAATCTCCCTCATGAACATTGATGCAAAAATACTCAACAAAATACTTGCAAACCGAATCCATGAACACATCAAACATCATCGACTATGACCAAGTAGGCTTCATCCCAGGCATGCAGGGGTGATTCAATATATGGAAATCCATCAATGTGATCCACCAAATAAACTGAAAGAAAAAAATGCATGGTAGTCTCTTTAGATGCTGAAAAGGCATTTGACAAAATCCCACATCCATTCATGTTGAAAGTCTTGGAGAGATCAGGGATACAAGGCACATACCTGAACATAGTAAAGACAACACACAGCAAGCCTATAGCCAACAATAAACTCAATGGAGAGAAACTTAAATCAATCCCACTGAAATCCAGGACAAGGCAAGACTGCCCACTCTCTCCATATCCCTTCAACATTGTTCGTAAAATCCTTCCTAGAGCATTTAGACAATTAAAAGAGAACAAGGAAATACAAGATGATATGATAGTACACCTGAGTGACTCCAAAAATTCTACTAGGGAACTCCTACAGCTGATTCACAGCTTCAGCGAAGTGGCTGGATATAAAATTAACTCAAAAAAATCAGTAGCCTTCCTGTATACAAAAGACAAAAGGTCTGAGAAAGAAATTAGAGAAACAACACCCTTCACAATAGCCACAAAGGACATAAAGTACCTTGGTCTGAAACTAACCAAGCAAGTCAAAGACTTGTATGAAAAATATTTTCAGTCTCTGAAGAAAGAATTGGAAGAAGATATCAGAAGATGGAAAGATCTCCCATACTCATGGCTTGGCAGGATTAATATATTAAAAATGGCCATTTTACCAAAAGCAATCTACAGATTCAATGCAATTCCGATCAAATTACCTAAACAATTCTTTACATCCTTAAAATAAAAATTCTCACCTTCATTTGGAACAACAGGAATCCCAGAATTGCTAAAATAATTCTCTACAATAAAAGATTTTCAGGAGGTATCTCCATCCCTGATCTCAAGCTGTACTATAGAGCAATAATAAAACCTGCATGGTACAGGCACAGAAACAGACTGGTGGATCAATTGAATTGAATAGAAGACCCTGAAATAAACTCACACATTTACGGATACCTGATTTTTGACAAAAATGACCTCATTGGCACAGAAGACAACTTCCTGAACAGAATACCAACAGCACAGGCTCTAAGAGCAACTATCAATAACTGGGACCTCATGAAACAGAAAAGCTTCTGTAAAGCAAAGGACAATGTCCTCAGAACAAAATGACTGCCTACAGATTGGGAAAGGATCTTCACTATCCCTTTATCTGACAGAAGACTAATTTCCAGTATATATAAGTACCTCAAGAAGTTAAACAGGATTTCCTCCTTTTTGATTGCTGAGTAGTATTCCATCATGTAAAAATACCACAATTTCTCTATCCATTCCTCCATTGATGGACATCTGGGTTGTTTCCAAGTTCTGGCTATTACAAATAAAGCTGCTACAAACATTGTTGAACAAATGTCTTTGTTGTGTACTTGAGTAAATTTTGGGTATATACCTAGGAGTGGTAGAGCTGGTTCTTGAGGTTGCACTACTCCTAATTGTCTGAGAAAGCACCAGATTGACTTCCAAAGTGGTTGAACCAGTTTACATTGCCACCAGCAGTGGAGGAGGGTTCCCCTTTCTCCACAACCTCTTCAGAATGTTTTATCACTTGAGTTTTTCATCTTGGCCATTCTGATGCGTGTAAGGTAAAATCTCAGGGTCGTTTTGATTTGCATTTCCATAATGGCTAATGAGGTTGAGCATTTCTTTAACTGTTTCTCTGCCATTCAATGTTCCTCTTTCGAGAATTCTCTGTTTAGCTCCATTCTCCATTTTTTTAATGGGATTATTTGGTTTGTTGTTTTTTTGCTTCTTTAGTTCTTTATATATGCTGGATATTAGCCCTCTGTCAGATAAAGGGTTGGTGAAGATTCTTGCCCAATCTGTAGGCAGTCATTTTGTTTTGATGACAGTGTCTTTTGCTTTACAGAAGCTTTTCAGTTTCATGAGGTCCCATTTATTGATTGTTGCTCTTAGAGCCTGTGCTGTTGGTGTTCTTTTCAGGAGGAGTAGCCCTGTTAGGCCATAGAGGAGGTCTTTGCAGCCAGTCCTGAAGATACCTGAAAAAAAAAACTGGATAGGATGAATGTGGAGGAGGTCCCCCCTATCAGTGGACATGGAAAGGGGCATGGTGGAGATGAGAGAGGGAGGGTGGGATTGGGAAGGTATGAGGGAACAGGACACAGCTGGGATACAGAGTTAATAAAATGTAACTGATAAGAAAAAAAAGAAATTAAAAAAAAGAAGATGTTGAACAGGAACAAATCAAGTAATCCAATTAAAAAATGGAGTACAGAGCTAAACACAGAATTCTCAAGTGAGGATTATCGAATGGCAGAGAAAAACTTAATGAAATGCTTAACCTCATTAGCCATCAGAGAAAGGCAAATCAAAAGGACACTAACACTTCACCTTACACCCATCAACATGGTTAAGAGGAAAAACTCAAATAACAACACATGCTGCAGAGGTTGTGGAGAAAGGGGAACCCTCCTCCACTGCTCTTGGGAATGTAAAATTGTACAACCACTCTGGAAAGCAATCTTGCACTTCCTCAGAAAACTAGGAATAGTACTTCCTCAAGATCCAGCTATACCACTCCTCAGTATATACACAAAGAGGATCAAGTACACAATAAGAACATTTGCTCAACCATGTTTGTAGCAGCTTTATTTGTAATAGACAGAAGCTGGAAACATCCCAGATCCCCCTCAGTGGAGGAATGGATACAGAAATTGTGGTACATCTAAACAATGGAATATTACTATGCAATAAAAAAGAAGGAAATCATGAAATTTTCAGGTAAATGGTGAGATCTAGAAAAGATCATCCTGAGTGAGCTATCCCCCAAACAGTAAGACACACACACACACACACACGGTATATACTCACTCATATAGACATATAATATAGAATAAACCTACTAGAATCTGTATATCTAAAGAAACTAATCAAGAGGGAGGACTCTTGATAAATTGCTCAAGCCCTATCCAGAAAGGCAAAGAGAATGGACATCAGTAGAAGGAGAAAAGAGGGAATAAGTCAGGAGCCTGACACAGAGGACCTCTGAAAGGTTCTGCCCTGCAGACTATCAAAGCAGATGTTGAGACTTATGGCCAACCTTTGGACAGAGTGTAGGTAAGCTTAGGAAAAGAAGTGGTACACAATAAGATATGGAGAGGACAGGAACTCCACAAGGAGACCAACACAATCAAAAAATCTAGGCACAGGGGTCTTTCCTGAGACTGATACTCCAACCAAGGACCATGTATGGAGATAACCTAAGACCCCTGCACAGATGTACTCCATGGCAGTTCAGGGTCCAAATTGGTTCCATAGTAATAGGAACAGGGACTGTCTCTGACATGAACTGAATTTTCTGCTTTCTAATTCCCTCCCCCTGAAGGGGAACCAGCATCACAATGCCGCAGAAGACAATTCAGCCACTCCTGATGAGACCTAATTGACTAGAATCAGAAGGAAGAAAAAGAAGACCTCCCCTATCAATGGACTTGGGGAGGGGCATCCTTGCAGAGGGAGGAGGAAGGGAGGGATTGTGGTGGGGTGGAGGGAGCTTAAGGGGCATAAAAGTGAATAAAGTGAAAGAAAGAAAGAAAAAAGAAAGAAAGAAAGAAAGAAAGAAAGAAAGAAAGAAAGAAAGAAAGAAAGAAAGAAAGAAAGAAAGAAAGAAGAAAGAAAGAACATTGTGTCCACTACTTCCAGGTAAAAGTTGAAGGAAATGGTGGACATCTATGAAGACAGCAGAAACAATCATACAGTGGCATAATCACGCAAGGAAGTTAAAGAGTGCTGCTTAAGGGGAACACGCAGGGTATTTCAAATACATTCCTGATGTAGCCCATTGCAGCCTTGGAATTGAAAACAACAGCCCCATGTAGAGGGAAGAGTTGGAGGTCTCAGTAACAGAAGTGACCCCACCCCAAATGTCCTGGCACCAGAGCATGTCCAACTCTCCCAAACATATTCCTGGTTTTGGAGAAGGAGCTCTGTTAATTTCGCTGTAACTCAGGGCCCTACAAATATTTCTCTAGGCCTAGGCCCCAGGGTGTTACTGGATCTGAAAAGCAGGTTCCTAAGTGTGAGAAAGAGCTGTTTCTTTTCTACACATGAAGGACTCAGGGAAAGCCTTGCTTGATCAAGCGAGTTCAAGATCAAGCTTGATCAAGAACAGCAGTGTTCGTCTTTCTCAAATAGTTGTCACCTGGGATCTTCTTGACTACCTGGCAGATCTATGCTTTTCTCAGGAAGAAAAATTGACCTTTAGGGCACACCAGGTCTTAATGTTGGTTGTGACCCTGTAATGCCCCTTTGAGAAGCTTGTTGAGTCTCCTTCTCATTTAACATGGGGATTTGCTAGTGGTGGGTTGTAAATCAGTTGTCTGCTTTTCCTATGGTTGGGGCAGTCTTAGTGAATGAACATATTTTCTAGGACCTAATCTTTAACAAGCCTGGTTAGCCTACCACATATTTTGGAGTGTTGTAGAAGCAACCCTCCTTTAGGTAATTTCCCCTTTGTGTGACTATCCCTAAGCATTGGTAAATCCTTTCCATCATCAATTCTAATCTTGCACATCACAGCTTAGTAGTAAAGATTTCTACCTCCACAAAATGAAGTCCAAATGGATCTCACCCCCTTCTCCAGGAGCAAAGACATGACAACATAGGTCCTTGGAGGGTGAGGGGGATGAATTCCTCTTTTCATTGCTGTTGAACAGGGATGCCAGGGTGGAGATGGTGACCTGCTTCCTTTCCCATGGCTGATGATACTCATTAGCCATCCTATCATCATAATGGGGCAGCTGGCTCATCTGCAGGTAAAACTCACACAGTGCTCTGAGTCAGAGTCCATGCTCTGGCCTTTGGGCTCACAAGTGGAGTCATACAACTGGATGCCTTTGTGTTGGGACCATACACTCTCTTACCTCTTGAATTCTGTCAGAATCCTTTGGGCTACATAGGGCTCCCTGTTGCCAGTACTTTGCCCCTTTCCTGATTAGCTCTTCAGCTCATTTTTGGCATCAAAGGGATCTGAGTAGTCATCAGCTATGGTCATCTTGTCTTTCTAGCCCACTCAGCTCTCCCCTGCAGCTAACAGCAGGTCACTGGGCTCCAGTTATAGCCAACACAGCTCACACCTCTCAGTCCCCACCCCAAGGGCCTGAACTCAGGCCACTTTGATAAGCTAGTACTACCAGGATATGTAGTGCACCACTTCTGGGGTAGTGGGCTTCCATTTGCTGCTGCTAGAGTAGAGGTGCTGAGCATTGTGGGATGAGCACAAGCACAGGGCCTAGGATGCTGATGTGGATGGTCTGCAGCCCTGATCCTTGCAGCAGCAGCAGCAGCAGTAGTGAAGGCATGCTGTCCCTAACAGGACTCCACGCCACCAGTGCAGTAGTTGAGATGGCACAGGGTGCACATTTTGTGCAGTCAGGAGCCCAGCACCATTGTACAGGTCCTCATCTGAGCATGGTAGGCACGGATAGGATACCCGTGCTGCAACTGTGCTGTCTTAGGGCAGAAATCCCGACAATGCCGAGAAGCAGGCCCCAGTGGACCCTCAGGATGCCTAGGATGCGGATCAGCCCTGCTGTAAGGCCTAGGGAGGAGGATAGTTGTGCTTCTCTCCCATGTGCCTCTGCTTGGGGTTGTCGGGCCTTGGCTCTTGGTCTTGCTGTTACCAAAACTTAAGTATCTGTTACAAGAAGCCTCCTAGGGCTATGGCTTGCCAGCCTGATCCAATGCTGCAGCCAATTGAGGATCAACGCCCCTGCCCAGTCCTGCCAAATTCAAGTTCTTGTGGCTACCACCTGGCTAGGGCCTCTACTGCACAGCCCTCAGCTCCATACTCCATCACCTGAGCTTGGAATCAACAGCTTCTCACAGGTGGGTCTCATAGGAGCCCCAGATGCCAAGAGCAGAAAGCTGGGTGCCCCTGCTGTGTTCCTTCCTGTGGCCAACTGCAAACTTCTCCAGTTTGCCTGGGCTAGGCCAGCTGCTTATTGGAGGGGAACACCAGCTAGGATGTTAGCACCCAACACCAGGCAGGACATGCCCCTGCAAGTCCCAGCGGCACCTGCTGCTGCAGCTGCTGCCTACCTAACCGCCATGTGTGTCACACCACAAGCATTGTAATGTGGAGTACTAGGATATGTCTACACACAGCCCTGTTGCCAACACACAGAGGCAATGCACAGAATGAAATTATTCAGAGTACAACGTGTGGGTCCTGATAGTTGCTCAGACCACATTGGGCCACTACTTCACATGGAGCCACTAGGAGGGTCCACCGCAGAAGCTCCCAAGGCTCATCAGCCCACTCCTCCCCACATGGTGGTCCCTCACTTACCATGTTGAGGTTTCCAAGCTCATACTCAGAGCCCTTGCAGCTCCAGGCAGAAGCTCAGGATCACAAGCACTTACTCAGCTACAGAATCCAGCCTTGGAGGATGTTGTCCAGGAAATCCTGCCGTCTTGTCTGACTGGCAGTTCACCTACACATTCTGATTGGCTAGTGAGGGCTGAAACAAGAGCACTTACCTTAGGATTGCTAAAGGCACATAGCACAGTGTTTCCTGGCACTGGTTTCAGGCCCAGGCACAGTATTTTCCTAGATCTGCAGAGACTTGCATTTCAGTAGCACTAGCACCCGAACTCCAATAGCTGGCCCTTCTGCCTTCTTGTACTCAGTAGGTGTTGGTTTCTAGGAGGAAGCCTAGAAAACCCACATCAGAGACATAAACTTGAAAAAGTAGGCTTTATTTTCTGCCTGCAAAAGGAGGTGGTCTGCATGGGATCAAAACAGCATCCCTGAGGAGATGATGTGTTGCATAATTGAAGGGTGAATACCTCAAGGTGAGAAGTATTTTGCTGTGTGGTGTGGTCATTCAATCAAATTTTAACATTATGGGTTAAGCAAGACAGTATCTGTTAGAGACTGGGCCTGATCCAAGACTTCTTGCCTCAAGGCCCCTTATTAGTACACTAGACATTGGGTTCTGAATCCAAAGAAAGAAAGAAAGAAAGAAAGAAAACAATACACTACCCTAACAAGTGTACCTACGTGTGAAGGTGTTAGTTATTTCCAGATGGAGTCAGTTGAATTAGCAAACTTTGCCATTACAACAGCCAAGACAGAAGGGCTGAGACTTAGTTCTTTCATGAAACAGGCAAGGAAAGCCTGGAATCATTTCTAAAGCAACAGTTTGACTCAAAAAAGGAAGCATGGGGAGTCTTGACAAATTCATGTAGAGCTCTCCTATCACTATTTGAAGATGACATGATAGTGTATGCAAGGGACACCAAAAATTCTACCAAACAACACTGAAAACTGATAAACAGTGGCTGGATAAAAAAAAAAATCAAAAAAAACAGTAGCCATCCTATACAAAAGCAACAAACTGATGGAGAAAGAAATTAGGGCAACTACTCCCTTCACAATAGTAACAAATAATATAAGTTATCTTGGTGTAACTCTAACCAAGCAAATGAAAGGCCTGTCTGACAAGAACTTTAGGTGTCTGAAGTATGAAACTGAAAAAGATATTAGAAGATAGAATGATATCACATGCTTGTAGACTGGTGGGATTAATATAGTAAAATTGGCCATCTTATCAAAAGCAATCGACAAATTCAATGCAATCCCCATCAAAATACCAGCGCAATTTTTAATAGACCTTGAAAGAACACTCTAAACTTCATATGGTAAAACAAATATAGATTCTTATTTATGCCCCTCTACAAAACTCAAATTCAAGTTGATTGAAACCCCAATATAACACCAAATACAATAAATCTATAAAAAGAGAAAGTGGAGAAGCACCCGGAACTCATTGGTACAGGAGACAACTTCCTGATCAGAATATCAGCAGCACAGAATCTAAGGTCAATAACTCAAAATTGGCACTTCTTGAAACTGGAAATCTTCTATGAGGCAAAGGACACTGTCAATAAAAGGAAACAACAGTCTGTAGATTAGGTATGGATTTTCACCAATCCTACATCCTACAAAGGGTTAATATCCAAAATACATAATAAACTCAAGAAATCAAACACCAATAAAGAAATAACCTATTTAAAAAATGGGGTACAGAACTAAACAGAAAGTTCTCAACAGAGGATTCTCATGGCTGAAAAGCACTTAAAGAAATGTTCAACATTCTTGGTCAACAGGGAAATGCAAATCAAAATGACCCTGAGATTCCCTCTCACACCTGTCAGAATGGCTAAGATCAAATTCTCAAGCAACAGCACATACTAGCAAGAGTGTGGAAAAAGGGGAACACTGCTCCATTGCTGGTGGGAGTGTAAACTTGTAAAACCACTTTGGAAATCAATCTGGCAATTTCTCAGAAAACTGGGAATAGCTTTACCTCAAGACCCATCTATAGCACTCCTGGATATATACCTGAAAGACAATCCACCAGACAAGGATACTTGCTCAACTATGTTCACAGCAACTTTATGTGTAATATCCAGAATCTGGAAACAACCCAGGTGTGCCTCCACCAAACAATGGATAAAGAAATTGGTAAGTTTACACAATGGAATACAACTCAGCTATAAAAAAAAAAGAAACCATGACCTTTGCAGGGAAATGGATAGAACTCGAAAAGATCATTCTCAGTGAGATATGTCAGATCTGGAAATACATACATGGTATGTAATCACTTACAGGTGGATTTTAGCCATAGAGTACATGATAAGCATACTGTAAGGCACTGAACCAAAGACAGTAAGTAGCACAGAAGATTCAAGAAGGGATGCATAAATTCCACTCAGGAATTTATTTGCAATCGACAGAGGTTATAGGCTAAAGACAAGAACAAGGTGGCAGAGGGGTCGCAGTGAAAAGAGGAGGAGGTCAGACCTGGAAAGAGCAAAGGCGAGAGTAAAGAAGGCCTGTAGAGAAAAGAAAATCTGAGCATGGGATGTGTCTGTGACAAGCTGGAAACCTAAGTCAGGGTAGGCTCCTGGGAGGATATGAGGGGTACACAAGCAGAGACTCCTAATGGCAGAGGCAATAGGGACTAAAGAGGACACCCACTAACTAGACTAGTCTCCTAGCAGAGTGAAGGGAACACCAACCCACTCACAAAAACGTTGAACAAAAATTTACCCTGCCTATAATATGTGCAGCAAAGAAGATAAGCAGAGAGAGCAGAGACTGAGGGAATGCCCAACCAATGCCTAGCCCAACCAAAGACCCAACCTACCAGAGAGTGCCAACACATGACACTATGAATGATACTCTGCTAAACTTGCAGACAGGAACCTGACAGCATTGTCCTCTGAGAGGTGTTAACCAGCAGCACCTCAAAACACATGCAGTCTCAAAACCAAACATTGGGTGATGCATAGGGACATTTGTGGAAAAGAGGGAGGAAAGAGAAAAAGACCTGGAAAGGACAGGAACTCCACAAGAAGACCAACACTGCCAACTAACTAAGGCCAAGAGGTGCCTGCTGAGACTGAAGCATCAATCAAGGATTATGAATGAATTGGACCTAGGCCTTTAAAACAGTGTGTCAGTTAGCTTGAGTCTACAACAAGAAGGCAAAATGAATATAAATTTAAAAGAATTAAAACCACTCACAGGTATATCCAACTGTGTGAGTTAATTCCAGATGTAGGCTGTTTTACTACTAAGCTTGGCTATCACAAGAGCCAAGTCAGAACAGCTGAGACATTTCCTACCTGAAATAAGCAAGAAAAGCATAGAGACATTCCCAAAGAAATGCTTTTTCTCAAAAAAAAAAAAAAAAAAGAGAAAGAAAAGAAAGTGGGGGGAGCATTGTATAGCTGAGATAAAAAGTTAATAAACTATAACTCATATTAATTGAAATAAAAATTAATTGAAAAAACGAAAGTGTGGTGATTTTACTTTGAGAATCTGGGTACCTTCATGTAGAGTTCTAGTTATTTCTACACATGCTAAGTTAACAGTTCCACATTTGAACATGGTCACAATGTAAAAGCTAGTATTTGGGGAAATTTTACTCAAAGTCATGC
Source organism: Meriones unguiculatus (assembly GCF_030254825.1). Taxonomy (NCBI): domain Eukaryota; kingdom Metazoa; phylum Chordata; class Mammalia; order Rodentia; family Muridae; genus Meriones; species Meriones unguiculatus. Next base: position 26,099,241 of record NC_083353.1, on the reverse strand, counting down.
ATAAAGGTGATAGAAAGACATATCTCTGCCATTTTCGTCTCGTACTGTAACATCTAAATGATGATCAAGTAGTAATCGCCTCAGGAAAGAATAAGGCCACTACCACAATTTTGCACATTATTTGAAGCAAGCTTGATTATACTGGTTTGTAGCCAAAGGATGGCTAAGACTGCTCCTAATTCCAGTTTAAGAGTGCAGCAATGGATTCATTTCCTGGGACACTTTTAAGGAGTAAAATCACAGATAGTTACAAAAGTGAAAAATTTCACTTTTAGAAAGGTTTACTAAAGTGAAAAAAATGGGGCAGTAAAGTCATACAGTAAAATCTCAAATTAACACCAATTTTTCGCTATGTGATTAAAGGGTAATGAGGGGGAATCAGGGTGTTCTCAAAAACAAGTCAAGGTCAAGATTTGGGGCAAGGATGGCTCCAGAAAATGGACTTAAAAGCAGCAACTCAGCTCATACAATAAATGTAACCATATATTTACAAATACGGGGGTCATATCTTCTGTATTGAAAATGGAGACAGACAGATTCCTTACAAGTCAATGACACTGAGACAGTAGATTGCTTTTGAGCCAGTGCTATTTCTTAACCATGATTTATGATCGAAATGTAGAGATATCAATGTCACAATTTTCACAAATAGGAAGAACCAAAACCACAAATACAAAAATCATCTAGGAATAGTCACCTATTAATTAGCACCATAGACATTGTTCAACAATGCATGGCTGTGATGAGCCAGTGTGTCCTCAGAACAAAGATGCTTTTGCCACTGAGCAGGCTGGCTCAGAAGAAGGTCACAGCTGCTTCCATGCAAGACCAGACAGAGTTCATTTTCAGTAGCCCTGGCTGCTGTGTCAGGAGTGTGACATCACTGTAGAAAATTTGTTCTACTTCGTGTTTTACCCTTTATTTTTATTTTAGTTATATGGGTGTTTGCCTGCATGTGTCTCTGTGAAGTACCCACAGAGGCAAGAGCAGGGTGGAAGATTCCAGCAAATGATCTTACAGCACATATGTGTTCTGGAAATAAAACCAGGGCCCTCTGGACAGCACCCCAGGCTGTTAACTGCTGAGACATTTCTAGACCAACTTTCTAAATTTAAATTGACTTTTATAATCTTTGATTAAAATATAGTACATCACTTTCCCCCTTTCTTGTCTTCCATCCATGCCTTCCAAATCCTTCACTTCAGACTTCTTCCTTCTTCTGTATGAAGAAGTATGTTGTAATACATGATGACAACCTGCTAAGTTTGGTTTTGTTGATTGTGTGTATATGGTTTAAGGACTGATTCAATGCTTTATATCTTGTATAAATAATGATGGCTGAAGCTGTTACAGGCCCCTTGCTTGAATGAGAACTGGTGGTTAGTGTCTTCATTCTCACAAACTGCACACAAATGTCCATGGTTAGACAACAATGCTGGAGCAGGACATCTGCAGACATCACCTAAAGTGGGGCAGCACATAGTGACCATCAAACTGTGACCATCATATTTTTAGTCATCAAAAGTAACCATCATGTATTAGCAATCACAGAGTGGCCATCACATAATTCCGATCACATAGTGTCCCTCAGTATGATCATTACACAGCTGGACATTAACATAGGACCTTTAATAAATTGAGCATCATTAAGGCTATCACACAGAGAGCATCAAACAATGCCCATCATGGAGAATAAATCACAGAGTTGGCCCTTAAACAGTGGACATCACACAATGGCCATCAGTCACTGGACTTCCCATTGTATCCATAGAAGAGAGTCCATTAGAGTGGCTATCAAATAGTGATGCTCACTTAGTGTTCACCATATATTTCAATTAAAGAGTGACAGTCCAAAAGCAAACATCGAATACTGGGGATCAGACAGTGTTCACAGTGTGGCCATTGCAGAGTGACCATCAGAGAGTTGGCTATTTCATTGTGTCTATAGCACATTGGGCATCCTATAGGGGTTATGATCCTCAACCATCACACAGAGGATATAAAACTTTGGTCAACACATTATGTTGATTACTAGTGACCTCCATATGGAAGCCATCGCATAGTGATGATAAAAAGAGAACATTACATACTTTCCACTCCAAGGTGGCCATCACACAGTGACCATCACACTATGTCCATCACAAAATGATGATCACTCAGTGAATTACTCACAGCGGTTCATCACAATGACTATCACAAATTGGGCATCATTTGTGGCCATCACATGCTGGTCACAACATAGTGGATTTTACAGTATCCATCACCCAGATATGACCACAGAGATGCCATTACAGAGTGACCATTATGCTGTAGCCAGAAAACAACAGCTATCAATCTACTTTCATATTGCAATGATAATGAAAATGTGGAGAGTATAAAATGATAAGCATATGTTGACCAGCACAGTGACCATCACATCATGGCCTTCACACAGTGTCTCTCACACTGTGACCATCAGAGAGTTGGCCATCACCATGTACATTAACATTGGCCAACACTCGGTGTCCATCACATGCCGTCTTTAACACTCTGGGCATCACCATGTTTATGACATAATCACTATCACACAGTGGCCATCATATAATGAATATTACACAGTGACAATAAAACAGTATCAATCAAAATGTTCATCACATATCAGTGATTACAGAGTGACCATTATGCAATTAAATCATACAGCTAACCATCAATTATTAGCCAGCACAGAATGGCCATTACAAAACAACCGTCAGTCACAGGCCATGGTAGTGAAAATCATGTATTGGTGATGAAGCACTGATCTTTGCAGAGTGAACAAAACTCAATGTCAATCACACATTGTCCAACACAAGGTCAAATTTACACAGTGACCATCACACCATATAAATGACATAGTGGGATATCAAACAGTGAGCATCAGATAATGGCCATCACAGGGTGACCATCACAGTGGCTATCAAACTTTGACCATCACATAGTGGGATCCCACAGAATTTATAATTCAGTGACCAACACACACAGGCCATCATTAAGTGGCCAGCATACAGTGACCATCAACAGTGTCAAAAAACACATTACTGTCAATCAGAGGCCCTCAAAAAGTGGCCATAACACAGTAACCATCACAGAGTAACCATCACACAGTGAACACAACACAGTAGCCATTAATTATGACCATTTCACAGTGGCCATTACATTGTAGCCCTCACAAAATGATAATTAAACAGAGTTCTCACCCAAACGTCACATGGATTAAATTAGAGTGAACAGCACAAAGTTGAATATCATGACAAGTCCATCTCATAGTGTAAATCAACTCATGGTCATACATTGTCTCCATTAGATAGGGAAGACTACATTGAATATCAAACAGAGATCACATATACAGTGGCCATCATACAGAGGGATATATATATGTATAATTTATGATAATTTAAACAGAATATTGTATATATATATATATATATATATATATATATATATATATATATATAACAGCAGGCATCACACAGGTGCAAGTAACCTGTGATATATATATATATATATATATATATATATATATATGGGTACATTTATATATACATTTAAATATATGAATGTATATCACATATATATATGGTTGAGAATATATATGTATATATCAAGGTACATTTATATATACATATAAATATATGAATGTATATCACATATATATATATATGGTTGAGAAGCCTGAACCTGGGCACTCAGAAGAGAAGTCCCAGCTTGGGAAACTATCCCAGAGCCAGATTAAGAGCAAGACACACTTGAAAATGAAGGAGTCACAAGAGCTGAGGCTGCAAACCCTGAGAGCCTGCATACAGAGCACACAAGCCAAGAAGCTGCAAGGATGCAGACAAATCAAGTTGGTCACTTTCCAAATCCAGGCAAAAAGACCAATGCAGAAAAGGAGACTGAACCTCAGGTGAGAGGTGTTGACTTTTCTGACAAGCACTTCCTCCATGAAGCCTCTACCCACAGCACATGCCAGAGGGATCCTTGCCTGACTATTGGGAAGGCTACAGAACCATCATCCAGGCTAAGAAGAGACAAGGTCCTCTAATGACCTCAAAGCTGGAGAACCACAGTGGTGAGCAGGGTAACCAAAAAGACCACGCAGAAAAACACAGTTGACCTGAGCACATTTGGAGGCAAGGAAGGGCTGTGAACCCCATGGAGTCAGCTAGAGTGGGCTCTGGGTTCCAAGAACAGGCTTCATGAGCTATGGAGGAGGCATGGCTTTCCAGCACTTTAACTTGGGATCCCACTACTACCTGATGGGCAAACATTCTGGAGACACTCTCTGCAGGCCTCTCTGCCTGATCTCCACACTCTTTGGGCGCGTTCCTCCAGCCATCTTCCCAGATCAAGCACTGTGTCTTCCATTGGCCCACCAGATTCCCACTACTCAAGGACTCTGGCGAAGGCTCAAGGTCTAGGCTTCAGGAAGAAAGACCAGCACCAAAAACTCACAAAATGTCCTTCACCTTCCTGAGGGACTCACTGACAGACCCGCCCATGCATGCTACTTCCTGATGCACACCTGTCTGAACTGGAAAGGAAGCATGGATTTACTGGAATTCTCACCCCTCTTCTGGAGGGTTGTGCCGAACCAATCATTGACGTCACTTCCCATTTCCAGCTCTCCTCTGCTTGGACAGATCATCTTTTCAGAGTTAGTTTTATATCCCTTAGGGCTTCGTCCATGCCAAGTTACAGAAATTCCTGGGGTAGGACTACTTAGGATAAGTGCCAGGTGTGTTCGTTTCAGCACTAATGAATATTGTGTTCATTTCTCTCCTCTGTATAACAAGCTGTTCATGAATAATCATCTGTGTGTATATACATATGATTGGAAAGAGAGAGTCATTCATGGGCATGGACATAGAGAACTGATAGCCTCTGTGTGAGTATGCATGTGTGTGCAAGTGTGTTTATGTGTGTGTGTGAGGGGGAGTAGTGGGAAATAAACCAGAGAAAAAAAAGGATCCATTTGCAACCCAGAAAACCAAGACCCAGTTGCCCAGGATCAGAATGGAAATGAAAAGCTCTGGGCTGGCTTTTGGGATCTGCACCAGTGTGAACACCTGCGAATGCCTAGCTCCTGGGCTGAAGGAGCCAGGGCAGAAAGGTGGTGTGATAGGTGTGCAAGACAGGACATCCAGGCACCAAGCAGAAATCCACTTGACCCAAGGAGGCTCCACTCACTAGGGTGAAAGAAATCTGTCCCCTCCAAACTCCCCCCACAATGCTCTGACTAAAATCGGAGCTCAGAGCAGTTACTAAGCTTTTTTTTCCCTTCCCCCTGCTGTTGTGTGAGCATGAGCAGTGTCTGGCAGGCACCCGAAGCTGGTGTCCCCCACTGGGGAACCGGCTATACCGAGAGAGCCAGCAAAGACTTTACCGAAGCCCCCATTTGGCAGAGCTTGCTTAAAAGCCAAGCAGGGCTGTGAATCCCCTTGAGTCCTCCAGTGTGGGCTCTGGGGTCAGAGAACAGGGTTCCTGAGCTGTGGACGGGGCGTGGCCCAGGGAAGCAGAAGTCAGAAGGGGCTGACTCAGATCCAGGAGCCTCAGCTGCTGACTGGGCAGATTTGATCCCAAGGCGTGGTCCAGCAACTCTATATATATCTAGGGGAGGGATGAGCCCCTCTGCAGTGAGGCAAAGTGAGGCTGCAGGCTGGAAGACTGCCAGCAGCCTATCCCAGAATCTGCTGCAGAGACACAGGTAGCCACCGCCAGAGGAAGAGGACAAGATCAGACTGACATGCTGTTTGCTAGGTGGGGCCCAGTCCTGTCCTCAGGATGGAGGCTGGCTGTTCTCAGGGAGCCCTGCATTAGCTGTGTGATCACCTGTGCAAGGACACAGAGCCACGCAAGCTCTACAAGGCCCTGAAGAAACTCGCCTCCGTACCCATCCTGTCTGAACGTCTGGCAGAGATAGGCTTCAGGCAGACCATCAAAGTCTTGAGGAAACAGCAGCTCCTAGTGCCCTACCCAGGAACCTGGAGGCCAGATTGTGGGAGAGTTCCCTGCTGTTGTCCTGGTCTGGCTCAGACCAGGACTCCCCTGACTCTGCCTTGGTGCTGAGCATGAAGACAGAGCAAGGAAGAACATCTCTGGCAGAGGAGCACCGAGTATCCACGTCCAGCGAAGCCCAAGACAAGCATACAGAGGCCTTGCAGCTGAGCAGGTGAAGGCCCAGCCCGAGCAAGAGGCGAAGCACATGCCAGAGGCCAGAGGCAAGTGACACAGGCCATGGAAGCCTGGGACCAGCAGCCAAGAGGATCCAAAGGTGAAGACAGTGGCCCTCCTCTGGCCCAGGAGGATGGTCGCGCTGACTCTTTGGGGGCTTGCCCCAACTCTGACCAAGCCCGCTACCCCCTGGGTGTCCCGGGTCCCTCTTAGGGCCAAAATGATGGGGAAGTGCAGCTGTGGCCAGTCAAGTTGGATTCCAAGACACTGGTCTACTCAGGTCCCAGAAGTCCCGTTCACCAGCAGGAATCGCCAGGAGGTCTCCTCCTTGCAAAAGATCCCAAGGGCACGTGGGATGCTCAGTGCCAAGCCACGGAAGCCACTGCAGCCCATGCAGCTGATGCAGCCGAACAATCTGCTCTCCAGGGAATCTCCCAAGCCAAGGATGCCTTCAAAGCCAACACAGCCCAAGCAGCCCAAGGAGCTGAACATGGGCAAGCAGGGGACGAGCCTGAGACCCACAGCCAGACTGTGACCAAGACACAGTGGCAGATGGAGGAGGCAGACCAAAAGCTGAGGCTGCAAGCCCTCACAGCCCGCATCCGGAAGCCTACAAACCCAGATGGCCACCTTCTTCACCCAGACCAGGAGCCGAGGCGAGCCAGAGGAGCCCGGACCCCCGGTGCTGGGGCCCTCCTCCGAAACGGACCTCCTCCTGGAGGCCTCTGGCCACGGCCCAATCCAGCGAGCTCTCTGCAACTCGACCCAGGCTAAAAAGAGAACTGCCCCCCTCATGGCCAAGGCTCTCCGGGATAATTGCACCCAGTTCTCTTGCAGATGAACCCCAGAAGGACACTGTCTGCTCAGGCATGCCTTGAGACTCCCCGGGACTGTACACACCCACTTGTCCCTCACAAAAAAAGTCAGGCTTTCCAGAGCTTGCACCTGGCATCCCACTTGGAGCTCTGGAGACACTCTTTGGAGGCCTCTCTGCCTGATCTCCATACTTTTTTGGCAGATTCCACCCACCCGTGAGAGCCTGGGCTGCAGCCATCTTCCCAGATCAAGCACTCCGTCTTCCATTGGCCCACCAGACTCCCATTACCCAAGGACTCTGGCGAAGGCTCAAGGTCTAGGCTTCAGGAAGGAAGACCAGCACCAACATCTCACACCTTGGCCTTCACCTCCCCGACGGACTCACTGGCAGATAAGCCCACCCATGCCACGTCCTGATGCACACCTGCGTGAATTGTAAAGTAAGGATGGATTTCCTGGAATTCTCACCCCCTCTTCTGGAGGGCTGTGCCAAACCAATCATTGACCTCACTTCCCATTTCCAGCTCTGTAGTCCTTGGACAGATCTTTTTCCCAGAGTTAGTTTTCCATCCCTTAGGGCTTTGCCCATGCCAAGGTACACAAGTGCCTGGGGGGGGGACTGCTTAGGATAAGAGCCAGATGTGTGTGTTTGAACACTAATGTTTTTATTTTCCTCTTTGTATTCACAGTCTTTTAAGCATGATTATGTTTAGAATGATAAATTTTAATTTGATAACCATTCAGAGATATTTGCATTGTATTTGTACATATCGTTCCAATATTTTTGAATGATGAGCATGCGTTCATATAATTTAACAGAGTAACCTATGGATTCATGTAATTAAAGAGGCATAGGGGAGTAACACATCAAAATGTGATCAAATTTTGGCATGCAAACATCTATTCCGTTCCGAATAACGTTTCAATATGTTCATCTTCTCGATATCTGTAATAAAATTAAAGGTAAAACCAAAAACCATAAAATAAAATGTGTGAATATGTCTGTTTTTTAAAAGAGGTGGGGGAATTGATGCAGAAAAAAAATGAGGCCAAAAGAGACCAGACCTATGACAACCCACACTTTTGGGATGCCCTGTGTTTCGTGGCCACAGTGATCAGGTGAGAAAACCTGATGAGAAAAACAGAGGAATATGCCTTAATTTATAAAGGAAGTTGGGAGGGTCCACAGACAGACAGTGAAGAGGTGAAAGATATGGAAGAAATAAAATAATAGTGAAACACTGACAGTTACAAAAGGAGAAAGAGAGAGGAAAAGAATGGGGGGACTTAAAATGTCATGGATAAGCTGCAGCAAGGATCCAATGTCCCAATATCAGAAAAGCAGTGAAAAGCCATAGATGGGCTTGAGGTTTTGCTTCTCTGTGGATGGGCTCCTAGCTATGTGCAAACAGTGGGAAGAAAGAGTTGGTGAGCATCAGCCAGCAAGGTGGTGAAGCAGGCTTGCAAGTTATGATATCCAATCCCATTTAGGAAAACCCCTTTCACTGAGGATGCCTATCATAGATGCCTGGTGTGAGTGTGTTTGAACACTATTGTTTTCTTTTCTGTACTTTGTCTTCAAACCTGTTGATATATATTTGCACAAAATTAATTGACAGTAATATGCATAGTTATTTAATTGGTACTTGTACTTATTGACAGATGATATATCATTGTATGTATATTTACATATAGATTAATAAACAAATAAATACATAGCTTGATAGATACAATGAAAATTGACACACTAAAATGTAATGGTAGTTCAGCATGCATCATGCAGACCGTGGACAACATAAGTAAAGATTAAACAAGTAAATGTAATAGAGGATAAATATTAAAGTAAATGAAGAACAACAAAATACCTCCAAATAGTGTGTGTGAGAGAGAGATGAGGGAGAGAGAGGAACAGAGACAGACAAAGGGAGGTGGGCAGACATGAAGGAATGAAGACAAGTTAATAGGACATAAATTTTCCTTTTAGGGCTTTATTTGTAAACTGAGAATGTAAATGTGTAATTCTCTTACAGCACATTTGATGTAACTGAAGTAAACATTCAGGTAAAGAAATAGACATTTCCTCAAAATCACAACACAATATGAAAGTTGAATGAGTTGTCCATTGCATATACATTTTAAGCTTTGGACTGTCTGCAAATAGAAATTCATGGAATTTTATCATTTGTGCATGAATGACAGAGACCTGTGTTCTTCATCAGCAAGAAAGAAACTATCCGAATGCAGAAGGATGCATCTGAGCTCTTGTCTGGCCTTTAATGCTTTACTGAAGATGAATGCTAATATTCTCTAAATTACCATGGCCATACAGTTTCAACTATTTCTATAGACACATTTTTTTTCTAAGAATTTCCGTAAATTTATAAAAAGTACATAAGATTTGATTTTTTTTTCCTATATTACAGGTGACAGTGAAGATTTCTTTTCAGAATGATTTAATGTTACCTGATTATCCTGTATGGATTTTAAGCACCTTTAAATGATCAAGTATTGATTATAAAATGTTGTAATATACTTTGGTGGTTCATTACACAGTTTTTAGAAGAACTGTTTTGAGTTTATTATTGTAATCACAACCAAAAAGTGAGAAAAGTGATATTGGAAGAAAAGGACTTCAATCTTCTAGTTGATACATGAACATACTAAACATGCACAGTTATATATATACACAGCACAGACTGTATATATATGTAGAACATATAGGATGACATTTCTGTTCCTATAGCAAGTAATAATTGAAATAATGGCTGAAAACAGGCTACAGAAAATTAATTACTTATTTTTTTATGAGTTACAGAATTATTGTAAACATCATATGATTTCCTGCTTAATGGCAAAACCTGAGTCATAAAGAGAAGTTTAAAACACTCATCAATCCCCAGGGTCCGAGGATTGTTCAAGGTTCCTGAATAAACTGCATTGAAAAAAAAAACACATGGCTGAGAAACACTTAAAAAAAAACACTCATCAAGTCCATGTTCATACCACCCAGAATGTGCCTTATCTTGTCTGATCCTGGAAGCTAAAACACTCATCAATGGACACCTTCAAACTCAGCGTCACATACTCCATAACTCACAAAAGATATGAGAGAAAGAATGGGAGAGAAAGAGAGAGAGAGAGAGAGAGAGAGAGAGAGAGAGAGAGAGAGAGATGGAGATGGAGAGATTAATTTATGGGGAGCATAGAGATGTTAGATGGAAGAGCTCTGCTGGGTGTGAGAGTAGTCATCAGGGCTAGTTTAATTGCTATGCACACCTAAACAATTACCAGAGCATCTGAACCAATCCAGGCAGATCACAGATTCTTGGTGCTATTTTTCCCTTACCTCAACCCAGCAGATGGAAAAAGTATTCGCTTAAAGATCAAGTTTAAAAATTCCATTCCCATAGTGTAACCATTCCTATGCAATAACAAAACAATCCTCAAAAGGTATTGTTTTTTTTTTTATTCTTTTTTTTTCAATGCAGTTTATTCAGGAACCTTGAACAATCATCTGACCCTGGGGAAAGCCAGCCCACAGCTTAAATAGCCTCTGGGTAGCCAACCCAGGTGTGCCACGTGTGCAATGCAGATAGGTCCACATACATGGAAGCAAGCCAAATCCTCAGCCTTAGCCAAATGTGGAATTGTTCGTGACAGAGAGCACTCACCATCGGGAAGGTGGAAGGAAAAGGTATTGTTAACCCTCTATTTTTCCTATGTTAGGTATTTTTTTTTCTTTTTCTGTTTTTTTCCCTCTTTCTTTCTGTTTCTTTCATATTTCCTTCCTTTCTTTCTTTGTCACAAAACAAAAAGAACAAATGTAATTAATACAAGTAAATTTTAAGCCTTTTCCAGAAAATTATAAAATGCTGACATCTAGTGGAGGTGAAAATATAGGCCTAGAAGGAGTTTTAGTAATGCAGTGTCCTAAGTGTAAGCTAAATGCTTCCAGATCCAAATGCAGAAATAAGCACAGGTGGATATGTCTTGTTTATATTTTTATCCTTACTATTATTATTTACAATTTATTTACATCCCAGATGTAGCCCCTTCCCTCTTCTGCTTATGGTCCCACCCTCTCTTCCTCTTCCTTCGCTATCCCTCTTCCCTAGTCCACAGATAGGGGAAGTCCTTCTCCTTTACTGTCTGACCCTAGAATATTAGGTCCCATCATGACTGCCTGGATCCTCTTCCTCAGTGGGCTAGCTAGGTCTTCCAAGCAGGGAAAAGCGCTCAGGGAACAGGCAACCTAGTTCATGACAGAGACTTTGTCTTCTCTACTTATCCAAGTAAGGGTACTCGCTTGGAGACTGAGCTAACTATGGGCTACGACTGAGCAGGGCTTCTAGGTCCTCCCTATGCATAGCCTTTGGTTGATGCATCAATCTCTACAGTCCCCCACTGGGCCCAGGTTTTTGTTGTTTTGTTGGACTCTGTGTAAGGCTCCTGTCTCCTCCATGTCTTTCTATCTCCCTCTTATTCATAAGATTCCCTGCACTCTGCCCAAGTTTGGCTATGTGTCTCAGCATTCACTTTAATATCCTGCTTGGTACTGAAAGGGTCAAACTAACTTTGTAACCTATATGTCTTTTAAAGCCTATAGTTTTGAGTTTTAGGTCTAGGTTAAGCAAAAAACAAACAAACAAACAACAACAACAACAAAAAGCAACAATCAATGACCTTCACTCAGCAAAAAGAATGACCAGAACCTTGTTTTTGAGATAGTGTTTCTTAGCAACCAAACCAGATGACCTCAGTCTTTCTTCTGAGTAGCTTCTGACCTCCAGCCAAAAGCCCACAACCCTGATCTTCAAGGATGGGCTAACCAAACCCACCTTCAATTGCAACTGCATCCACACTTGGCCAAGCTTGAGCACCTAAGACTAACCAATTATCTTAATTTATAGCTTTCTCATCCAATCCTAAATTGCCAAAACTGCAAATTCAAATTTCCCACACTTTTTCTTTTAAAAAACCTAAGGCCTTTGTCGCCTGGTGCCACTCTTTGCTGACAGGCAGGGGTGACCCCATTGCACAATGGTTAATTTAAACCTCTTGCTTTTCCATTGAGTTGTGGTCTGTGGGAGTTTCTGGGAAGGGAGTGATCTTGAACTCCTGAGCTGTGAGACCCCAGGTCTTACAGTCCAGTCTTTCAGAGGCCCTTTGTGGAAGGCTCCTGTCTTGTTCCTTGTTTTCACCCTCTTCCAATGTCTATCTTGTTTGCCTTTCTGAATGAGGATTGAGCATCTTGAGGACTCAAGAAGGGTCCTCCTTCTTGCTTGGCTGCTTTAGGTGTACAGATTTTAGTATGTTTATCCTATACTATGTGGCTAATATATATGTATGAGTGAATATACACCACCTGTGTCTTTCTGTATCTGGGTTACCTCAGTCAAGATGATCTTTTCTAGTTCCCACCATTTGCCTGCAAATTTCATTGTGTCCTTGTTTTTAATAACTGAGTAATGTCCCACTGTGTAAATGTAGCATTCTTCAGTTGAGGGACAGGTTATGGCTATAATGAGTAAAGAGGTCATGAACATAGTTGAGCAAATGACCTTGTATGGTTGAGCATCTTTTGGGTATATACCCACATGTAGTATAGCTGGCACTATTCCAATTTTTTTGAGAAAGCTCCAGATTGATTTTCAAGGTGGTTGTACAAGTTTACATTCCCTAAATCAATTGAGGGGGGGGGTTACCCTTTTTCCACATCCTCTCCAGCATATGTTGTAGCTTAAGTTTTTTATTTTAGCCATTATGATGGCTCTGAGATGGAATTTCAGAGCCATTTGGATCTGCATTTTCTTGATGACTAAGGATGTTGAGCATTGTACTAAGTGCTTCTCTGTCATTCGATATTCCTTCTTTGAGAATTCTCTGTTTAGTTCTGTACCTCATTTTTATTTTGATTATTTGATTTGTTGGTGTTTAATTTCTTGAGTTGTTTATATATTCTAGATGTTAGCCTTCTGTCAGATATAGGGTTGGTGAAGATATTTTCCCAGTGTGAGGGCTGTCCTTTGCTTAACAGTAGCTTTTCCATTTCATGAGATCCCATTTATTGAATGTTTATCTTAGAGCCTGTGCTGTTGGCATTCTATTCAGGAAGTTGCCTCCTGTACCAATGAGTTCCAGGATCTTCACAAATTTTTCTTCTAACAGTTTTAGTGTGTCTAGTTTTATGTTTTGGTCTTTGATCCACTTGGAGCTTACTTTGTGCAGGGTGACAAATATGGATCTATTTTCAGTTTTGTACATGTAGATATCCAGTTAGGAGAGCATTATTTGTTGAAGGTGTTGTCTTTTTTCCCAATGTATGATTTTGGATTCTTTGTCAAAAATCAGGTGTACACAGTTGTATGGAATTATTTCTGGGTCTTCTATTTGATTGCATTGATTCTCCAGTCTGTTGTTTCTATTTTAGCACCATGCCATTTTTTATTATGGTTGCTCAAAAATACAACTTGAGGTCGGTGATGAAGATGCCTTCAGAAGGTATCCGTTCAGGATGGTTTTAGCTATCCAGTTGGTTTTTTTTTTTCTTTTTCCCCATATAAAGTTGAGAATTTTTCATTCAAAGTCTGTGAAGAATAATGTTGGTATTTTGATGAAACTGCATTGAACCTGTAGACTTCTTTTAGTAGGATGGCTATTTTTACTCTGCTAATCTGTCTTATCAATGAGCATGGTAGATCTTTCCATCTTCTGATATGTTCTTCAAATTCTTTCTTCAAAGATTTGAAGGTTTTTTTTTTTAACAGTTCTTTCACCTTCTTTGTTAGAGTTACAACGAGGTGTTTTATGTTATTTGTGGCTATTGTGAAGGGTGTTGTTTCCCTAATTTCTTTCTCAATCCATTTGTCTTTTGTATACAGGAGGGCTCCTGATATTTTGAGTTAATTTTGTACCCAGCCACTTTACTAAAGTTTTTTATCAGCTGTAGGAGTTCCCTGGTAGAATTTTTGGGGTCACTCATGTATAGTGTCATATTATCTGCAAATAGTGATACTTTGACTTCTTCCTTTCTATTTTGTACCTTTAGCTCTTTTAGTTGTCTTATTGCTATTGCTAGGACTTCTGGTACAGTATCAAAGAAATATGGAGAGGGTGGGCAGCATTGCCTTGCTCCTGATTTCAGTGGAATTGACTTAAGTTATTCTCCATTTAATTTGATGTTGGCTATAGGCTTGCTGTGCATTGCCTTTTCTATGTTTAGGTATGTGCCTTGTGTCCATGATTTCTCAAGATTTCAAACATAAACAGGTGTGAGATTTTTGTCAAATGCCTTTTTCAGCATCTAAGGAGATGATTATGTTTTTTTTTGTTTGTTTGTTTGTTTGGTAGATTGATGTATTTCCTTATGTTGAACGACCCTTACATGCCTGGAATGATGCCTCCTTGTTCATAGGGGATGATATCTTTGATGTGTTCTTGGATTCGGTTAGCGAGTATTTTATTGAATATTTTTGTGTCAGTGTTCGTATGAGAGATTGGTCTGAAATTCTCTTTCTTTGTTGGGTCTTTGTGTTGTTTAGGTATCAAGTTGATTGTGTCCTCATAGAATAAATTTGGTAATGTTCCTTCTGTTTGTGTTTTGTGAAATAGTTCGAAGAGTATTGGAACTAGGTCTTCTTTGAATGTCTGGTATAATCCTGCAGTGAAACCATCTGGCCCTGGGCTTTATGTTGATGTGAGACTTTTGATGACCTCTTCTTTTTCTATAGGGGAAGTGGACTATTTAATTTAGTTTTTGGATCTTGATTCAGCTTTTTAAATGGAAGCTACCAAGAAAATTTTCCATTTCACTTAGATTTTAGAATTTTGTGGCATATAGTATTTTAAAGTAGGACATAATGAATCTTTGGATTTCCTCAGTGTCTGTTGTTATGACCTCCATTTAATTTCTGATTTTGTTGATTTGGATAGTATCTCTCCTCCCTTTAGTTAGTTTTGCAAAGGGTTTGTCTGTCTTGTTGATTTTCTCAAAGAAACAGCTCTTGGTTTCTTTGAATTGTTTTGTTTCTAATTTATTGATTTCTTAGTTTGATAATTTCCAGCTGTCTACTCCTCCTGGTTATGTCTGCTTTTTTCCCTAGTGCTTTCAGATGTGCCAATAAGTTGCTTGTATGTGAAATCTTGTATTTTTCTACGAAGAAACGTAGTGCTATGAACTTTCCTCAGCACTGCTTTGATTGTGTCCCATAAGTTTGGGTAAGTTGTGTCTTCATTTTTGTTGAATTCTAGGAAGTCCTTAACTTTCTTCCCTGTCCCAGCTGCTGTTGAATATAAAGTTGCTCAGTTTCTATGCATGTGTAGGCTTTTTGCTATTTCTATTATTGTTGAGGTATAACATGGTGGTCTCATATGATACAAGGGAGTATTTTAACTTTTCTTCTGTATCTTTTTTTGAGGCTTGCTTTGTGCCTTACTATATGGTCAGTTTTGGAGAAGGTTCCCCGAGCTGCTGAGAAAAAGAGATACTTCTTTGAGTTTGGGTGAAACGTTCTGTAGACATCTATGTGGTCCATTTGATTTAGGATCTCTTAAGTGACATCATTTCTCTGTTTAGCTTCTGACTTGATAACTTAGCTTCTGACTTCTGTCCCTTGGTGAGAGTTGAATATTGAAGCCTCCTATCATTAAGGTCTTGGGATGGATGTGTGATTTAAGCTTTAATAATGTTTATTTTATAAATGCAGAAGAGCTTGTGTTTGGACATAAATGTTCATTATTGTGATATCCTCCTCATGGATTTTTTTCCTATAGTGAGAGTGAAGTGTTCCTCCCCCTCTCTTTTGGTTAATTTTGGTTGAAAGTCTATTTTGTTAGATATTAGGATGGCTAATTCAGCATGCTTCTTGTATCTGCTTGCTTAAAGAAACACTTTTCCTTCCCTTTATTCTGAGGGAGCATCCTTTTTTGCTGTAAAGTTGTGTTTCCTGAATGCAGCAGAGTGTTGTTTCCTGTTTCCACAACCATCCTGTTATTCTTTGTTTTTTTTTTTATTGGAGAATCAAGTCCATTGGTGTTGTTAGATATTAGTGACCAATGATGTCTAGTTCCTTTTATTGTGGAATTGGTGGGGCTTGTGTGTTTGTGTGCCTGGTTTTTGTTTGTTTGTTTGTTTGCGTGGTTTTTTTTGTTTGTTTTATTGTGAAGGTATTTTTTTCTCCTCTATTTCCTTTGTTCTTGTTGATTTTGTTTGATTGGGTTTTCCTTTTCCTTTTTAGCTGTAGGGCTGGGTTGTTGTGTATATATTGTTTAAATTTATTTATGTCATGGAATATTTTGTTTTTCCATCTGTGTTGATTTAAAATTTTGCTGGGCATAGTAGTCTGGGTAGGTATCTGTGGTCTCTTAGCTTTTTCATGATATCCACCCAGGCCTTTCTGGATCTCGTAATTTCTGTTGAGAATTCTGGTGTGGTTGTGATTGGTCTGTCTTTATGTGTTAGTTGTCCTTCTTACCTTGCCACTCTTGATATGTTTCTTTGTTCTGTAGATTTAGTGATTTGATTATTATGTGACAGGAGGAATTCCTTTTCCGGTCTAATCTATTTTGTGTTCTGTAAGCATCTTGTATGTTAAAGGGCATCTCTTTCTTAAGGTTGGGGAAATTTTCAACTATGATATTACTGAGAATATTTTCTGCACTTTGGAAACTGGAATTTTCTTTTTTACCTATTCCTATTATTCTTAGGTTTCTTCTTTTCATGGTATCCTTGATTTCTTCAACATTTTGTATCAGGAACTTTTCCACTTTTACGTTTTCTTCTAGAGACATATATATTTCTGCAATTCTATCTTTGGTGCCTGATAGTCTCTTCCCTGTCTCTTTCCTGTCTCCTGCATTCTGCTGAAGATGCTTACTTTTGTGGTTCCTGATCTGTTCTCTAAGTTCAGCAAGTCCAGGCTTTTCTCTGTTTGTGTTTTCTTTATTGATTCTAATTCCGTTTTCATGTCTTGAAAGATTTTATTCATTTTCTTCACCTGTTTGATTGTGGATTCATATCTGTCCATGATGGCCTCTATTTTTGTTGTTGTTTATTTTGACTTTATGATCCACAAATAATTTCATAATCACAGAATTAAGATAATTTTCCTATGTTTCCTCTGCATTAGAATATCTACTGGTTTGGGGGGATTCTGGTGTATCCATAGTGTCCTGATTTTTGCTGATCAGATTCTTTCCCCAGCCTCTAGTTTTCAGGATGTCTGTAACCTTGACTCTTTTTTTCTTGGAGCCTGTACTGCCATGTGCACCTGTGTCTGAAGTCTGCACTAATATACAGGAAGCTGGGAGATTCCAAGGTCTTGAGAATGCATGCTGGAAATTCAGATGTGGCTAAGGAAGGGAGTTCTCTCTGCTGAGTTCATGCTCTCTACTGGCTCACTGTCTGTGATCCAGGTATGCCAGGTAGCTGTGGTTCAGGCAGAAAGATCTCCAAGTCTAGGGCTGCACCAATGCTCCATAGGCTTCCTCAAGATGTACAATATGATGTGGTTCTCACATATAGTTCAGATTCACTGGGTTCACTGACTGTGCTGGGTTCCATGTTTCTGACCCAGGTAGGCCAGGAAGATGGCCCATTGAGCAAGCAGAATGGAGCCATGCTCCTTCCCAAATACAGGAGGTATCCACTCCATAAGACCATGAGAGTGAGCACCACTAGCTACTGTGACCAGGAAGGTGTTCCACTGGATGGTGAAAGTGTGCTCCAGGGTTTAAAGCTAGGAGCCACTGGTACCCAGAAGGTGTCCACAGGACTGTGAGAGTGGGCACCTGGGTTTGTAACCTCACCCCCAGTACCAGTGAGAGTGAGTGCCCAAAGTTGGAGATACCAACTACTGGTATCTGAAGGTATCTACAGACAGTGGGCTTCGCATGTAGCCTGGGGCTGTGTCAGTGCTGGACAGGAGCCCAATTATTTTTCTCAGTATTAGACTAAAGATGGACTCTCAAGTATCCCTGTGGATTCTCATCTCATCTGAGAAACAGAGAGATGTTGTGGTTTGGGTTTTCTACAGTATGGCCTGCCATTCATTCTGCTTTCACTGCTGAGCTGTTGTTCAGATACCATGCATAGTAGGCAATAACATCTTGGATGCTTCCCTCTATTCTTTTTTCAATTTCTTCATGCTTCAAACTGAAGATATTTTAAAAAACAATGTTCATTCTACCACATTTGTTTTTTTAGATTTTGTTTGTTTGTTGGTTAACAGCAGAAGAACTGAAGACAATCCACAGTTCTTTTGTTTTGGCTCTGACTCTGTCTCTCTTTTTCTCCTTTCTCTCTTTCAATTTCCTTTCTCTTATTTTTCCTATAATTTTTCTCTTTTATAATTTTATTTATTTACTTTTCATTATTACAGTTTATTCACTTCATATCCCAGTTGTAACCCCTTCCCTTGTCCTCTTCAATTCCACCCTACCTCTCTTATCTCCTCTCATGCCAATTCCCAAGTCCACCTCCCCTTCCATCTGGCCCTAGCCTATCAGGTGTCATCAGGACTGGCTGCATTGCTTTCCTCTGTGGTCTGGTACAGTTGCACTCCCTCTAGGGTGAGGTGATCAAAGAGCCAGACACTTAGTTCACATCAGAGACAGCCCCTGCTACTCCCCTTACTTGGGAACACACATGGAAGCTGAGCTGCCATTTGCAACATCTGTGCCAGAGGTCTAGGTAACATGCATGCATGGTCCTTGTTGGAGTATAAGACTTGGCAAATACCTATGGGCTCAGATATTTTGGTTCTGTTGCTCTCCTTGTAGAGCTCCTATCCTTTCCAGGTCTTTCTATTTCCTCTTTATTTCATAAGATTCCCTGAAATCTGCCCAAAGTTTGGCAAATAGTGTCAGCATCTGCTTCGATACCCTGCTAGTTAGAATCCTTCAGAGGCCCTCTGTGGTAGGCTCCTGTCCTATTCCCTGTTTTCTCCTACTCCCAATGTCTATCTCATTTGTTTTGAGTGAGGATTGAGCAAACTCCCTAGGGTCCTCCTTCTCATTTAGATTCTTTAGAATTATAGATTTTAGATGTTTATCCCATATTATATGAGTAATATATGCCTATAGTGAATATATACCATGTGTGTCCTTCTGCTTCTAGGTCACCTCATTCAGGATCATCTTTTCTAGTTCCCACCATAGCCCTGCAAAATTTCATGATTTCCCTGTTTTTAATTGCTGAGTAGTATTCCATTGTGTAAATGTACCACCATTTCTGTATCCATTCCTAAGTTTAGGGACATCTGGGTTATTTCCATATTCTGGTTATTATGAATAAAGCTGTTTTGAACATATTTGAGCAAATGTCCTTGCTCATATTTTTGATATATATTACTGGGAGTGTTGTAGATGGATCTTGAAGTGGCAATGTTTCTAAATTTCTGAGAAAGCAGCAGATTGATTCCCAAAGTGGTTGTAATTATTTACATTCCCACCAACAATGGAGGACTTTACCCCTTTCTCCACATCCTCTCCAGCATGTGTTGTCACTTGATTTTTTGTTCTTATCCATTCTGATGGATGTTAGATGAAAACTCATGGTCATTTTGATTTGCAACACATTCAGAATTTTTTTTTGACATTTTAAAACTTTTCTTTATTCTTCATTAATTACACTTTATTTACTTTGTATCCCCCTTGTGGTTCCCTCCCTCCTCCAGTCCCAATCGCTTCCTTCTTCCACCCTCTGCATGCATGACCCTCCCCAAGTCTACTGATAGGGAAGATCTTCTTTTCCTTCCTTCTGATACTAGTCAATTAGGTCTCACCAGGAGTGGCTGCATTGTCTTCTTGTGTGGCCTGGTAATGCTGCTTCTCCCTCAGGGGGAGGTAATTAAAGAGCAGGCCAAACAGTTCATGTCAGAGACAGTCTCTGTTCCTAATAAAATGAAACCCACTTGGATATTCAATTGCTATGGGCTACATCTGTGCAAGGGTCTTAGGTTATCTCCATGCATAGTCCTTTGTTGGAGTATCAGTCTCAGGAAAGACCCCTGTGCTCAGAATTTCTGTTCTGTTGCTGTCTTTGTGGGGTTCCTGTCCTCTCCAGATCTTACTGTTTCCCACTTCTTTCCTAAGATTCCCTGCACTCTGCCCAAAGGTTGCCCATAAGTCTCAACACAAGCATGGATAGTCTGCAGGGCAGAGTCTTTCAGAGGTCCTCTGTGTCAGGCTCCTGACTTGTTACCTCTTTTATCCTTCTTCTGATATCCATCTTCTTTGCCTTTCTGAATAGGAATTGAGCAGTTTAGGAAGAGTCCTCCCTCTTAATTAGTTTCTTTAGGTGTACAGATTTTAGTAGGTTTATCTCATATATCTATATGAGTGAATATATACAGTGTGCATCTTTCTGCTTCTGAGATAGCTCACTCAGAATGATATTTTCCAGATTCCAGCATTTACCTGTAATTTTCATGATTTCCTTTTTTTATTGCTGAGTAATATTCCATTGTGTAGATATACCACAATTTGTGCATTCATTCCTCCACTGAGGGGCATCTGGACTGTTTCCAGCTACTGGCTATTAAAAATATGGCTACTACAAACATGGTTGAGCAAATGTCCTCATTTTGTACTTGAGACTCTTTTGGTTATATGCCTAGAAGTGGTATAGCTAGATCTTGAGGAAACACTATTCCTAGTTGTCTGAGAAAGTGTCAGGTTGCTTTCCAGAGTGGTTTTACAAGTTTACATTCCTACCAGCAGTGCAGGAGGGTTCCCCTTTCTCCACAACCTCTGCAGCATGTGTTGTCTCTTGTGATTTTGAACTTAGCCATTCTGAGGGTTGTAAGGTGAAATCTTAGGATGGTTTTGATTTGCATTTCCCTGATGGCTAATGACATTGAGCATTTCTTTAAGTGTTTCTCTGCCATTCTATATTCCTCTATTGAGAATTCTCTGTTTAGTGCTGTACTCCATTTTTTAATTGGATTTCTAGATTTTTTGCTGTTTAACTTCTTTACTCCTTTATATATACTGGGTATTAGTCCTCTGTCAGTTATGGAGTTGGTGAAGATCCTTTCCCAATCTGTAGGCTGTCATTTTGTTGTGATGACAGTGCCCTTTGCTTTACAGAAGATTTTCAGTCCCATTTGTTGATTGTTGCTCTTAGAGCCTGTGCTGTTGGTGTTCTCTTCAGGAAGTCATTTCATGTGCCAATGAGTTCAAGGCTCTTTCCCATTGTTTCTTCTAAGCATTTTAGTATATCTGGTTTTATGTTGAGGTCTTCGAACCATTTGGACTTTAGTTTTGTGCAGGGTGATAAGGCTGGATTGATTTGCATTTTTCTACATGTAGACATCCAGTTAGACCAGCACCATTTGTTGAAGATACTGTCTTTTTTCCATTGAATGATTTTGGCATCTTTGTAAAAAAATCTTCGTAAGTTTGTGTATTTATGTCAGGATCTTCTATTCAATTCCATTGATCCACCAGTCTATTTCTATACCAGTACCATGCAGTTTTTAGTATTGTTGCTCTATAGTTGAGCTTGAGATGAGGGATGGAGATGCCTCCAGAAGATCTTTTATTGTAGAGGACTGTTTCAGAAATTCTGGGTTTCTTCTTGTTCCATATGAAGGTGAGAATATTTCTTTCAAGCTCTGTAAAGAAGTGTGTTGGTAATTTGATGGGAATTGCATTGAATGAGTAGATTGCTTTTGGTAAGATGGCGATTTTTACTGTGTTAATTCTGTCAAGCCATGGGCATGGGAGATCTTTCCATCTTCTGATATCTTCTAATTCTTTCTTCAGAGACTTGAAATCTTTTTCATACAAGTCTTTGACTTGCTTGGTTAGGGTTACACCAAGGTACTTTATGTCGTTTGTGGCTATTTTGAAGATGTAGATGGCTGGGAATAATGAAAATCATGGCTGAAATCAATAAATTAGAAACAAAGAAAACACTTCAAAGAATCAATGAAACCAAGAGCTTGTTCTTCGAGAAAATCGACAAGATAGACAACCCATTAGCCAAGCTAACTAAAAGGCAGAGAGACACCATCCAAATCAAGAAAATCAGAAATGAAAAGGGGACATTACTACAGATACAAAGGAAACCCAAACAATCATTAGAACTTACTTCAAAGTCTGTATGCCACAAAATTTGAAAATATAAATGAAATTGGCAATTTTCTCGATCGATTCCACTTACCAAAGCTGAATCAAGATCAGGTAAATCAATTAAATAATCCTACATGCCCTAAGAAAATAGAAGTGGTCATCAAAATTCTCCCATCCAAAAAAAGCCCAGGACCAGATGGTTTCAGTACAGAATTCTACCAGACCTTTAAAGAAGAGTTAACTCTAGTTCTCTTCAAACTAAATAGAAACAGCAGGAACACTACCAAACTCATTCTATGAAGCCATAGTCACCTTGGTACCTAACCCTTACAAAGACCCAACAAGAAAAAAGAATTTCAGGCCAATCTCACTTATGAACATTGATGCAAAAATACTCAACAAAATACTTGCAAACCGAATACAAGAACACATCAAAGATATCATCCACTATGACTAAGTCTGCTTCAATGAAGGCATGCAGGGGTGGTTCAATATATAGAAATTCATCAGTGTGATCCACCATATAAACAAACTGAAGGAGAAAAACCACATGATCATCTCCTTAGATGCTGAAAAGGCATTTGACAAAATCCAACATACATTCATGTTTAAAGTCTTGGAGATATCAGGGATACCAGACACATAAATGAACATAGTAAAGGCAATATACAGCAAGCCTATAGCCAATATCAAACTCAATGTAGAGAAACTTAAAACAATCCCACTGAAATCAGGGACAAGGCAAGGCTGCCCACTCTCTCCATATCTATTCTGGAAATCTTTGCTAGAGTAATATGCAGTTGAAGATCAAGCAGATACATATTGAAAAGGAAGAAGCCAAAGTGTCACTATTTGTAGATGATAGGATAGCATACCTGAGTGACCCCAAAAATTCTGCCAGTGAACTCCTATAGCTGATAAACACCTTCAGCAACGTGGCCAGTTACAACATTAACTCAAAAAAAAAAAAAAAAAGAATAGTGCTTCTGTATACAAAAGTCAAAAGGGCTGAGAAAGAAATTAGGAGAGCATTTCTTTAAGTCTTTCTCTGCCATTAGATATTCCCCTACAGAGAATTCTCTGTTTAACTCTGTACCTCATTTTTTATTTGGATTACTTGGTGTGTTAGTGTTTAAATTCTTCAATTCTTTATATATTCCAGATATTAGCCTATGTTTAATGTAGGGTTGGTGATGATACTTTCCCAGTCTCTATGCTGTTGTTTTGTTCTTTTTTTCTGTATCTTTTTTTAATTTTTATTAATTACATGTTATTCAGTTTGTATCCCCCATTAGCCCCTCCCTCATCCCCTCCTGATCCAATCTCCCTACCCCCTACTTCATGCATGCCCCTCCCCAAGTCCACTGATAGGGGAGGTCCTCCTTTCCTACCTTCTGATCTTAGTTTATCAGATCTCATCAGAACTGGCTGCATTGTCTGCTTCTGCTGCCTGCTAAGGCTGCTACCCCCTCAGGGGGAGGTGATCAAAGTGCGGTCCAATCAGATCATGTCAGTTGCAGTCCCTCTTCCCATTACTATGAAACCCACTTGGACACTAAACTGCCATGGGTTACATCTTTGCTGGAGTTCTAGGTTATCTCCATCCCTGATACTTGGTTGGAGTATGGACTCTGGGAAGACCCCTGTGTTCAAATTTCTTGTTCTGTTTCTCTCCTTGTGGAGTTCCTGTCCTCTCCAGATCTTACTATTTCCCACTTCTTACATAAGATTCCATGCTAATTGCCCAACAGTTTGGCCATAAGCCTCAGCATCTGCTTTGACAGTCTGCAGGGCAGAGCCTTACAGAGGCCCTCCATGGCGGGTTTCTAGCTTGATTCCTGTTTTCTTCTTCTTCTGATGTCCATCCTCTTTGCCTTTGGGATAGGGATTGAGCATTTTAGTCGGTGTCTTCTCTCTTGATTAGTTTCTTTAAAGGTACAGATTTCTGTAGGTTTATCCTATATTACATGTCTATATGAGTGAGTATATACTGTGTGTGTCTTTCTGCTTCTGGGACAGCTCACTGAGGATGATCCTTTCCAGGTTCCACCATTTACCTGCAAATTTCAAGATTTCCTTATTTTTCATTGATGAGTAATATTCCATTGTGTAGTTATACCAGAATTTCTGCTTCCATTCTTCAGTTGAGGGGCATCTGGGCTGTTTCCAGCTTCTGGCTATTACAAATAAGGCTGCTAAAAACACGGTTGTGAAAATGTCTTTAATGTGTACTTGAGCCTTTTTTTGGATAACAAAAGCAAACGCCAGATTGAATGCAATTCTCATCAAATTACCAACACAATTCTTCACCGACTTTGAAAGAAAAATTCTCAACATCATATAGAATAACAAGAAACCCAGAATTGCTAAAACAACCCTCTACAACAAAAGATCTTCTGGGGGTATCTCCATCCCTTATCTTAAGCTCTATCATAGAGCAACAGTAACAAAAACTGCATGGTACTGGCTTAGAAACACAATGGTGGATCAATGGAACCAAAAAGAAGATCCAGAAATAAACCCACACACTTATGGACACCTGATCATATAATGGAAAAGATATGGCATCTTCAACAAATGGTTCTGGTCTAACTGGATGTCTACATGTAGAAAAATGCAAATAGATCCGTCCTTATCACCCTGCACAAAACTGAAGTCCAAGTGGATCAAAGACCTCAACATAAAT
The DNA here is from genome assembly GCF_030254825.1 of Meriones unguiculatus. Classification (NCBI taxonomy): domain Eukaryota; kingdom Metazoa; phylum Chordata; class Mammalia; order Rodentia; family Muridae; genus Meriones; species Meriones unguiculatus. The sequence continues at coordinate 26,074,475 of NC_083353.1, read as the reverse complement.
CCAGACATTAAATCACTTAGAAGAAAAAGTGAGCAAGACCCTAGAACACATTGGTACAGGAGACAACTTCCTGAACAGAACACCAACAGCACAGGCTCTAAGAGCAACAATTAATAAATGGGACCTCATGAAACTGAAAAGCTTCTGTAAAGCCAAGGACACTGTCATCAAAACAAAAGGAATACCTACAGATTGGAAAAAAATCTTCAACAAAACTTCTTCTGACAGAGGGCTAATATCCAGTATATATAAAGAACTAAAGAAGTTGAAAAGCAGCAAACAAAGTAATCCAATTAAAAAATGGGGAACAGAGCTAAACAGAGAATTCTTAGTAGAGGAATACAGAATGGCAGAGAAACACTTAAAGAAATGCTCAACATCATTAGCCATATGGGAAATGCAAATCAAAATGACCCTGAGATTTCACCTTATACTAATCAGAATGGTCAAGATGAAAAACTTGAATGACAACACATACTGGAGATAGGGGAACCCTCCTCCACTGCTGGTGGGAATGTAAACTTGTAAAATCACTCTGTAAATCAATCTGGCACTTTCTCAGACAACTAGTAATACTGCTTCCTCAAGATCCAGCCATGTTATTTTGTTCTTACGACAGTATCCTTTGCTTTTTAGAAGCTTTGAGAATCATGAGGTCCCATTTATTGATTGTTGATCTTAGAGCCTGTGCTGTTGGTGTTCTGTTTAGGAAGTTGTTTCCTGTGGCTATGAGTTCTAGGCTCTTCCCCACGTAGCTAATGACTTTGTAAATACCTTTGACACCTCATGGATTTTAGACTTTCCTTTCATTTAAGTTTAATACCTCCCTTTTTTTTGACAGTTTTCAGTGCTTTTAAAAATTATTTGTATCTCTTTCCACTTAGACAGGTAAATTTACCTGCTGACAACTGAGTCCATGACCCAGGTCACAGATAGTGTGAGAAGAGAAGGAAGCTCCACAAATTGTACACACATACACAGAGTCATCCCACATACTCATCTCCACTCAGGCATGCATGATTTCCTTACATACTTTCAATTTAAAGCAATTTCACACTCTCTCTCACACACAAGCACATTAAAATGTAATAAAAATTTTTATGCTTTACCCAGAGTAGCTGTAGATACCACAATATTTTTCACTCATGATTTTATTGTATCATTGATATTTTTCATTTATACTAAGAGTTTGTATTTTTGAAAGGTATATATCCTAGCATTTGCATTTTAGCTTGATGCACTCTTTCTTTTCCCCCCTTAATTCTTCTCTTCTTCCTCTATCTTCCTTCTTACTTTTCTTTTTGTTTTACTTCCTTTCCCACTCCCCATACCTTATAATAGGAATATAACACATACCACTTTCTCCACCAATTACTGAAGTTTCTCATAGCATCTTAATTAGAAAGAGTATTACATTTAATAATTTATTTTATTCCAGTTATGTATTATTGCTCAATCTTTGTTCAAAGCCATCAGATTCATTTCACAAAGGGCCCTCTAAGCATGAACTTCCTACCTTTTAAAATTTACACTAATTTTTTAGGACATTTCTCAGGCAAGAATTCTGGGGCAAGAGAACTGCAAGGTAATAATTGCTTGGCTACTTTGAATTGTGTCAAGAAAGAGCCTGACACAGAGGACCTCTTAAAGTCTCTGCCCTGCAGACTATCAATGCAGATGCTGAGACTTATGGGAAACCTTTGGGCAGAGTGCAGGGAATCTTAGGAAAGAAATGGGAAACAGTAAGATCTGGAGAGGACAGGAACTCCACAAGGAGAGCAACAGAACCAAAAAAAAAAAAGCTGAGCACAAGGGTCTTTCCTGAGAGTGATACTCCAACCAAGGCCTATGTATGGAGATAACCTAAGATCCCTGTATATATGTAGCCCATGGCAGTTCAGTATTCAAGTATGTTCTATTGTTATAGGAAAAGGGACTGTCTCTGACATGAACTGATTTTTCTGCCCTTTAATTAACTCCCCTGAGGGGGAAGCAGCATTACCAAGCCACACAAGAAGACAATGCAGCCACTCCTGATGAGACCTAATTGACTAGGATCAAAAGGAAGGAAAAGAAGACCTCCTCTATCAGTGGACTTGGGGAGGAATAAAATGTAATAAATAAAGAATTTTAAAAATTTATATAAGTGGGGAAAAGGGAAAGGGTAAAGACAGATGGTAGCTGTAATGGTAATGAAGAATTTGTTGTGAGGCATGCATACATTGCCACCACGGATTGTTGCATAGAGCTAGAGTGAGGTGGAGACATTCATACCTTGGACATCTCATTCTTGATATGGGTAGGTGGAAGCATTGCTACTTCCCTGTTCTGTGCCAGCATGCATTGGCACTTGTAGTCTTGACCCCCTACCTCTGCTATTCTTGGAGTAATCAAGTAGCCTGGGCACCTGGAATTCTTCCCGATATAAATTGGCAACATCCCAGACCAAGCCAATAATATGTGCCCATCCTGGGAAGCTCTCCCAACCCCAAGGGTCCTGCTTTTCAATGATGGCTTCTATTTTTTTGTTTGTTTCCTCTCTATATTCCGCTAATTGTGCCTCTACTTGTTTGGTTCTATTTGCCTGTATTTCTTTGGGAGCTATGTTCATTACTACCCAATGGCTTGAGTGCCATTCCAGAAACTGTTTCCTGTGTAAAGTTACATTTGAAGGTGTCTTTACTCTGCCGCCGTTCAATTACCTCCATAGTTTAACCTCATAATTATTAGCTCAGATAGTTTATGGTACCTTTCCCACAATATTTAAATAGCATGTCCTTAATGTTTTAGTATTTAGTATGTAGAATCCATTTTTATTCTCAAAGAGTAGCAATGTCCTGCCTAAATTTGCCTTGTTTCTTCTTCTGCAGTGTAAAATTTTCATGCTTATGACAAGTTGGGGAAGTGACATGTTTTCAAGGAAATATGAAGACTGGCTTCATGGTATCCTAAAAAAGATAGTGGAAGGTAACTTTCCAAAAGTGTTGGTTTGAAAACAAGTGGGTCCACAGAAGAAGAATAGGTTCCTGCCAATTATATTCAACATGGAAAAGAAGAAAATTCCAAGAGATTTCACCGGATTTCTCTGACAATCCTATCACTATTTAAGTAGTTTCTAACTTTCGTCTGAAAACTGAGAATAAGATATTGAATCCAATTCGTTTTAGGCATAAATTTGAATCCATGAAAAAAAGTTGTTTTTTTTTTATTTTTATAGACAGCCAAAAAAAAAAAAAAAAGAAACACTGAAAGTTGTGTATTTGAAACAAACATCAAAAATAATCCCCGAAGAGGTGCAGTTGCACATAACTTTAATCCCACCACTCTGGAGGCAGAGACAGATGGATCTTTGTGATCAAGACCAACCAGATCTACATATCCAGTTCCAAGACATCCAGGGCTACTTAAACAGATTCCACTAAAAAAAAAAAAAAAATCCTTGGATCAGAAAAACTTGGCAAGCATAGGAAGAAATAAGACTCATGATCTAGCCAGATTTGGAGGCACAGACCTGTAATCTAAGCTACTCAGGATGTTCCATCGGGACCATAAACTCAAGACTCAGCTAGGCTACACAGTGAGCTAAAGGCCAACATGGACAAATTAGTAAGATTCTCTCTCACAACAACAACAACAAAAAATTTAAGAAGTCTCTAGCTCAAGGACAGAGAACACTAGACTTGCAAACATGATGCCCTTTAATCCATCCCAAATGGAAAAATAGAGATAAGAGTAACCAAATAATGACCAAGGCTTGAAAGTCCTTGAAGTATTGAAATACATATTCAAAACCCTGGGAGTGGAGGAGAGAGGGGCTTATGGGGGATACAAAGTGAATAAACTGTAATTAATAAAAAAAAAATGTTACTATTTCCATAGGGTAAAGCGTTTTTTATTTCATTATCTATAAACATTAAATTTATTTTTATTAACTATATTGTTTCTCTTAAGATAAATACTGCTTCTTTCAAATGTGTAAGAGTTTGTATGTAAAAGAATAATCGATAAGTACTTGCTCAATACACTTGGCAATTCTGTCTGAGAAACTTGATTATTTACTTATCTTCAAAATAACAGTTGATCACTATTTCAATGTCTTGTTTTTTTATTTGATTAATTAGCCTTTTGTTTCTATGTTTTGACATAATCACTACAAAGACAAAGAAGTGCACACACACACATGCACACACACTCACATACACACAAATTTACATTACTAACAATAAGCCTTATCCAGAATATTTTAGAGACATTTTTTATTCTTTTTCTACATTACACAAATTTATATAATAAAGAATAAAGCATGTGATTTATATTGTATCTGCATAAATCCTGGCTCTATGGTCCTATGTTGATGACATACCCATTTCTCCTTTAATAGCTCAAAAAATTTAATTACAGTTCATTCACTTTGTATCCCAGAGGTAGCCCTCTCCCCTCATTCCCTCCAAGTCCCACCTCCCCTCTCTCATCTCCTCCTGTGCCCCTTTCTAAGTCCACTGATAGGGGAGGTCCTCCTCCTCTTGCATCTGATCCTAGCTTACCAGGTCTCATCAGGCCTGGTTGCATTGTCTTACTCTGTGGTCTGGTAAGGCTGCTCCCACCTCAGGGGGAGGTGATCAAGGGGCCAGCCACTGAGTTCATGTCAGAGATAGTCCCTGGGAACCCAATTGGATACTGAGCTGCCATAGGCTACATCTGAGCAGGGGTTCTATGTTATATCATGAATGGTCTTTGGTTGGAGTATCAGTCTCAGAAAAGACCCCTGTGTCCAGGTTTTTTGCTTGTGTTGCTCTCCTTTTGGAGCTCCTGTTTAATATCATGCTATGAAATATGCAAAGAGTAAAAAAAGTTCAACTTTTTTCATCTGTACTCATGATGTTCCCTCTTTGATTCAAAGGCCACCTAACAACAACAACAAAAAATCAGACATAAGAAACACTCTTCTTTGTTGTTGGCCAGGGAAGTTAAAAAACAACAACAACAACAACAACAAAAACAGATTACTACTATTGCCCTTAGCCATCTGCTAAGAAGTGAAAGATAAGTCTTTCATCCTGAAGATACCACTTACTTTAGAAATAGGACCCAGAGACCTATTATCTGGCCCTGAATAAATTTTCCTTTGTGAGAATTAGCTTTCCAGAAGACACCATGCCAGCTTCCAAATGAGGGAAGTAACTAACATTCCTTCATAGCTTTGGTGCCTATGAACCATATCAACGATGAACATGGCAAGGTAAACATAAGGCTGGAATATAGCACTCATACCTTGGCAGTGAGCAACAGCTTTCTAATTGGACTTAAAAACCCACTCAATGAGAAGGATACCATGCCTCATATTAAAAACCTAGCTCACGTCCCAGTTCTAGTGAAGTTGTGGGTTTTGGGAAAATATCTACAGTCATTAATTTACCAATAGCGCAAACTATAAATATTTGTCCTTATTATCAGAAATCGGTGTAGTATTCACTTCTCATTGAGAAAATGTTTCTTTGAGCAGATTCAGACTACTACAGAAAACCATGATCTATCAAAATGCAGCAGTATGGAGCCCAGTCCCAATGAATACCTATACAGAACAATCCAGCACTTAAGGTTCAGGGAACATTGTAGAAGAGGACACTGTAAGACTGTAAGAACCAGAGGATCAGGGAGCTTTCTATAATTGTTTTTCCTTATAAAACCGGGGACTACAGCCATCATTTCTCATCAACATGACTGCCCAAATGTGAGATGAAATTGGATAACACCAAGGGACAGGCCACCATGGATAGAGAAAAGTCTAGAAGGCTTCAACCCTACATAGAAATGTGGGCAACTGAAAAAAGCTGGAGCAGGAGAGGTGATTTTTTCCACAGAGAAGAGTATGGCAATTGGTTGTCCCATGCCAGACCTGCAAAAAATACATACAAGTAACTGTATGTGTACTGAACAAGTTAAATTAAAGAATATATATGTATGTGTGTTCCATTATATATATATGTGTGTGTATGTGTGTGTGTGTGTGTGCTTTCCAAGTATATAGGTAGGTGTGTATGTGTGTCTGTGCAATAACCATTATTGAAAAACAAGGCAATTAATTTGGACCTCGGGGAGGAGTATATTGGAGGGTTTGGAGGGAGGAAAGAAAAGAGAAACATTTTAAGTATATTATAATCTCAAAATTTTTGAAGAATAAACTTCATTACCAAATTGTACTTTAAATTATGTGCAAGAGATAGAACTCCTTGATAGTTTTTCTTATGATAAACCAAGTAGCTAATTAATGTAATAGGTTATGGAGTAGTGCAACAAAAGATTCAGGTAAAGAAAGAGGCATTTCCATAAAGGCATAATATAATGTTAAGGCAAATTGAGTTTGAATTGTCCTTTGAATATGTTCTTTGAGGAGATCTTCAGAGCTGTCTGTACATAAAAATATTTTATTCCATCTGTTCATGCTGCCTGAGTGACAGACCTGTTTCTCAGCATTCATTTTACCACCAAGAGAGAGAAAAGAAATTCAGGTACACATTAATGCAAAAAGTGTTAACTTCACTACCATTCTATTAATGTTAAGTGTAAGCAGAAGAAAACCCTACATATTTTCTGAGATAAGCTGAAATGAAGCCTCTTCCACTAAACATTAAATTCCCAGCAGCCAACTCACATTGTTAACATGCTAACAGTGATATTGATTGAAAACATACTCATTAATTCATATTTTGTGTTTTACTGTTGTTTGACCAATTGGTTTCAATCAAGATTTTATAGGACTTAGTACAGAATATTACCAGGATGCTATTGAAACTAGTTATGTAATCACAGTCTCTTCAATAGCCTTTAGCAAATCATTAAGTCTAAGAATTTTAAGTACTTTAACTAAAACAGAAATCTTGTCGGTATGATTTGATTTCTCTTTATGTAAAAATGTACCAGTGAGATTTTGTTATTTGCAAGGCGATTCAATGTCTTTTAACTAGCTGTGCTTTCTGGGTATGGAGTACTAATAGAATATAAGACTATATGATACTGTGATTTACTTGCAGGATCCATTTCAATCTCTTAGAACAAGAATTCCTTTGAATACATCTTTGTGTACACCACAGAACCTGGCAAAACACCTCACAGAAAGATGGCATAAAATGATTTTTGTTAAAGGGATAGATTTTACAGTCAGTCTGTAACTACCTTTTTCCAGAGAAAGGACTGTATTTAAAACTGAGATAGAGAAAACACACAAAATTCCTGAAAGACAAATGAATCTAAACTTCAGCCAGTTCAAAAGAGTAAATTATCGACTAACTAACGTTTAAGACATTTGTGTCCACAGTAGCCAATTTTCTCTGTACCCTGCACAATACAGAGACTGTAAACCCTCCCACTGCCAACTGTAGGCAAAGTGTTCAGAAGATCTCTTTTGATTGTATGTGTCTTAGTTAGGATAAATATAGAATTACTCCTTACCTTCATTCATCCCCTTTGGCTCTGGGTACTTGGTAAAGATATTAGAGGAAAGGAAATATACATTTTAAAATTGTTATTCAAGTATCCTAAATAATTATTGTCTAAGGAAATTTAATTATACATATTATATTGTGAATTATAAATATATTTAATATATACATAGTAGGTATTCTCCATTGCTCCTCAAGAACTCAACACTTAGCTTAAGTGAAAAAATTTGATGCAAAAATTATTTTTTTATTATGAACAAGTCCATACAATTAACAAGAATATGAATTTACCTTTCATATACAATGCATAAGATATTTCTCTAGGGAACAAGAACTAATAGATATCCTGAAGCAGACCAGTATCTAAGTATAGCCACAGGAAAAGTAGAAAGAATTAAATTTGCAATATAGTAAAAGTGGCAAGGTAAGTTCACTCTTCATTTTTATTCATGAAACAGTATATGAAATAAGTCATAAAATACAGAAACATTTGCTGAGAGATTTAAGTGGAAAACACGATTTAGGCAGTTTTCTGCTGTCATGGAAATTTGAATTATATTTGTTTGCATGCATACACATACATAACCTGTTGTGGGGTGTGTGTGTGTGTGTGTGTGTGTGTGTGTGTGTTTGTGTGTGTGTGGGGTCAGACTGACATTGTTATTGATACCTCTGCCTAACATAATGTTAAACTCATGATCAGAAAATCAGTTACATCAAAAGATTGTCTCGGGTGTCTGAGACTATTATCACCATACAATTTTTAGTTCCTGTGTCTTACATGAAAATGGCCAAACAGAAACACTGTTACAGAGGAAAATAAAAAGACAATGTAAGTTCTTCTGAAGAATTATTGGATGCTGACATCTAGTGACTTAGAAAAGTACCATTATGGAGGAATTTTAATAACACAATATACTTCCATAAAAATGTGTATGTTGCCCAGTGCAAAATCACATATGTACAGGTCGATACATTTAATTTTAATACTTAATTATAGCTTTTTATGTGCCTAACTGCTACTGAATAAAGGTAAACCCTTGTGAAATGAACTTTTTTTATCAGTGATACTCCACACTTTGCAGAAAGCATATCATTCCCTATAATATCTTAAAATCTTCCTCCATTACCCTTTTCCTTCCTTCCTTCCTTCCTTCCTTCCTTCCTTCCTTCCTTCCTTCCTTCCTTCCTCCCTTCCTTCATTCCTTCTTTCCTTCCTTCCTCAATATCTTTTGACCACATTGTCTCTGTATATGCTTTTTTCTTTGCCTCTCTGATATATTCTAATATATATTATCTATATCTCCATCCTTCCTCTTTCAATACACTTAAAAGTGTTCTTCAGTTAGGGTTTCCATCACTATGATAAACACTAAGACCAAAAGCAACTTGGTGAAGAAAGGATTTATATCATCTTACAGTAAACAGGTAACAGTCCTTTATGGACAGAACTCAGGACAAGAACTCAAGCAGGCAAGAACTTCCGGGTAGGAACTGACACTGAAGCCATGGAGGAATGCTACTTACTGGCTTCCTCCTCATGATTTGCTCAGCCCACTATTACAGCTCAGCACAGCTGCCCAGAGCTAGTACTGATGTGCCAAAGATTAATTAAGAAGACATCTGAAAGACTTCTGGGTTTCCTTTTCACAGTAATTCTGACTTGTCAAACTGACCCCCCCAAAAAAGTAATTAGTATAAATAGCTTTTCCATCTACTGGATACTAAATCTACAATAACCTAAAATAAGTTTTTTTGTGTTAAATTCTTCTGAAATTTTAATGTACTTTTCCTATATGTCTCATTTGAGGCCTGCTTTACCATACTATTTCAAGTTACACATATGAAAGTATAACCTTGTAATAATGCTTATACCTGTATCTCCTCTTTTCCATTTGATTTCCTTTTTTTCTATTCCTCGGTGAATTACTGATTTACAATCATTATCTTACATTTATTATTTTACATTTTGATTACAATCATTATTTTACAATTATTATTTTACATTTTGATAGCGCTTATATAATTTTCATCAATGAATATGCAGTTAGGACCATATAGAAAGCAGATCACATTGACATTTTATTTTTTTTCATTATGAATTTTACTTCTTGATCTCTACCCAAAGCTGCATATCCTGTGCTATTCCAAAAAGCTCTCTACACATAGACTTTTTTCTTTGCAGAATTTACAAGTCCTGTGGCAATAAAATGCAAAGTTTTTAGAATGGAGCACTGATTCATGAATTCTCTAAGATAAGCTGTTAGGAAAAAAAAAAAGCTGTCAGGAAAGAAAAAAGAAAGGAAGGAAGAAAGAGAGAGAGAGAGGAGAGAGATAAACAAAATTGCAGGAGAGTGTGTGAGTGAGAGTCAGGGACAGAGTGATAGAGGAAGAGAGGGAGAGAAGAAGAAAGGGAGACAGGAGGAAAGAAAGGAAAAAGGAAGGAAAGAAGGAAGGAAAGGAAGAGATTGATGAACTACAACTTATAATTTTAATGAAGGTGAAGAGTTTGTGAGTTTAATCCATAAGAAATTGGAAAAGTTGGTGTAGAGGTATGCTTGAGAATTTTAGATGTGCTTCGGTGCCTATCAGATAGAACCTGGAGGAAGAAAAGGACATGAAATCCCCTGAAACAAGAGTTACTACAAAAAGTTGTGAGCCCCCATATGCGCACAAGAAACAAAATTTCAGTCCACTGCATGAGCAGCATGTACTTTGAATTGCTGAGCCCTCTCTGCATCCCTTGTTCTGTATTATTCATCATATATTTAGTATTGAGTTTTTTTCCCCAGAATTCTTGAAAGTTAAGGTCATTATTGCTTAATATTTTCACTAGTGCTCTCTAAAGGCAATAATTCTTCAGCTTTATCTTCAACATTCTTTCTTATAGTGTTTACTGCTGGAGATATTTTACACTGATATTATATGTTTTGTGGAACTTTTAAGTTCTAATCTTTTAATTTGATTATCTTCAGTTTTTTCCTTTGCAGAATGTGTTGTTTAAGTTGCTGAATTTCTCACCTGAGTCTTGAATTGGTGTATTTATTTCATCCATCTTTTTGAATTTTCATTAAAATCATTGCTCTTTGCAGGAGGACTGCAGAGACTGATGCACCAATCAAGGACTAGCATGGAAAGAACTTATAGCTCATGCTCAGATGTAGTCCATAAGCAGTTCAGAATCCAAGTCAGATTCCTAATAAAGGGAGCAGGGGCAGTTTCTGACATGAACTCAGTTGCCTGCTCTTTGATCACTTCCGACTAAGAGGATGGCCTTACTAGGCCACAAAGGAAGAGAACCCAGGCCATCCTGATGAGACTTGATAAGCTAGGGTTAGAGAGTAGGGGAGAAGGACTCCCCCTTTTCAGTGCACTGGGGGAAGAGGATGGGGGGAAGAGGAAGGGAGGGTGCGACAGGGAGGAGATGAAGGAGGGGGTTACAATCATGATGGAAAGTGAACAAATTGTAAAAATAATAAAATATAAGTAATAATAATAATAAAAACTTTATCAGGTCAAAGGTTGCTTGAAAGTCAATCTTCACTGACTGTTTTCACATACCTAAAATTTTCATATAACTATAATCACTGTACAATGAACATGAGCTTGTCTAGTATGTAAGACTATTTTGAATACTTTTTTCTTTGTTGTCAAACTTGTTTCTTCTCTCTTTTGATCGCTTTGCTTTTGTAAAAGTTGAAGTAGAATCTGTTTTGTATCTTGGACTGGACTTAAACCTAAGTTTCACCTGCTTCAGCCTTCTGAGTTCTAGAAGTCTGTGTTCTTAATGCTAAGCAAACTTGGAATATTAACTCAAAATAGTAAGTTTACAATCTAAATTCAGCGATTTTATTATTTATAAAATTGTAAGAGCTATAAACTTTGTACAATATACACAAATTTATATTAGGAATCGGTTTGTTTACTTACTGAACAAATATTAAACACCAACCCACTTGACATTAACTAAATATTTTTCTCTAATGACTACCTAAATAATGCAGCAAAATAGAGAATTTTAAAAGCATGGCATGGACAGGATATTTGGTATGGTACAGTTATATATTGTCAATCGATGAAGTGTCTCAAAAGAGCAGCTCATCCCCCATCCTGTGAAAAGTCCTGAAGCCTCCTGATCCAAGTGAAATGCAGGGTGATATTTCCTGTAAATCAAGTTCTTGGAGAGGAATGACTGTGGACAGTTCCTTTACCTGAACTTTAACTTCATAAAACAAGTGTCTTGTGATCATAGTAAAGGAAGCCCTATTCACCACTAGAGGACACTGCAAAAAAACATAATTTTTTTTTCTTTTTTAATTTATTTTTCTTTATTAATTAGACTTTACTCACTTTGTATAACCTGGTGGTTCCCTCTCTCCTCCCTTCCCAATCCATCCCTTCCTCCACCCTCTGATTGCATGCCCCTCCCCAAGTCCACTGAGAGGGGAGGACTTCTTTTCCTTCCTTCTGATCCTAGTCAATTAGGTCTCATCAGGAGTGGCTGCCTTGTCTTCTTCTGTGGCCTGGTAATGCTGCTTCACCTTCAGGGGGAAGTAATTAAAGAGCAGGCCAATCGGAACTCCATAAGTAGAGAAACAAAATAAAAAAAAAATATGAGCACAGGGGTTTTTCCTGAAACTGCTATTCCACCCAACCACTATGCATGGAGATAACCTAAGGCCCCTGCACATATGTAGCCCATGGCAGTTCAGTATCCAAGTGGGTTCCATTGAAATAGTATCTAGACTTGTCCACCATTTCCCCCCACATTGCTCACAACGGGAGCAGTCTAGGATGCTGTCCTTCCTCATATTGGCAAGGGCCTTCTTAGAAGCAATCCTTACCATGAGACATTTCAATTGCTTTCCAAGTCCTGACACTGTTGTTTTCATTAGATTTAGAATATGATTAAAATTTCTATTGAATTTTACATATGGTCTATTGACATTTTCATTGCCAAGATTTGAGTTTCTCTCTCGTTCAGAAAACTCATCACTTAATCAATTGTTCTTTATTAGCCTATAGTTTATTAGTTAATACATGCAACTACCAATACCCATTTCTTGCATTTATTGATCATTTAAAAAATCATTCACTGAATTATATACCTAACATTTTGGTCCTATACTATTTTCAATATCAGTTATTAAGAATGTATAAACTTCTGGAGTAGTTATGTTTTGTATTTTTCCTTATTTTGCAAGTCTCTATGTTGACACTAAGCAATGTATTAGTTGGACATCAATTGCAAGTGTAAGTGAAAGCATTCAGTATGTGCCATCTTTCTTTGTCATTATCCAAAGAACATTAATTTTCTCATTAAGGCAGCATCCAGAATGAAACCATTGACAAATTGTTTGGGATCATCCTTCTCAAATCAGGTTATTGGTTCTGCAATTCAAACCTGACTCAAAAACAACTTCTCAAGTTCTCAGACATGCACAAGATCTGCATATTTTCAAGCCAGAGAAGGATCTCAACTGAGAGGAGGAAGTGCACCCCAGGGTCCCATCTTTAACAAAGAAGCATTTTTGTTCAGTTTTGACATTTATTGTTTCATTGTTGTTTTGATTGTTGGATTTGTTTCTCTTTTTTGTGGTTTTGTACTTTATTTTTTTTTTAATTTTTGGGGTTTGGTGGGGCTTTTGGGGAAGCAAGAGAATGTAAAGTTGGTGGGGAAGATCTGGAAAAAGTGAAAGGAAAGTAATCAATATGTATTTATAAAAATAATTAAAACTGAAATTAAAAGAACTTTAGAAATGTGCTCTTAGTCAAATGTTCTACTGCTATGAAGAGATGCTATGACTCAGAAGCACTTATTTTTGAAAAGCATTTAACGAGAACTTGGTTACAGTTCAGAGGTTTAGTCCATTATCATAGTGGGAGACATGGGAACACGCAGGCAGATATAATGTTGGAGAGTAGCTGAAGGTTCTTTATCCAGATTGGCAGGCAGAGAGAAGGACACAGCCATCCAGAAGAGGGGGTGAGAATTCCAGGAAATCCATCCTTCCCATTCCAAATCATGCAGGTGTGCATCAGGAACTGGCATGGGTGGGCGTGTCTGGCAGTGAGTCCGTTGGGGAGGTGAAGATGTAGGTGTAAGTTGAGGTGTGGGTGCTGGTCTTTCTTCCTGAAGCCTAGACCTTGAGCCTTCGCCAGAGTCGTTGGGGAGTGGGTGTCTGGTGGGCCGATGCAGGACGGAGTGCTTGCTCTGGGAAGATGGCTGCAGCCTAGGCTCTCACGGGTGGGTGGAACCCGCCCAAAGGGTGTGGAGATCAGGCCGAGAGGCATCCAGAGAGTGTCTTCAGAGCTCCAAGCAGGATTCCAGGTGCAAGCTCTAAAAAGCCTGGGTTTTCCGAGAGGGAAGAGTGGGTGTGTCCAGTGCAGCCAGGGTGTCCCAAGACATGCCTGAGCAGAGAGTGTCCTTCTGGGGTTCACCTGTGAGAGAACCGGTTGTGATAATCCCGGAGAGCCTTGGCCATGAGGGGGTGGGTCGCTTCTTACCTTGGGTCTTGTTGAAGATAGCCCGCCAGGATGGGCCGTGGCCAGAGGCCTGGGGGAGGAGGTGCGCTTCGGAGGATGGCCCACACAGCGGGGGTCCGGGCACCTCTGGCCTGCCTGGGCTCCTGGCCTGGGTGAAGAAGGTGACCATCTTGGTTTGTCGGCACCCTTGCAGCTTCTTGGCCTGTCTGCTCCGGATGCGGGCTGTGACTGCTTGCAGCCTCAGCTCCTGGTCTGCCTCCTCCATCTGCTGCTGTGTCTTGGTCTCAGTCTGGCTGTGGGTCTCAGTCTCGTCGCCTGCGTGCCCATGTTCCGCTTCTTGGGCTGCTTGGGCTGTGGCGGCTTCAAAGGCCTCCTTGGCTTGGGAGATTCCTTGGAGAGCAGGTTGTTCGGTGGCATCAGCTGCATGGGCTGCAATGGCCTCCTTGGCTTGTCAGTGAGCCTCCCACATGCCCACGAGATCTTGGGAAAGGAGGAGCCCTTCTGGCCATTCCTGCTGGAGAACGGGCTTCCTGGCACCTGAGTAGACAGGCGTCTTGGAATCCACCCTGACAGGCGCCAGGTGCACTTCTCGGTCAGTCTGGACCCAAGAGAGCTCCGGGACACCCAGGGGGTAGCGGGCGTGGTCAGAGTTGGGGCAAGCCCCCAAAGAGCAGGCACGGCCATGCTCCTGGGACCCGCGGAGAGCATCCTGTCTGCACCTTCGGATCTTCTTGGCTGCTGGCTCCAGGCTTTCACGGCAAGCGTCACTTGCCTCTGGCGTCTGGCATGTGCTTCGCTTCCTGCTCGGGACTGGCCTGCTGCTGCTCAGCTGCAAGGCCTCTGCCCGCTTGTCTTGGGCTCCTCTGGACGTGGATGCTTGGGTCTCCTCTGCCGGAGATGTTCTTCCTTGCTCTGCCTTCTCGCTCAGCACCAAGGCAGAGTCAGGGGAGAGTGGGTCCCGCTCAGACCTGGGACCCAGCGGGGAACTGTCCCCCCATTTGGCCGCCAAGTCCCTGGCGAAGGGCACTAGCAGCTGCTGTTTCCTCAAGATCTTGATGGTCTGCCTGAAGCCTATCTCTGCCAGACATTCAGACAGGCTGGGCACGGCGGCGAGTTTCTTCAGGGCCTTGTAGAGCTTGCGTGGCTCTGTCTCCGTGCACAGGCGATCACACAGCTTCTGCAGGGCTGCCTGGGAAGAGCCAGCCTCCATGTCCATGGCTGAGAACAGGACTGGGCCCCACCGGGCAGACAGTACGTCGGACTGCTCTTTTCCTCTTCCTCTCGTGGTGGCTACCTGTGTCTCTGCAGCAGATTCTGGGCTAGGCTGCTGGGAGTTTTCCAGCTGCTGCCTCTATTTGCCTCACTGTGGAGGGGCGCATCCCTACCCTAGATATATATACAGGGGCTGGACCACGCCTTGGCTCAAATCTGCCCAGTCAGCGGCCGAGGCTGCTGGTTCTGGGCCCGCCCCTTCTGACTTCTGCTTCCCTGTGCCACGCCCCATCCACAACTCAGGAAACATGATCTCTGACGCCAGAGCCCACTCTGGCCAAATCCCGGGGGTTCACAGCCCTGCCTTGCTTCCAGGCGAGCTCTGGCAAATGGGGGCTTCCTCAAGGTCTTTGCTGGGGCTCTCGGGATAGTCTGCTCCCCGCTGTAGGACGCCAGCTTCGGGAGCCTGCCAGAGACTGCACATGCTCACACAAAAACAGAGGGAAGTAAAATCGAGTCAATCAATCAATCAATAAGTAAATAAACAAACAAACAAATAAATAAATAAGCCGAGAATCTGCTCTGGGCTCCAATTTCGCACAGTGCATGGAGGGTGGGTGGGAGACACATCCCTTTCACCCCAGCAAGTTGAGCCTGTTGGGGAAAGTGGATTTCTGCTCGGAGCCTGGAAATCCTGTCTTGCACACCTGCCACACCGCCTTGACGGCCTGGGCCCATCTTTCAACCAACTAGGCTTTCACAGGTGTTCACACTGGTGCAGTTCCCAAAAGCCGGCCCACAGCTTTCCATTTCTCTTCTGATCCTGGGCAACTGGGTCTTAGCTTTCTGGGTTCCACAGGATCCCTTTTTCAATCTGGTTAATTTCCCTCTGCGCACTCTCTGTCTCTGCCTCTGTCTCTGTCTCTGTCTCTCTCTCTCTGTTTGTCTCAAACACACACACACTCACACACACATACACACCCTTGCACACACATGCACACTCACACAGTGGCTATCAACTCTCTATAACTATGCCTATGAATGACTCTCTCTTTCCAATCATATGTATATACACAGAAATGTTTATTCGTGAACATCTATGTATACAAAGGAGAGAAATGCACACAATATTCATTAGTGCTGAAGCTAACACACCTGACACTTACCCTAAGCAGTTCTCCCTCGGGCAGTTGTGTACCTAAGGCGTGGAAAACTAACTCTGGAAAGAAGATCTGTCCAAGCACTGGAGAAGTGGCAATGATTGCTTCCGCACAGCCCTCCAGAAGAGGGGGTGAGAATTCCAGGAAATCCATCCTTCCCTTCCAAATCACGCAGGTGTGCATCAGTGGGTGGGCGTGTCTGACAGTGAGTCCGTTGGGCAGGTGAAGGCGTAGGTGTGAGTTGAGGTGTGGGTGCTGGTCTTTCTTCCTGAAGCCTAGACCTTGAGCCTTGGCCAGAGTCTTTGGGTAGTGGATGTCTGGTAGGCCGATGCAGGACGGAGTGCTTGCTCTGGGAAGATGGCTGCAGCCTAGGCTCTCACGGGTGGGTGGAACCCGCCCAAAGGGTGTGGAGATCAGGCCGAGAGGCCTCCAGAGATTGTCTCCAGAGCTCCAAGCGGGATCCCAGGTGCAAGCTCTGGAAAGCCTGGGTTTTCCGTGAGAGAAGAGTGGGTGTGTCCAGTGCCGCCGGGGTGTCCCAAGACATGCCTGAGCAGAGAGTGTCCTTCTGGGGTTCACCTGTGAGAGAACCGGTTGTGATAATCCCGGAGAGCCTTGGCCATGAGGGGGGCGGGTCTCTTCTTAGCCTGGGTCTTGGTGCAGAGAGCCCGCCGGGACGGGCCGTGGCCAGAGGCCTGCGGGAGGAGGTGCGCTTCGGAGGAGGGCCCCCGAGCCGGGGGTCCGGGCACCTCTGGCTGGCCTGGGCTCCTGGCCTGGGTGAAGAAGGTGACCATCTTGGTTTGTCGGCGCCCTTGCAGCTTCTTGGCCTGTCTGCTCCGGATGCGGGCTGTGACGGCTTGCAGCCTCAGCTCCTGGTCTGCCTCCTCCATCTGCTGCTGTGTCTTGGTCTCAGTCTGGCTGTGGGTCTCAGTCTCGTCGCCTGCGTGCCCATGTTCCGCTTCTTGGGCTGCTTGGGCTGTGGCGGCTTCAAAGGCCTCCTTGGCTTGGGAGATTCCTTGGAGAGCAGGTTGTTCGGTGGCATCAGCTGCATGGGCTGCAATGGCCTCCTTGGCGTGGCAGTGAGCCTCCCACATGCCCACGAGATCTTGGGAAAGGAGGAGCCCTTCTGGCCATTCCTGCTGGAGAACGGGCTTCCTGGCACCTGAGTAGACAGGCGTCTTGGAATCCACCCTGACAGGCGCCAGGTGCACTTCTCGGTCAGTCTGGACCCAAGAGAGCTCCGGGACACCCAGGGGGTAGCGGGCGTGGTCAGAGTTGGGGCAAGCCCCCAAAGAGCAGGCGCGGCCATGCTCCTGGGACCCGCGGAGAGCATCCTGTCTGCACCTTCGGATCTTCTTGGCTGCTGGCTCCAAGCTTTCACGGCAAGCGTCACTTGCCTCTGGCGTCTGGCATGTGCTTCGCTTCCTGCTCGGGACTGGCCTGCTGCTGCTCAGCTGCAAGGCCTCTGCCCGCTTGTCTTGGGCTCCTCTGGACGTGGATGCTTGGGTCTCCTCTGCCGGAGATGTTCTTCCTTGCTCTGCCTTCTCGCTCAGCACCAAGGCAGAGTCAGGGGAGAGTGGGTCCCGCTCAGACCTGGGACCCAGCGGGGAACTGTCCCCCCATTTGGCCGCCAAGTCCCTGGCGAAGGGCACTAGCAGCTGCTGTTTCCTCAAGATCTTGATGGTCTGCCTGAAGCCTATCTCTGCCAGACGTTCAGACAGGCTGGGCACGGCGGCGAGTTTCTTCAGGGCCTTGTAGAGCTTGCGTGGCTCTGTCTCCGTGCACAGGCGATCACACAGCTTCTGCAGGGCTGCCTGGGAAGAGCCAGCCTCCATGTCCATGGCTGAGAACAGGACTGGGCCCCACCGGGCAGACAGTACGTCGGACTGCTCTTTTCCTCTTCCTCTCGTGGTGGCTACCTGTGTCTCTGCAGCAGATTCTGGGCTAGGCTGCTGGGAGTTTTCCAGCTGCTGCCTCTATTTGCCTCACTGTGGAGGGGCGCATCCCTACCCTAGATATATATACAGGGGCTGGACCACGCCTTGGCTCAAATCTGCCCAGTCAGCGGCCGAGGCTGCTGGTTCTGGGCCCGCCCCTTCTGACTTCTGCTTCCCTGTGCCACGCCCCATCCACAACTCAGGAAACATGATCTCTGACGCCAGAGCCCACTCTGGCCAAATCCCGGGGGTTCACAGCCCTGCCTTGCTTCCAGGCGAGCTCTGGCAAATGGGGGCTTCCTCAAGGTCTTTGCTGGGGCTCTCGGGATAGTCTGCTCCCCGCTGTAGGACGCCAGCTTCGGGAGCCTGCCAGAGACTGCACATGCTCACACAAAAACAGAGGGAAGTAAAATCGAGTCAATCAATCAATCAATAAGTAAATAAACAAACAAACAAATAAATAAATAAATAAGCCGAGAATCTGCTCTGGGCTCCAATTTCGCACAGTGCATGGAGGGTGGGTGGGAGACACATCCCTTTCACCCCAGCAAGTTGAGCCTGTTGGGGAAAGTGGATTTCTGCTCGGAGCCTGGAAATCCTGTCTTGCACACCTGCCACACCGCCTTGACGGCCTGGGCCCATCTTTCAACCAACTAGGCTTTCACAGGTGTTCACACTGGTGCAGTTCCCAAAAGCCGGCCCACAGCTTTCCATTTCTCTTCTGATCCTGGGCAACTGGGTCTTAGCTTTCTGGGTTCCACAGGATCCCTTTTTCAATCTGGTTAATTTCCCTCTGCGCACTCTCTGTCTCTGCCTCTGTCTCTGTCTCTGTCTCTCTCTCTCTGTTTGTCTCAAACACACACACACTCACACACACATACACACCCTTGCACACACATGCACACTCACACAGTGGCTATCAACTCTCTATAACTATGCCTATGAATGACTCTCTCTTTCCAATCATATGTATATACACAGAAATGTTTATTCGTGAACATCTATGTATACAAAGGAGAGAAATGCACACAATATTCATTAGTGCTGAAGCTAACACACCTGACACTTACCCTAAGCAGTTCTCCCTCGGGCAGTTGTGTACCTAAGGCGTGGAAAACTAACTCTGGAAAGAAGATCTGTCCAAGCACTGGAGAAGTGGCAATGATTGCTTCCGCACAGCCCTCCAGAAGAGGGGGTGAGAATTCCAGGAAATCCATCCTTCCCTTCCAAATCACGCAGGTGTGCATCAGTGGGTGGGCGTGTCTGACAGTGAGTCCGTTGGGCAGGTGAAGGCGTAGGTGTGAGTTGAGGTGTGGGTGCTGGTCTTTCTTCCTGAAGCCTAGACCTTGAGCCTTGGCCAGAGTCTTTGGGTAGTGGATGTCTGGTAGGCCGATGCAGGACGGAGTGCTTGCTCTGGGAAGATGGCTGCAGCCTAGGCTCTCACGGGTGGGTGGAACCCGCCCAAAGGGTGTGGAGATCAGGCCGAGAGGCCTCCAGAGATTGTCTCCAGAGCTCCAAGCGGGATCCCAGGTGCAAGCTCTGGAAAGCCTGGGTTTTCCGTGAGAGAAGAGTGGGTGTGTCCAGTGCCGCCGGGGTGTCCCAAGACATGCCTGAGCAGAGAGTGTCCTTCTGGGGTTCACCTGTGAGAGAACCGGTTGTGATAATCCCGGAGAGCCTTGGCCATGAGGGGGGCGGGTCTCTTCTTAGCCTGGGTCTTGGTGCAGAGAGCCCGCCGGGACGGGCCGTGGCCAGAGGCCTGCGGGAGGAGGTGCGCTTCGGAGGAGGGCCCCCGAGCCGGGGGTCCGGGCACCTCTGGCTGGCCTGGGCTCCTGGCCTGGGTGAAGAAGGTGACCATCTTGGTTTGTCGGCGCCCTTGCAGCTTCTTGGCCTGTCTGCTCCGGATGCGGGCTGTGACGGCTTGCAGCCTCAGCTCCTGGTCTGCCTCCTCCATCTGCTGCTGTGTCTTGGTCTCAGTCTGGCTGTGGGTCTCAGTCTCGTCGCCTGCGTGCCCATGTTCCGCTTCTTGGGCTGCTTGGGCTGTGGCGGCTTCAAAGGCCTCCTTGGCTTGGGAGATTCCTTGGAGAGCAGGTTGTTCGGTGGCATCAGCTGCATGGGCTGCAATGGCCTCCTTGGCGTGGCAGTGAGCCTCCCACATGCCCACGAGATCTTGGGAAAGGAGGAGCCCTTCTGGCCATTCCTGCTGGAGAACGGGCTTCCTGGCACCTGAGTAGACAGGCGTCTTGGAATCCACCCTGACAGGCGCCAGCTGCACTTCTCGGTCAGTCTGGCCCCAAGAGAGCTCCGGGACACCCAGGGGGTAGCGGGCGTGGTCAGAGTTGGGGCAAGCCCCCAAAGAGCAGGCGCGGCCATGCTCCTGGGACCCGCGGAGAGCGTCCTGTCTGCACCTTCGGATCTTCTTGGCTGCTGGCTCCAGGCTTTCACGGCAAGCGTCACTTGCCTCTGGCGTCTGGCATGTGCTTCGCTTCCTGCTCGGGACTGGCCTGCTGCTGCTCAGCTTCAAGGCCTCTGCCCGCTTGTCTTGGGCTCCTCTGGACGTGGATGCTTGGGTCTCCTCTGCCGGAGATGTTCTTCCTTGCTCTGCCTTTTCGCTCAGCACCAAGGCAGAGTCAGGGGAGAGTGGGTCCCGCTCAGACCTGGGACCCAGCCGTGAACTGTCCCCCCATTTGGCCGCCAAGTCCCTGGCGAAAGGCACTAGCAGCTGCTGTTTCCTCAAGATCTTGATGGTCTGCCTGAAGCCTATCTCTGCCAGACGTTCAGACAGGCTGGGCACGGCGGCGAGTTTCTTCAGGGCCTTGTAGAGCTTGCGTGGCTCTGTCTCCGTGCACAGGCGATCACACAGCTTCTGCAGGGCTGCCTGGGAAGAGCCAGCCTCCATGTCCATGGCTGAGAACAGGACTGGGCCCCACCGGGCAGACAGTACGTCGGACTGCTCTTTTCCTCTTCCTCTCGTGGTGGCTACCTGTGTCTCTGCAGCAGATTCTGGGCTAGGCTGCTGGGAGTTTTCCAGCTGCTGCCTCTCTTTGCCTCACTGTGGAGGGGCGCATCCCTACCCTAGATATATATACAGGGGCTGGACCACGCCTTGGCTCAAATCTGCCCAGTCAGCGGCCGAGGCTGCTGGTTCTGGGCCCGCCCCTTCTGACTTCTGCTTCCCTGTGCCACGCCCCATCCACAGCTCAGAAAACATGATCTCTGACGCCAGAGCCCACTCTGGCCAAATCCCGGGGGTTCACAGCCCTGCCTTGCTTCCAGGCGAGCTCTGGCAAATGGGGGCTTCCTCAAGGTCTTTGCTGGGGCTCTCGGGATAGTCTGCTCCCCGCTGTAGGACGCCAGCTTCGGGAGCCTGCCAGAGACTGCACATGCTCACACAAAAGCAGAGGGAAGTAAAATCGAGTCAATCAATCAATCAATAAGTAAATAAACAAACAAACAAACAAATAAATAAATAAATAAGCCGAGAATCTGCTCTGGGCTCCAATTTCGCACAGTGCATGGAGGGTGGGTGGGAGACACATCCCTTTCACCCCAGCAAGTTGAGCCTGTCGAGAAAGTGGATTTCTGCTCGGAGCCTGGAAATCCTGTCTTGCACACCTGCCACACCGCCTTGACGGCCTGGGCCCATCTTTCAACCAACTAGGCTTTCACAGGTGTTCACACTGGTGCAGTTCCCAAAAGCCGGCCCACAGCTTTCCATTTCTCTTCTGATCCTGGGCAACTGGGTCTTAGCTTTCTGGGTTCCACAGGATCCCTTTTTCAATCTGGTTAATTTCCCTCTGCGCACTCTCTGTCTCTGCCTCTGTCTCTGTCTCTGTCTCTCTCTCTCTGTTTGTCTCAAACACACACACACTCACACACACATACACACCCTTGCACACACATGCACACTCACACAGTGGCTATCAACTCTCTATAACTATGCCTATGAATGACTCTCTCTTTCCAATCATATGTATATACACAGAAATGTTTATTCGTGAACATCTATGTATACAAAGGAGAGAAATGCACACAATATTCATTAGTGCTGAAGCTAACACACCTGACACTTACCCTAAGCAGTTCTCCCTCGGGCAGTTGTGTACCTAAGGCGTGGAAAACTAACTCTGGAAAGAAGATCTGTCCAAGCACTGGAGAAGTGGCAATGATTGCTTCCGCACAGCCCTCCAGAAGAGGGGGTGAGAATTCCAGGAAATCCATCCTTCCCTTCCAAATCACGCAGGTGTGCATCAGTGGGTGGGCGTGTCTGACAGTGAGTCCGTTGGGCAGGTGAAGGCGTAGGTGTGAGTTGAGGTGTGGGTGCTGGTCTTTCTTCCTGAAGCCTAGACCTTGAGCCTTGGCCAGAGTCTTTGGGTAGTGGATGTCTGGTAGGCCGATGCAGGACGGAGTGCTTGCTCTGGGAAGATGGCTGCAGCCTAGGCTCTCACGGGTGGGTGGAACCCGCCCAAAGGGTGTGGAGATCAGGCCGAGAGGCCTCCAGAGATTGTCTCCAGAGCTCCAAGCGGGATCCCAGGTGCAAGCTCTGGAAAGCCTGGGTTTTCCGTGAGAGAAGAGTGGGTGTGTCCAGTGCCGCCGGGGTGTCCCAAGACATGCCTGAGCAGAGAGTGTCCTTCTGGGGTTCACCTGTGAGAGAACCGGTTGTGATAATCCCGGAGAGCCTTGGCCATGAGGGGGGCGGGTCCCTTCTTAGCCTGGGTCTTGGTGCAGAGAGCCCGCCGGGACGGGCCGTGGCCAGAGGCCTGCGGGAGGAGGTGCGCTTCGGAGGAGGGCCCCCGAGCCGGGGGTCCGGGCACCTCTGGCTGGCCTGGGCTCCTGGCCTGGGTGAAGAAGGTGACCATCTTGGTTTGTCGGCGCCCTTGCAGCTTCTTGGCCTGTCTGCTCCGGATGCGGGCTGTGACGGCTTGCAGCCTCAGCTCCTGGTCTGCCTCCTCCATCTGCTGCTGTGTCTTGGTCTCAGTCTGGCTGTGGGTCTCAGTCTCGTCGCCTGCGTGCCCATGTTCCGCTTCTTGGGCTGCTTGGGCTGTGGCGGCTTCAAAGGCCTCCTTGGCTTGGGAGATTCCTTGGAGAGCAGGTTGTTCGGTGGCATCAGCTGCATGGGCTGCAATGGCCTCCTTGGCGTGGCAGTGAGCCTCCCACATGCCCACGAGATCTTGGGAAAGGAGGAGCCCTTCTGGCCATTCCTGCTGGAGAACGGGCTTCCTGGCACCTGAGTAGACAGGCGTCTTGGAATCCACCCTGACAGGCGCCAGCTGCACTTCTCGGTCAGTCTGGCCCCAAGAGAGCTCCGGGACACCCAGGGGGTAGCGGGCGTGGTCAGAGTTGGGGCAAGCCCCCAAAGAGCAGGCGCGGCCATGCTCCTGGGACCCGCGGAGAGCGTCCTGTCTGCACCTTCGGATCTTCTTGGCTGCTGGCTCCAGGCTTTCACGGCA
Source organism: Meriones unguiculatus (assembly GCF_030254825.1). Lineage (NCBI taxonomy): Eukaryota > Metazoa > Chordata > Mammalia > Rodentia > Muridae > Meriones > Meriones unguiculatus. The sequence goes on along the minus strand of NC_083353.1, from coordinate 26,050,797 downwards.
AGCGTCACTTGCCTCTGGCGTCTGGCATGTGCTTCGCTTCCTGCTCGGGACTGGCCTGCTGCTGCTCAGCTGCAAGGCCTCTGCCCGCTTGTCTTGGGCTCCTCTGGACGTGGATGCTTGGGTCTCCTCTGCCGGAGATGTTCTTCCTTGCTCTGCCTTTTCGCTCAGCACCAAGGCAGAGTCAGGGGAGAGTGGGTCCCGCTCAGACCTGGGACCCAGCCGTGAACTGTCCCCCCATTTGGCCGCCAAGTCCCTGGCGAAAGGCACTAGCAGCTGCTGTTTCCTCAAGATCTTGATGGTCTGCCTGAAGCCTATCTCTGCCAGACGTTCAGACAGGCTGGGCACGGCGGCGAGTTTCTTCAGGGCCTTGTAGAGCTTGCGTGGCTCTGTCTCCGTGCACAGGCGATCACACAGCTTCTGCAGGGCTGCCTGGGAAGAGCCAGCCTCCATGTCCATGGCTGAGAACAGGACTGGGCCCCACCGGGCAGACAGTACGTCGGACTGCTCTTTTCCTCTTCCTCTCGTGGTGGCTACCTGTGTCTCTGCAGCAGATTCTGGGCTAGGCTGCTGGGAGTTTTCCAGCTGCTGCCTCGCTTTGCCTCACTGTGGAGGGGCGCATCCCTACCCTAGATATATATACAGGGGCTGGACCACGCCTTGGCTCAAATCTGCCCAGTCAGCGGCCGAGGCTGCTGGTTCTGGGCCCGCCCCTTCTGACTTCTGCTTCCCTGTGCCACGCCCCATCCACAGCTCAGAAAACATGATCTCTGACGCCAGAGCCCACTCTGGCCAAATCCCGGGGGTTCACAGCCCTGCCTTGCTTCCAGGCGAGCTCTGGCAAATGGGGGCTTCCTCAAGGTCTTTGCTGGGGCTCTCGGGATAGTCTGCTCCCCGCTGTAGGACGCCAGCTTCGGGAGCCTGCCAGAGACTGCACATGCTCACACAAAAGCAGAGGGAAGTAAAATCGAGTCAATCAATCAATCAATAAGTAAATAAACAAACAAACAAACAAATAAATAAATAAATAAGCCGAGAATCTGCTCTGGGCTCCAATTTCGCACAGTGCATGGAGGGTGGGTGGGAGACACATCCCTTTCACCCCAGCAAGTTGAGCCTGTCGAGAAAGTGGATTTCTGCTCGGAGCCTGGAAATCCTGTCTTGCACACCTGCCACACCGCCTTGACGGCCTGGGCCCATCTTTCAACCAACTAGGCTTTCACAGGTGTTCACACTGGTGCAGTTCCCAAAAGCCGGCCCACAGCTTTCCATTTCTCTTCTGATCCTGGGCAACTGGGTCTTAGCTTTCTGGGTTCCAAAGGATCCCTTTTTCAATCTGGTTAATTTCCCTCTGCCCACTCTCTGTCTCTGTCTCTGTCTCTGTCTCTGTCTCTCTCTCTCTGTTTGTCTCAAACACACACACACTCACACACACACACACACACACACACACACATACACACCCTTGCACACACATGCACACTCACACAGTGGCTATCAACTCTCTATAACTATGCCTATGAATGACTCTCTCTTTCCAATCATATGTATATACACAGAAATGTTTATTCGTGAACATCTATGTATACAAAGGAGAGAAATGCACACAATATTCATTAGTGCTGAAGCTAACATACCTGACACTTACCCTAAGCAGTTCTCCCTCGGGCAGTTGTGTACCTAAGGCGTGGAAAACTAACTCTGGAAAGAAGATCTGTCCAAGCACTGGAGAAGTGGCAATGATTGCTTCCGCACAGCCCTCCAGAAGAGGGGGTGAGAATTCCAGGAAATCCATCCTTCCCTTCCAAATCACGCAGGTGTGCATCAGTGGGTGGGCGTGTCTGACAGTGAGTCCGTTGGGCAGGTGAAGGCGTAGGTGTGAGTTGAGGTGTGGGTGCTGGTCTTTCTTCCTGAAGCCTAGACCTTGAGCCTTGGCCAGAGTCTTTGGGTAGTGGATGTCTGGTAGGCCGATGCAGGACGGAGTGCTTGCTCTGGGAAGATGGCTGCAGCCTAGGCTCTCACGGGTGGGTGGAACCCGCCCAAAGGGTGTGGAGATCAGGCCGAGAGGCCTCCAGAGATTGTCTCCAGAGCTCCAAGCGGGATCCCAGGTGCAAGCTCTGGAAAGCCTGGGTTTTCCGTGAGAGAAGAGTGGGTGTGTCCAGTGCCGCCGGGGTGTCCCAAGACATGCCTGAGCAGAGAGTGTCCTTCTGGGGTTCACCTGTGAGAGAACCGGTTGTGATAATCCCGGAGAGCCTTGGCCATGAGGGGGGCGGGTCTCTTCTTAGCCTGGGTCTTGGTGCAGAGAGCCCGCCGGGACGGGCCGTGGCCAGAGGCCTGCGGGAGGAGGTGCGCTTCGGAGGAGGGCCCCCGAGCCGGGGGTCCGGGCACCTCTGGCTGGCCTGGGCTCCTGGCCTGGGTGAAGAAGGTGACCATCTTGGTTTGTCGGCGCCCTTGCAGCTTCTTGGCCTGTCTGCTCCGGATGCGGGCTGTGACGGCTTGCAGCCTCAGCTCCTGGTCTGCCTCCTCCATCTGCTGCTGTGTCTTGGTCTCAGTCTGGCTGTGGGTCTCAGTCTCGTCGCCTGCGTGCCCATGTTCCGCTTCTTGGGCTGCTTGGGCTGTGGCGGCTTCAAAGGCCTCCTTGGCTTGGGAGATTCCTTGGAGAGCAGGTTGTTCGGTGGCATCAGCTGCATGGGCTGCAATGGCCTCCTTGGCGTGGCAGTGAGCCTCCCACATGCCCACGAGATCTTGGGAAAGGAGGAGCCCTTCTGGCCATTCCTGCTGGAGAACGGGCTTCCTGGCACCTGAGTAGACAGGCGTCTTGGAATCCACCCTGACAGGCGCCAGCTGCACTTCTCGGTCAGTCTGGCCCCAAGAGAGCTCCGGGACACCCAGGGGGTAGCGGGCGTGGTCAGAGTTGGGGCAAGCCCCCAAAGAGCAGGCAGGGCCATGCTCCTGGGACCCGCGGAGGGCGTCCTGTCTGCACCTTCGGATCTTCTTGGCTGCTGGGTCCAGGCTTTCACTGCAAGAGTCACTTGCCTCTGGCGTTTTGCATGTGCTTCCCTTCCTGCTCGGGCCTGGCCTGCTGCTGCTCAGCTGCAAGGCCTCTGCCCGCTTGTCTTGGGCTCCTCTAGACGTGGATGCTTGGGTCTCCTCTGCCGGAGATGTTCTTCCTTGCTCTGCCTTCTCGCTCAGCACCAAGGCAGAGTCAGGGGAGAGTGGGTCCCGCTCAGACCTGGGACCCAGCGGGGAACTGTCCCCCCATTTGGCCGCCAAGTCCCTGGTGAAGGGTACTAGCAGCTGCTGTTTCCTCAAGATCTTGATGGTCTGCCTGAAGCCTATCTCTGCCAGACGTTCAGATAGGCTGGGCATGGAGGCGAGTTTCTTCAGGGGTTTGTAGAGCTTGCGTGGCTCCATCTCCATGCATAGGCGACTCTGTCCTACTGCGCTCTCTCTGTCTTTCTCTGTCTCTCTCTGTCCCAAACACACTCTTTCTCTCTGTCTCTCTCTCTGTCTCTGTCTCTTTCTCTCTCTCTCACACACACACACACATACACACATACACACACCCTTGCACACACATGCACACTCACACAGATGCTATCAACTCTCTATGGCTATGCCTATGAATGACTCTCTCTTTCCAATCATATGTATATACACACAAATGTTTATTCGTGAACATCCATGTATACAAAGGGGAGAAATGAAGACAATATTCATTAGTGCTGAAGCTAACACACCTGGTGAAAATCCCAAACGCCTGCCCAGAGCTTTTCCTTTCTCTTTTCATATTCGGGAACTGGGTCTGTGTTATACACCTGCCACACTGCCTTGCCTCCAGGCTCCTTCTTTTCACCAACTGGGCCTTCACAGCTGTTCACACTGGTGCAGATCCCAAAAGCCCGTGGAGACCTTTTCATTTCCATTTTCTTCTTTGGCAACTGGGACTTGGCTTTCTGAGTTGCAAAGGGATCTCTTTTTCACTCTGGTTAATTTCCCACTACTCTCTCTCTCTCTCTCCCCCTCTCTCTTTTATACACATACATATATACAAACACACACAAATAAACACACACACACACACATATACTTATCCTATAAGTTTTTTTTTTCTCTAGAGAACACTGACTCATACCATGGGTGACTGAGACCCTGTCTCAAAAAATAAATTAGAGAAGCATTTGAAGATGATATCCAATTTTGACCCTACTTGCTTTATATGTTTACATATGTATACACTTACATAGCATACAAAACATGCTTGTGTTAGACTTTATTGTTGTCATAACACATTATCGTCATTGCTAAAAAACTATTTTCTATGTGCTCGAGATCCAAATAGTTTTGATAAGTTAAAATCAATCTGGCATCAAGTTTCAGTTCCTTCTGGGGAGAGAAACATTCTGATTTCCTGCCTTTTCAGTATATGGTGACCATTTATATGTCTTGTTTTGTAGCCCTCTTACATCTCCTAATCCAGACACAGGAAGAGTGTTTCTTACAGTGTGTCATTCTGATTGTCCTCATTTCAAATTTTTTGTATTCTCTGTAGTGTCTCCCTTTTGAAAATCTCCTTAAAATCCATTTGTTGTACTGTGATGAACCATGATAACATTTAGAGTGGCAATGAGCAAACATGACTTCATTTTGAGATGTAAAATGTCCTGTTCACTGAATAGAATATAATCATCTTAAAGTGGTGGGAAAGTATTATAGGATAAAATTAAAAAATTGACTTGAATTAGGAAATAATCTTAAATATGCATTATTCTAAATACCCCTTTATTCCATTAAATATTTAAGTTCATTATAATGTGGCACAGAGAAAGAAAATTGTATTTGATTGACAGAGAAAATGTAAACTACATAGTACAATGCTACACACAAAAAATTCCTGGCTCATTGTGGTGGCACCTGCTTATAAACTCAGGTATTCTGGAGGCCAAGGCAACCCGAATTCTAAGAGCAAAGGTAGCTGGGAGTATACACTAAGTATGAGACCAGTTTGGGTTACCTAAGGGATACACTGTCAAAAACAAATCAGATACAAATGTTGAGGAAAAGCTATCTATTCCCAAACCAAAAGATTCCAGTTGTTCTTTCAGCCTAACATTTTTAACAATATATCATGGTATCACTGCATGCCAACAGTAAAGGACTAGAGCAAAAACTGGAACAAATAGGGAAAACTTTAGGAAATACAAGTAAGATAAAATAAATACAGAACAAAATTAAATCCCATTTCTTCTTGATTTATTTCATATAAAAATATTAGTTAAAATAGATACTCGAGCCTATACACTCTAGAATAAAATGTGAGTATATGGAGTTACCTAGAGAAAGTCTGGTTTGGGTTCTCAGAACTGTATGTTACTGTGATCACTAGCCAATGCCAAACATCACTGTTTTCTGTTTCCATGAATGGATGGAAAGTTCTGCATTCAGTTTATTTAGAGAAAGGATCTTTCTAAATGATTATTTTGGGAGTTGGAGGTGTAGACATTGGGGCTAATTGTCCTGATATTGTCAGAGATTTTAATCTGCACAGTTGTAAACACTAAGCTACTAAAATTTCCATTATGGTCTGCTTACGACATTTGAAAGATGATTCTTTCCTTTTGTATGCCAGCTTCTCATGACAATTTTAATGGTAAATTTGTACTATATTATCTTTATGTAGCAGCTAGTAATGATAATAAAGACTGTTATAATTATTTGAGATTTACCAGGAATTTTTTTGTATAAGTTATACATATTCTTCTATAATAAACTGTGCAACAATTTTAAAACATTTTAAAATTTGTGATATTAAAATTAATAATCACAGTATGAATTAAACATATCTTCACAGAAAATTATTTTTACAACCAACTACAGATATAAAAAGTTAAGTCAGATGCATTTCTAAGCCAGCTGAAGGTATTTTATCCTATGAATTATGTACTAAATTTAACTTTCTTCATAAAATTTTTCGGAAGTCTATGAGCTTTATTTTTGATGTTCTACTTTCCATTTGTTTTTTTTCTCAAATTTAAAATTATCCCAACTTATTCAAATTCTATAAAATAAGTACATTAGCTTGTAGGATTTGTAAATATTTTTGAGCTTTTAATGTCTTATATTTGTTTTTTAACTCAATTTTGCTGAATATTCAGATAAGTCAAACTTTACACTTTTCTAAATCATTGAAGATAATCATCTGGGTATACTTTCAATAACAAAAATTCTAATACTGTTAATGGATGCATTTCCATTTTTTTACATGTAGATATCCTGTTAGACCAGCACTATTTGTTGATTATGCTATCTTTTTTTGCCATTGTATGATTTTGGTATCTAAAATCAGGTGTTCAGAGTTGTGTGGATTTATTTGTGAATACTCTATTCAATTCCATTGATTCACCAGTCTGTTTCACAGCCTGCACTATGCAGGTTTTATTGCTGTTGTTCTATAGGACAGCTTGAAATCAGGGATGAAGATATCTCCAGAAGATCTTTTGTTGCAGAGCAGAGGATTATTCTAGCTATTCTGTTTTTTTGTTTGTTTTGTTTGTTTGTTTGTTTTTTTGTTTTTTGTTTTTGTTTTTTCCTATTCTTTATGAAGTTGAGAATTTTCCTTTTAAGTTTTGTAAAGAATTCTGTTGTTATTTTGAAGGGAATTTCATTGAATGTGTAGATTGCTTTTGGTAAGATGGTCATTTTTACTGTTTATCCTGCCAACCCATGAGCATGGGAGATCTTTCCATCTTCTAATAACTTCTTCTGTTTTTTTCCTAAAGACTTGAAGTGTTTTTCATACAAGTCTTTGACTCGATTGGTTGGAGTTACACAAAGGTACTTTTTGTTATTTGTGGCTATTGTGAAAGGCGTTGCTTCCCTAATTTCTTTCTCAGTCCATTTGTCGTATGTATGCAGGAGGGTTGCTGTACTTTTATTTCGAGTTAATTTTGTATCCAAACACTTTGCTGAATGTGTTTATCAGCTGTAGGAGTTCCCTGGTAGAATCTCTGGGGACACTCATGTATACTTTCATATCATCTGCAAAGAATGATACTTTGACTTCTTCCTTTCTGTATTGAATCCCCTTAATCTCTTTTAATTATCTTATTGCTCTAGCAAGGATTTCACGAACTATGTTGAAGAAATATGAAGAGAGAGGGCAGCTCTCTGTTGTCCCTGATTTCAGTTGGAATGATTTAAGTTACTCTCCATTTAGTTTTATATTTGTTATAAGCTTGCTGTATATTGTCTTTACTGTGTTTAGGTAAGTGTCTTGTATCCCTGATCTCTCCAGACTTTAAACAGAAATGGGTGTTAGATTTATCAAATGCTTTTTCAGTATTGAAGGAGATGATCTTGTGTTTTTTTTTTTCTTTCGTTTTTTATATGGTAGATTACATTGATGGATTTCCATTTATTGAATCATCCCTGCATGCCTGAGATGAAGCTTACTTGGTCATAATTGATGATATCTTTGATGTGTTCTTAGATTCAGTCTGCAAGGATTTTGTTGAGTATTTTTTGTATCAGTGTTCACAAGAGAAACTGGCCTAAAATTCTCTTTCTCTCTCCAGTTTTTTTAAGGTTTAAATTTCAAGGTGACTATGGCTTCAAAGAATGAGATGGTAACATTTTTTCTGATTCTCTTTTGTGGATTACTTTGAAGAGTATTGGTGTTAGCTCTTCTTCAAAGGTCTGGTAAAATTCTGTGCTGAAACCATCTGGCCTTGGGCTTTCGTTTTGCATGGGAGACTTTTGATGAAAAGTTCTATTTCCTTAGGGGATGTATGATTATTTAGTTTATTTATGTGAACTTGATTCATCTTTTGTAAGTGGAATCACTCAAGAAAATTGTCCATTTAATTGAGATTTTTTCACTTTGTGGGATATAGGCTTTTGAAGAAAGACCTAGTGATTGTTTGGATTTCTTCCATGTCCGTTGATATGTCCCCTTTTCATTTCAGATTTTGTTGATTTGGATAGTGTCTCTCTGTCCTTTTGTTAGTTTATGTAAAGGTTTGTCTATCTTGTTGATTTTCTCAAGGAAATAGCTCTTGGTTTCCTTGATTGTTTGAATTGTTCTCTTTGTTTGTAGTTTATTGATTTCCTTGGTTGAGTTTGATTATTATCAGCTGTCTACTCCTCTTGGGTGTGTCTGTTTCTTTGTTCCTAGAACTTTCAGGTGAGCCGTTAAGTTGCTTCTATGGGATGCTTCAAATTTCTTCTTGAAGGCACTTAGTGCTATGACCTTTCCTCTTAGTACTGTTTTCATCATATCCTATAAGTTTGGGTATGTTATATCTTCATTTTCATTACATTCCAGGAAGACTTTTATTTTTCTTTGTTTCTTCCCTGACCCAGCTGTCATTGAGTAGCGAGTTGTTCAGTTTCCATGTGTGTGTAGGCTTTTTGCTATTTCTGTTGTTGGTGAGATCCAGCTTTAGTTCATGGTAGTCTGATAGGAGACAAGGGATTATTTCAATCTTCCTGTATCTGTTGAGGTTTTCTTTGTGCCCAATTATATGGTCTATTTTGGAGAAGGTTCCATGAGGTGCTGAGGAGGTAATTCTTTTTGTGATAGGGTGAAAAGCTCTGTAGATGATAGGTCCATTTGATTCATGGCATCTATTTGAGTCATCGTTTCTTTGTTTAATTTCGGTTTGTTCACCTGTCCTTTGTTGAGAGTGGAGTGTTGAAGTCTCCCACTATTAATGTGTGTGGATCTATGTGTGGTTTCAGTGTTATTAATCTTTCTTTTACTATTGTGGGTGCTCTCCTATTTGGAGCATAAATGTTCAGAATTGTGATGTCTTCTTGGTTGATTTTTTTTTTTTTTGATGAGTATTAAGTAACTTTCCCGGTCTCTTATGTTTAATTTTGGTTGAATATCTATTTTATTAGATACTGGAATGACAACTGCAGCTTGCTTCTTGGGTCCATTTGCTTGGAAAACCATCTTCTAACCCTTTATTCTCAGTTAATATCTATCTTTGTGGCTTAAGTGTGTTTCTTGTATGCATCAAATTTTTGGGTCTTGCTTGCACATCCATTCTCTTTTAGTTTGTGAGTTCATTGATGTTAAGAGAGATTAATAACTAGTAGCTGTTAGATCCTTTGATTTTGCTGCTGGTTGTGGTTTGTGTGCTTAGCTACTTTTAGTTTTGCTGCACTGAGGTTATTTATTTCCTGTGTTTTCCTAATGTTGTTATTTTTCTTCGGCTGTATTTTTCCTTCTAATGTTTTCTGTAATGCTGTATTTGTGTCTAGGTATTGTTTAAATTTGTTTTTGTCGTTGAATATCTTGTTTCCTCCATCTATGATGATTGAGAGTTTTGCTGTGTAAAGTAGCCTGGGCTGATATCTATGTTCTCTTAGGGTTTGTACTATAGCCATCCAGGCCCTTCTGGCTTTCATAGCTTCTGTTGAGTAGTCAGATGTGATTCTGATAGTTTGCCATTATGTGTTACTTGATACTTGGCCTTTTTCCTTTGCTGCTTTTAGTATTTTTTCTTTGTTCTGTTTTGAATATTATGTGGCAGGAGGATTTTTTTTTCTGGTTTAATTTATTAGGTGTTCTGTAGGTCTGTTGTATATTTATTTATAGGCCTCTTTTTTAAGTTGGGAGATTTTCTTCTATTATTTTTTGAAAATATTTTCTGGGCATTGTAGACAGGAATCTTCTTTTTTCTCTATTCCTATTACTCAGTTTTTTTTTTAATTTTATTTTTTTCTTATCAGTTACATTTTATTAACCCTGTATCCCAGCCGTATCCTGCTCCCTCATTCCCTCCCAATCCCAGCCTCCTTCCCTCATCTCCACCATGCCCCTTTCCAAGTCCACTGATAGGGGGACCTCATCCCCATTCATCTGATCATGTTTTAACAGGTATCTTCAGGACTGGCTGCAAAGCCCTCCTCTGTGCCCTAACAGGACTGCTTCTCCCTTGGGGGGTGGGGAGGTCAAAGAGCCAGTCATTGAGTTCCTGTTAGAAATAGTCCTTTTTTCCCTCACTATGGGAAACTACTTGGTTACTGAGCTAACACAGGGTACATCTGAGTAGAGGTTCTAGGTTATATCTATACATGGTCCTTCATTAAATATCAGTCTCAGAAAAGACCCTGTGCCCAGATATATTTTGTCCTTGTGGAGCTCCTATCCTTTCCCATCATACTAACTCCCCTTTTTTCATATGATTCCCTCTACTCTGCCGAAAGTTTGGTCATGAGTCTTTGTATCTGCTTTGAAAACACTGCTTGTTAGAGTCTTTCACATGCCCTCAGTAGACTCCTATCAGACATTCAATGCACATCCCATCTGTCTTTCTAAGTGAGGATTGATCATCTTACCCCATATCCACTCTCTTGATTATCTTTTTTAGGTGTATAGAATTCATTCTGTTTATCATATCTTATAGGTCTATATAAGTGAATATATACCATGTTTGACTTTCTCCTTCTGGGATATTTCACTCAGAATGATCTTTTCTAGATCCCACCATTTGCCTGCAAATTTCATGATTTCCTCCTTTTTGATTGCTGAGTAGTATTCCATTGTGTAAAAATACCACAACTTCTGTACCCAATCCTCTATTGATGGACATCTGGGTTGTTTCCAGGTTCTGCCTATTACAAATAAAGCTGCTATAGACATGGTTGAACAATATCCCTTTTGTGTACTTGAGCAAAGTTTGGGTATATACCTAGCAGTGGTATAGCTGGGTCTTGAGGAAGCGCTATTCCTAATTGTCTGAGAAAGCGCCAGATAGTTTTCCAGAGTGGTTGTACCAGTTTACATTCCCACCAGCAGTGGAGGAGGGTTCCCCTTTCTCCACAACCTCTCCATCATGTGTTGTCACTTGAGTTTTTCATCTTGGCCATTCTGATGGGTGTAAGGTGAAATCTCAGGGTCGTTTTGATTTGCATTTCTCTGATGGCTAATGAGGTTGAGCATTTCTTTAAGTGTTTCTCTGCCATTCGATATTCCTCTGTCAAGAATTCTCTGTTGCGCTCTGTTCCCCATTTTTTAATTGGATTAATTGGTTTGCTGCTTTTCAGCTTCTTTAGTTCTTTGTATATACTGGATATTAGTCCTCTGTCAGATAATGGGATAGTGAATATTCCTTCCCAATCTGTAGGCAGTCATTTTGTTTTGATGACGGTGTCCTTTGCTTTACAGAAGCTTTTTTGTTTCATGAGGTCCCATTTACTGATTGTTGCTCTTAGAGCCTGTGCTGTTGGTGTTTATGAAGTTGTCTCCTGTGCCAATGAGTTCTAGGCTGTTCCCCACTTTTTCTTCTAAGAGATTTAGAGTATCTGGTTTTATGTTGAGGTCTTTGATCCACTTGGGCTTTAGTTTTGTGCAGGGTGATAAATATGGATCTATTGTCATTTTTCTGCATGTAGACATCCATTTGGTTCAGCACCATTTGTTGAAGATGCTTTCTTTTTTCCATTGAATGGTTTTGGCTTCTTTGTAAAAAATCAAGTATTCATAGGTGTATGCGTTTATTTCTGGGTCTTCTGTGCAGTTCCTTTGATCCTCCTTTCTGTTTTTATGACAATACCATGCAGTTTTTATTACTATTGCTCTGTAGTACAAATTGAGATCAGGGATGGAGATACCTCCACATGATCTGTTGTTGCACAGGATTGTTCTGGAGATTCCTGTTTTTTTGTTTCTTTGTATGAAGCTGAGAATCTTCTTTTCAAGGTCTGTAAAGTATTGAGTTGGTATTTTGATGGGAATTGCATTGAATCTGTTGATTACTTTTGACAGGTTGGCCATTTTCACAATGTTAATCCTACCAATCCATGATCACGGGAGATCTTTCCATCTTCTGATGTCTTATTCAATTTCTTTCTTCAGAGACTTGAAGTTTTTCTCAAACAGGTCTTTCACTTGCTTGGTTAGTGTGTTTCTTGGATGCAACAGAAGGTTGGATCCTGTTTCCACAACTATTCTGTTAGTCTGTGTCTTTTTATTGGGGAGTTGAGTCAGTTGATGTTGATAGATACTAGTGACCAACAATTGTTGCTTACTTTTGATATGGGGTTGGTGGTGTCACTGAGTTTCATTGCTTGTATTCTTTTTTTGTGTGTGTGTGTTGTGTGTGTGTAGTTATCTATTTCCTCTGTTTCCTTAGATGTAGTTGTTTTCTTTGGTTTGGAGTTTCCCTTCTAGTACCTTCTGTAGAGCTGGGTTACTATGTAGATATTGTTTAAATTTGGTTTTGTCATGGAATATTCTGAATTTCTGTCTATGTTGATTGAAAGTTTTGCTGGGTATAGTAGTCTGGGTTGGAATCTGTGGTCCCTTAAGGACAGTATGATTTCTGTCCAGGCCCTTCTGGCCTTCATAGTTTCATAGTTTCTGTTGAGAAATCTTGTGTGATTCTGATAGGTCTACCTTCATATGTTACTTGGCCTTTTTTCCATGCTGCTTTTAGAATTTTTTCTTTGTTCTGTAGGTTCAGTGTTTTGACTATGATGTGACGTGAAGAATTTCTTTTCTGGTCTAGTCTACTTGGTGTTCTGTAGGCATCTTGTATGTTTATGGCCATCTCCTTCTTTAAGTTGGGAAAGTTTTCTTCTATAATTTTCTTGAAAATATTTTCCGGACCTTTGAGCCTGATGTCTTCTTTTCCTTCTACTCTTATTATTCTTAGGTTTTGTCTTTTCATGGTGTCCTTGAGTTCTTGGATGTTTTGTGTTTGGAACTTTTCTGATTTTATTTTTTCTTTGAGAGACGTGTCAATTCCTGGAAGTGTATCTTCGGCGCCTGAGATTCTTTCTTCCATCTCTTGTATTCTGTTGGTGATGCTTACCTTTGGAGTTCCCGATCTTTTCTCTATGTTCTACAGCTCCTAGTTTTTCTCCATTTGTATTTTCTTTTTTTTTAATTTTAATTCTGTTTTCATGACTTGCACCATTTCCTTCATCTGTTTGAATGTGGAGTCCTGCTTTTCAATGACAGCTTCTATTGTTTTTTTCCATTTCTTCTCTATGCATCACTGATTGTGCCTCTATTTCTTTGGGTATAATTGCCTGTATTTCTATGAGAGTTTGTTTATTTCTTCTTCATTTGCCTTCATTTGTGTGGACGTTTCTTTGAAAGCTTTGTTCATTTCTTCTTTGTTTGCCTCAATATTCATGGTCATTTCTCTGAGAGCTCAATTTGTTTCCTCTTGATTCATCTCGATTTCTTTGGCTATTTCTCTGAGGGCTTTGTTCATTTCACCTATATGGGCTCTAATAGCTGGAGAAACATAGTTTTGAGGTTGTTTTCTTGTATATCTAGTGAATTGAAGTGTCCATTTTTTTGTGGGGTTGCTGGTGAGGTCATTATGTCCTGATTTGTGTTGGGTGTGTTCTTAAGTCTGCCTCTAGCCATCTGGTTATTTATAACCCTCACTGTTTGTTCCTCGAGTTTGTAGTTCAGACAATGATCATCTCTTCCTGTTTTCTGGACGTTTTTTTCAGGAAGATGAGAGAGGTTCACTGGTTTGGGAGTGTGCCTTGTGGTTTCAGTTTTGCCTAAGTAAGGAATGTGACGCTGGCACTATTTGCATGCACTTTTAGCAGGCGTAGTGTACATGTGGGGATTCTGTGACTATTGCAGTGGCCTGCAGGCCACTATTATGAAGTATTATGTCTGAGATCCAGGGACTGTTTGCCTGGATTAAACTGGTGGACCCACAAGGCAGAGGCTTCAACGTTGGGGTCGCTATCCCAAGAATCCCTATGATGCCCACATTAGGGGTCTGGGTGGCAGGGATCTCATCTGGTTGCTTCTGTGGAGAGGCCCTGGGTCTGGGGCAAACTCTCCCTAGAAGGCTCACTCACTCTCTTGCAGGACCACTTGGAATGCACTGGGGTTTCCCTTGCTCTCTACTCTCTGATTTGGTCCTGCTGCGGGAAATGTGCGAGTAGGCTAACAGTCAACTCTGTGACACTGTGGCCGCAGGACACGATTTCCACCTCTCCTGTGTGCTGCCTCTCTGTCCTTTCCCTCTGCCAGGAGGGGTTATGTTGATTTGTCCTGGGGTAACTCGGGAAAGAGTTAGGTTGAGTGTTCTCAATATCCTGGGCCCAGAACTCTCTGCCAGAAGCAGCCTGGTGGTAGAACCTATGTTTGCTGATCCTGAGAGAGTACCAGGTAGGGTTGAGTGTCCTCAGATCCAGAGCTTGGGTTTCTCTGCCAGGGGCCACTGGGTGAGCTGGAGAGGGGGTACTGTGTCCTGTGGCAGGCTGCCTCTCTGTCCTTCCCCTCTGATCTTCCCCTCCGCTAGGGCAAGCTTATGGCAGTGTTCTCAGGGGAGTGCCAGAAGGGGTTGGGACTTCTCAGTCCAGATTCTGAGCCGGGTTTTCTCTGCCAGGAGTCGGGGGGGGTCGCCAGTGATAGGACATGGTGATAGACCTTATTGTGCTGGAACTGGGAGCGTCTCAGGACGTGTTGAATGATCACAGTCCCAGATCCTGAGCTGAAGTTTATTTGCAAGGAGCAGCGGCCAGCACGGTGAAGCCCCTGTGCGCCTCTTTGTCCTTCTGCTCCACTGCAGCAGGGTTATGGCAGCGTTTGGGGGAGTGCCCGAAAGGATTGGGTTTTCTCAGCTCCGATCTCAGGTTGGGGTACAGACAATGTGGTCTGTGGCAGATTCTGCTAGACACCACCTGCCTCCTCTGAAGAGGGAGTAGGGATTTTGAGCTGGGCTCGCAGCTGCTCTCTGAGCATGGCTGGAGCTCAGTTGTGATGGAGGCGGGTACCCGCAGTCAGCGAGAACTTCCAGGGAAAGACTGGGTGACCCATAATCAGCCTCGCAACTTTGCTTCCCCGTGGGGTTTTCTTGCGAATGGGACTCCCTTTGTGCCCACCAATCAGCCTGGGAAAGTGATCGGTACGTGCAGGTGTGCAGCTCCAGCACAGAGACCCAAAGCCCATGTTACCAGGGATCTCTTCCGGGTTCTGGCTGGCCGCCTCAGAGTGGACCTGACTGATTCCCATGCTGTGGGAGCCTCCCCTCACCTGGGAAACACGCTTTAGTTTTAGGGCCCAGAGTTCAGTCTCCTGGTCGCTGCACGGAGAGTGTTTTCCCACTTCTCAGACACAGTATTCTCCCAGTGCTGCCATCTTGGCCCCTCCACCCTTAAGTCTACTCTTAGGTTTTGTCTTTTCATGTTTTCTTGGATTTCATGGATGGTTTGTGTCAGGAATTTTTGGGATTTAGTATTTTCTTTAACGGCTACATGCATTTATTTCATTGTATCTTCCATATCTGAGATTCTTTCTTCCATCTATTGTAGTCTGTTGGTTATGGTTACCTCTGTAGTTCCTGTGTTCTTTTCTTTGTTCTTTCTCACCATGGTTTCCTCTGTTTGTGTTTTCTTTAATTTTTCCAATTCTATTTTCAGATCCTGAACCATTTTTTTATTTCCTTTACCTGTCTGACTGTATCTTCCTTCAATTCCTTCACCTGTTTGTTTGAACATTCCTGTTTCTTTTATTTCTTTCAGTGATTTAATCATTTTCTTTCTGAAAGCAACAAGCTGTTTTACTACAGTTTCCTGCATTTCTTTACTAATGGTCGTAATCTGTTTGACTTTATCTCCCTCTAAATCTTCAAACATTTTATTTGTTTCCTCCATTATTTTCTTCTTAAGCATTGATGTAAAGTCATCTTCTTAAATTCTACTTATGTTAGGATGTCCAGGGCTGGTTGTCCCTGGATAATTGGGTTCTGGGAATAGCATATTGCTTTGCCTTTTGTTGGTTGTGCTTTAACAGTAGCCTCTACCCATCTTGGTGTCTCAGGTATGGGCTATTAATTTCTGGTACCTGCTGGAATCCTGGGGTGGAGGGAATCCCCTTGGTAGGGTTCTGAAGGGAGCGTCCTCAGCTCTTTGAGTGTGATCAATGGATTGGTGGTGCTTTTCCAAAATTGGCACAATTCAACCCAGTTGAAGGACCTGTGTGGTAACTATGGTTCTTGGTAGTCAGGAAGGCTCTCCTCTTTCCAAGAGAAGTCCTGGAGACAGCTGCCTCTCTGTGTTTCTTGCTTAGAACATATTGAGCTGCTACCTTTGCTCCTTTATTTTGTTTTCTGAGCATAGTCCACTTGAAGAACCAGGAAGTGCAGTGGTTTCTTCAGTTTAGCTAGAGATAACTGGTTGCACTTTGGAGCAGTATCTGGGGCCTGATCCAATGGTCTCAGGCTTCTGTAGGTCTGAGGTTGGAGCTGTGTGCCCCAGTACCTTAGTGGTAAAACATGGCAGTTGAGTACAGTGCTCATGTGGGCAGCCAGAGGCCAGAGCTTGGAGCCTGTGGGAACCCAGCAAGAACCCAGCAGGACCTCAGCAAGAACCCAGAAAGAACCCAGGGGGAACCCAGCGGGAACCCAGAAACTCTTCTGGAAGTGGTTTTCCTGAGGTCGGTCCAGTTGTATCTACCACTGTGTGTTCCTCCCAACAAAAAGACCTAGTGTGCAGTGTTTTGGCATCCACAGTTTCATCTGGGATGGCAAGTAGAGTGCAGGCAGAGTGACTCTGCCTTGTTATGGACTGGGCTCCCAGAGGAACCTGGCTGGGTTGGGGGTGGGTGGATGGGAGTTGTGGTGCCCTGAGTTTGGGCCTGCTCTTTCCCACACTGTCGGTTTTCCTTCTGACAGAAAATGACAGTCTCTGTTGCCCTGGGGCCCACATTTCTGTCTGGGACAGAATTCTGTCTGGGACAATGAGTCAGGTGCACAGCAGTTCTCTAGGCTGGCAGCTGATTATCAGCTGGACCCCAGTACCTTTTGCAAGGGTTGTCTGAGTGTCCTGGGGTTGGTTCCTGATCGCTTCCTTCACCGTGGGGTTTTCTCCAGACTGGAAATCCCAGTCTCAGGTGTTGTGGGGCCCACAGTTCAGGCATGCAGGCATGCGCCTCTGGGCTGGTGACCAAGTGCCAGCTGGGACTGGGTACTCTTCCAGGAGTTTAGCTGGGTGAACTGAACCAAATTGATTCCCACAACATGGGCTTTCCTCTCAGCTGGCAAGCACAATTTTGGTGTGTTAAGGCCAAGAGTTCTGTGTGTTGGTCACTCTCTGTCCCTGCTGTGCTGCTGGTCAGAAACAGTGTCCTCCTGGTGCTGTTATCTTGGATGCTCATTATGACTATTTTAATAATTCTCATTAAAATCTTTGCCAATATTAATTTTACTTTGTTTATTAAAATATTTAAGCTAATTTTCTACTGCTCTGCACATGTTTTCCTCCTACTCTTGTAACTAATTAATGAAGATACTTTTATGATAATGGGCTAATAAGTCCTAAGAATGAATGCATAGATAGGAAATCTGTGTATGTGAGGTTCTTTGTCATGGTTACCAAACCATTTAATAAATAGTTAAGCTTTTAAAGCACAAGATTCATTTATCCAGTGTTATGGATTAGAATCATTGTCTAACTTTCTGAATACATTTTAGTATGATTAATATTACATAGTTTCTGTCTTCATGCTTTTATATTCTTATACATATTCACTGATGGAAATCTACTGTTGGTACAGGAATAGAGTCCCTCCCTATCTTGGAGCTTATCATAGAGCTTGCCAAGAGGAACAAGATGGCTGAGGAGGAGAAGGAAAAATGGACAAATAGAAACTGAAAATTTGTTTACATGACTTGCTTTATTACAAAGCCCTTGGATATTCTATTAGTTCCTTGTTTCACTGATGTGACAAAATAACTAATAAGAGCAACTTAATGTGAGGACAGTAAATTCTGGTTCACAGTTTGAAGGGAGCTAATGCATCATGGCCAAGAGGAGGTTGGGGGAAAAGCATGCTCAGCCTGTTTTCGAGCTTTAGTATATCTAGAACCTCAACCCATGTAATGAAGCCAACCATTGCTAAAGTGCTACACTTAGACTATTTCAGAAGTTTTTCCATCTCAGTTGATCTAATTGAGGCTCATCCCATAGGCATCTGGTGAGGTTTATCTTTTGGAGATTCTAGATCATATCAAGTGGGCAGACAATTTAAACCAATTCACAGGGTAAGCAGTGCAATCTCATGAAAGCAGTAGCTCATTCTCAAGAGATAATGAGTTTCTCCTAAGAACTCTTAAGTTTCTCCTAAGAGTTCATCCTAAAATACCTGTTTAAGCTTTTCTTACATGTTACCATGTTTTCACTCTTCAAAGCGAGTTAGAAGAGGACAAAACATAATCTACCAGTGTAATTTATATCTGTTTAAATTCTCTTATCAGAACCTTCTCTAAATATCATTGTCTTTATGTAATTTCAAAATAATGTTCATAAACAATCCAAGTGACAAATTGATTTCTCTGTTTTCTTTTTATTCTTAGACTAGATTTTTCTTCACCTTTAGAATAACATGTATTGATTTTCATCAATGGTATTTGATGGTACTTATTCATTTGTATTTATTATATTTCTTTTTATACAATGACAATTATATGTGTAGTCTAATTTGTATTCTCTCTCACTAGATTTAACCTTTTTCCTGAAAATATTTTTATTTAATATAATTTTAAATGTGCAAATGTGTTTTACATAAATTAGAAATATTTATATAACAATCCTCCTATCAGAAATTTATTTTCTCTGCTAGAAAAAATAGAGTCTTTCAGAGACCCTTTATGGTAGGCTCCTGTCGTGTTTCTTTTTTTCTCCTACTTCCAATGTCTATCCCATTTGTCTTTCTAGATGAGGACTGATTATCTTACCCTGGGTCCTGCTTCTTGCTTAGCTTCTTTAAGTATATAGGTTTTAGTATGTAGATCCTATCTTTTAGGTCTAGTATCCACTTATATGTGAATATATACCATGTGTTTCTTTCTGCTTCTGGGATACCCTATTTATGATGATCTTTTCTAGACCACACCATTTGCCTGCAAATTTCATGATTTCCTTGTTTTTAATTGCTGAGTAGTATTCCATTATGTAAATGTACCACAATTTCTGTAACCATTCCTCCATAGAGGGCCATACAAGGTTGTTTCCAGGTTCCAGCTATTACAAGTACAAAGGAGATGCTGACATTCATAACCAAACCTTGGGCAGAGTACAGGAAATCATATGAAAGAAGGGTGAGTTAGTAAGACCTGGAGAGGAAAGGAGCTCCACAAGGATCAAACATATCTGGGCACAGGAGTCTTTTCTAAAAATGATTCTCTAACAAGGGATCATGCATGGATGTAACCTAAAACCCCTGCTCAGACATAGCCCAAGGCAGCTCAGTATCCAAGTTGGATACCCCAGTAAGTTAAACAGGGATTGAAACTGATATGAACTCAGTGGCTGGACCTTTAACCTCCCCCCAACCCCAAGGGAGGAGCAGCCTTGATAGGCCACAGAGGAGGCCATTGCAGCTAGTCCTGAGGAGACCTGATAAGCTAGGGTCAGAGGAAGGGGAGGAGGAACTCTCTATCAGTGGACTTAGAGAAGGGCAGGGAGGAAATGAGGAAGGAACAGTAGGATTGGGAGGGAATGTGGGAGGGGGCTACAGCTGGGATACAATGTAAATAAACTGTAATTAATATAAAAAACAAAAACTTAATTAAAAATTTTATTGTCTTTTTGTTTTAACTAATTAAGTAATAAAGGATCTACTTAAAATTTAATTTGTTTCTAATGAATGAACATATTAAATTCCTGTATGAAATTCCATTGAATTTTAAATTGTTGTAAATTATTTATGCTTATTTAGTAATTTATAACTTTTTCATTCTGAATTACTTTTAGATATGTCAAATATTTCAGGTAATTTAATTATATTTGTGTTATTTTTATATTATAATTTTCAGGCTGTTTTGTTTTGGAAAATATTTTTTACTCCCAAATTGATTCTTATGTACTTTGCAATATGCTCCTTTTCTTTTGTTTGTTTTTACCAAAATACTGAGGAATACACAATCAAAGTTATCCACTGGAAGAAGCTCCAGGTTTTTTGAAGGAAGGGTTCTATGAAACCACTGTCACATCCAGACAGCCTCTTGCTGAATAAAGGCTCGCAGAAGTATGTCCTTGGAGAGAATGTGATTTTAACTCCTAACTAGCAACTGCTGGTATCTCTTCGTGGGCTAAACACTACATGACTGTGCTACGCAGGGTCTCCTTCATGATTATGGTATAACATAACCATGGTGCTCATGCCCTTTGTCTTGTTTTCCTGAAGGGAAACTGATTGCCATTTTATGATTTCTGAGTAAAACTGTAATTAACTTCTTACTTCTTGACTCTGTTCTAAAAGTCTTCCGTCCTCATTTGTGACCTTGGTAGACATTATTGACTTCTCTCATGCTATAAACCAAACATTCACTTTGGTTTATGTAAAGTAGATTAATCTCAAACCATGTGTGTTATCTTTTCTCATTGACATTTGCAATGAACCAACTGAAGGAAGAAATTACGTAAATGAATCACTCAGAATTCTAATTTCTGTTCTGTTTTCACTGAATCACTATACCCATGATCATGCCTTCTATTTCTAATTGGTGTACATGGACACAGTGTCCCC
Source organism: Meriones unguiculatus (assembly GCF_030254825.1). Classification (NCBI taxonomy): domain Eukaryota; kingdom Metazoa; phylum Chordata; class Mammalia; order Rodentia; family Muridae; genus Meriones; species Meriones unguiculatus. The sequence goes on along the minus strand of NC_083353.1, from coordinate 26,030,285 downwards.
TTGGAATAACCTCTTGTAAATGTCTATCCTTAGTGATTGGGTTCATGATCTCCAGTACTTCAAGAAGCAAGCCTGAGAACAGAGAGAATGAAAAATCTTCTATAGTATGTGTAGGATACCTCTTATTTCAAATTCTATCTGAGTGGTTTGTGGTTGGAGTCATGATCTCCAGTTCTGTGAGAGCACAGAAAATAAAAAAAAAAATCTTATAGATATGTGTAGGACACCCCTATTTCCAATTTTTGTTCCTGGTATTCACAAGGAATAATATAATATAATATATAATATATTATATATTATATAATAATATTTTTATATAATATATTATATAATAATATAATATATAATATAATAACTAAGATACACTATGTCATAGACACTCCTTTCTCTGAAGCTTTATTTCTAAAACAAATTTTTAATAATTTTTTTATTAAATTGATTACAGTTTATTCAATTGTATCCCAGGTGTAGCCACCAATTTTTAGTTTTTATATTAATTATAGTTTTGAAGATCAGTACTCACGTCAGCTACAAAGTTTGTATCTTAGTTGCTTTAGATATTGAGCCACCTTTTCAGGCCATTGTGCACATTCTTACAATTGGAATCTACTTCCAACTTTGTCATGTGTGATGCTTAATTTTGATTGTTAATGGTATTTTGTCTGGAACCATCTATGATACAGTTCCCTAAGCACAACTCTGCAGGATTATTTCAATTATGTTACCTTCTGTCCATGCTTCTGAGCAATTAATTGGATTAGGTAATCACGGTGAGAAAACTATATCAACTATTATTGGGCTGTGAAATTACAAACATGATTTCCAGAATGCATAAACAGGAGAAAGCTCAGTGAGTATGAGCCGTCATTGTCCTCTGCTTCTTTGTTATTATTTATTTTTTCTTTATTTCACTTTATTCACTTTGTATCCTCCCATAAACACTTCCCTCCTTCCCTTCTAATCCCACCTTCCCTCCCACTTCTTCATGTATGCCCATCCACAAGTCCACTGATAGGGGAGGTCTCCCTCTCCTTCCTTCTGAAATTAGTCTATCAGATCTCATCAGGAGTGGCTGCATTGTCATCTTCTGCGTCCTCTGTTTCTTAACTAAGTCAGCCACTTCACTTGCTGTGACCTCCTGACATCAGTCCTGCCCTATAGCGCTACCATAAGCCTACAAACACTGAGCCAAATGTATTTCTAATGTAAATAATATCCTAAAGCTCTTTTTCACACCAAGAGGGAAATAACTTCAAATAAAAATGTTCTTATAATGCCCAGGTTGAGTCAGGTTTTGTGGTATACCCCCTTAGTTGATTCTTTGCCTTTGGGACTTTTTGGCGGCTAGAGTCTGAAAGAATTTGGTCAGAGAAATGTCCCGTTTTCATTTTTTAAGCAGAACTTAACATGTCTTTCTGATGGGAGTTTGTAATATTTAATAAATTGATTCTTGTGGCTCTATCACATGAAAGCAGCTTCCTAAGTAACTGAGAGGGAGGAGAAGACTGCCAAATGGCATTTTCCAAAGATGACATTGATTACAACAATAAAAGTATTTAATATACAACATAAATGTAATAGAAGTGAAACATTGTAAATAATAATAAAGTAAAATAGAGAACATTAGGGATGTATTATAATGAGCTATAAAAGGAAGGAAGGATGTAGGCAAATGGAATTGTGGGATTCCATGATTCAGTTTAATAAGAAACTGAAGGGAAGTAAGGTTGCTTGGACAATCCAAAAGCTTCTTCAGTTATCATCCTCCACAGGATGATCAATTGTACTGGAGAAGAAAATTGTTCCAATATTCACTGTCAATAAAACAAAAAAAATCATGATAAAAAACATTCTCAGAAGACAGATTCCACTCAACTCAGACAAAATGAGTCTTTCAGTCTATTTTTATAACTCTACACAGAAAATTTCATGTGCTTACAACATATCTGATTTTGAGAGGTCCTATTATTGATTCAGATATGTTTTTCCTATTTATCATTCTTCATGTATTTGTTGTAGTTGATCCTGTGAATCCAGTAGTTACATAATGCTAAGCATTGATAAGATTTATCTCTCATAAGAAATCCAACCAACATTACTGTTTTTGCAGGAGGATTGCACAGTTTGTTGACAGTGGCACAGGGCTTAATCTTCCAGAATATTTGAGGGGTTTTTGAATCCAAACGTTGTCTCTAAGTGATCTTTTCAAAAGTAATACTTTGGTAACCAAGATATCCTACATTGACTCAGGGACCAGGAGAAGGAAAGGTGAGAAACACAGCAGGTAATATTCTAGAATCCTTTCAGGGGCTGAATTAGGAGGACATCTGTCATACATACATGCATGCATATATGTGAGTATAAACATGCATGTGTATATGTGTTCAAGGTCAATATGTAAGTATGATTATATTTATATTTTTTAATTATGCTGTTTAATTATATTTAATTAAAAAAGACTTTTTCCATGCTAAAATATCAAGATGTGTGCCAATACTGCTGTGATGTTAATTACAGTTTTGTGAAATCAGGAGAGGATGTCATCCTTCCATTCATCTGATTACTACTTTAAATCTTCCTGTTACCTGTCAGAAAGTCCTCCTGAGAAGGAACAGATGTAAGATTTAATTCTTCAGTATTATCATTTGGAAAGTTATTGTCACTTTGGTTATGGGCATCAGCCTTATCACAAGACTTCTCAACAGCAGTTTATAAACCAGAGGAGTTCTTGATGTCCTCCACACTCCTTTGCATGTCTTTATACAATGTAGTAGTATCCTCTTCAAAGATCTTTGGAAAATATTCAGTGAGAATTTTTATAAGAGAAACCTGTAAATCAACAGTACAGAAACTAGATTCTGTCATTTCACATTGTTTACAAATTTGATACCAGAGTCTTGAAATGACAAAAAAATTAGGAGTTACTACATGCAGGTATCAACCCACGAAAAGAGTAAGAATAGTATGGGCACATATTTAATGTATAGTCAGTAAAATAAGGAAAAGTTTCAGTAGCCTCACAACAATGACTGTTTTTGTTTAACTTTTATGTTTCTTCCCATGATACACCTCATTTTATATTTGACCAGGCTTTTAAAAATTATTCATTTATTACAATTTATTCAAATTTCCCTACTGCAGTCCACGCCCTGGTCTCCTCTTAGAACCACACACCCTCCCTCTTCTCCTTCTTTGCCCCTTCCCTAAGTCCTGTGACAGGTGAGAACCTCCTGCCAGCTCAGCAGGTAAAGTCTAGGCTCACAACCAAAAATAATTTACCAGTCTTAAACAAGGTAGCAAAGAAATAATTTTCAGGAATATCACACTTAGATGATATTCTTTTTTTTTTGTATTCTCTCTTTTTTTAATTTTTTATTTAACTTTTATTAATTACACTTTATTCCTTTTATGTCCCACCATAGGCACCTCCCTCCTCCCATCCTGGTCCCACCCTCCCCCCCTTTCTACATGCATGCCTCTCCCCAAGTCCACTGATAGGGGAGGTCCTTCTTTCTGATTTTTTTTGTTGTTGTTGTTGTTGTTCTCAATGCAGTTTATTCAGGAACCTTGAATAATCTTCTGACCCTGGTTAAAGCCAGCCCACAGCTTAAAATAACCTCTTTGTAGCCAACCCCAGAGTGCCTCGTGGGCAATGCAGATAGGTCCACATACACGGAAGCAAGCCTGATCCTCAGCCTTAGCCAAATATGGAGTTGTTTGTGACAGAGAGCACTCACCATCGGGAAGGTGGAAGGCAGAAACCAGCTCCATCTTTAAGTCGTGGCATTACACAGCTCTCTACAGTTCCCCCTTTTTGTTTTAGACACATCAGGCAAGAGTAGAGGTCTGATCTCTGATATTAGGAATAAATTGGGACTTTGTACCAATGTTCCTTTAGGTGTCATCCACCCAAAGAGCATCAGACCCGTCTGATACCTTTTTCTCAGAGGCGGGACCTGGGGCATCAACCCACATGCAATCAGATATGCTCTTCTCTGGGTCGAAAGCAGCTGACCCTGAGTGCAGTGCTTAGCTTTGCATCCTGAGCGTAACATTTTAGCTTTTTATGGTAGCCAACCATGTTTGGAGAGACTGTCCTGCTTCAATGGCTGTAAAGGCCTGAATGATCATGGCTGCATTACGCTGTTGTGAGACTCTAATCTTGCATATACACCACAGGCAAACCAAGGAGACCAACCCCAGAAGGCCTGCTAACACTCCCATGCCCACCCATTCCTTCAGATGATTCATGGCTGCAGCAATCCATGATGATAATCCTCTGGCTAGTCCTGCGTCCACTCTGGTAGAATTTGCCGTAACAATGGCCACTCTCAGCTGCTCCACCATAGTATCGAATTTTTTAGTCCAATTACCTAAAATATAGCTAGACAATTGTTTAGACAGATTTAAAGCACGGAAAAAAATCTTATATTGTATGCTAGTGACACAAAGTCCAGCATACTTCCATTGACAGCCAAGTTGAGCGATTTGCCATAGGGTATCAATTTGCTCCTGCACGAGGTCAATCCTCTGATTGAACACCATCAAGTATCCTTTTTGTTGAGCATTAATTTCTTTTTGTACATCTAAAGCATGAGCTACATTGGCTAAAATATTATTTAGGGTCTGAGCAGTCTGCATAGTATGACTCATGGCTAATGCAGCAGTGGTATCTCCAACAGCCGCCAATGAGATGGCAGTAACAATGGCGGCTGTAATTTTCTTGTTTCATACACAAATAGTTCAGAATAGTGATCCTTCTTTGTTTTCTTCTCTGACTGCATAAAGGAATATATATGAATAGAACTGTTTAGAAAAGAAAATCATTAATAGCACTTAAGAGTGAAAATTATATTTCATTGTTCTTTTTGTACTGAACGTGAATTTTTATTAAGACTTGGATTTTAGGTTGCCAGTTGCTTGGTAGCTGAATAGAGCCAAGAAGAGTCCTGGATGCGAGTGTCATAACTTGTGTTTAACTACTGCAATGTATCATGACTTCTGTTTTGTGCCCCTGATTCCTGAAAGGTGCTAGTTAAATATACCCCTTCCTTTCTTTTTATTTCTTTTCCTTCTTTTTTAACATATGATTTTATTGATTCTTTGTGAATTTTCCATCATGTACCCCAAACCCACAAATTTCCCAATCCTTCCATTACTGCTTACCACCCTTTAAATCCCATAAAAGAAAACAAAAAAATATTATATATATATATATATAATTTTTATTATCGTGTGTGTGTGTATAAATCACTAAATTATTCCATGTAAGCTGTGTTGTGCCACTGTGTGTCACACTAATATCCTTTTGCTCAAACAGCTCCGTTTGCAGATGTTCACTAAAATGAGTCAATACTCTGGTGCAGAGCCTAATGGTTTTGTGCTACACCATCAATAATAGATCCTCTCAGAGACTCTCTCAGATATTCTGGATATCCTCCTGTTGTACCTAGCCATGGATTTCCAGCAGCTTTGGGCGTTCAGGACCAGCCTCTTCACATGTTCCAAAAGTTCATAGATGGAGATGTTGGGATGGGCCAGCTCAAAGTCTTGGATCTGGGTCTTGGCTTAGTCAGCTTGCCAACTCTCCTGCAAATCATGCCACCAGGGCCAGCTCTTCTGCACCTTTTTTTTGCAAGAAGGCACCCCCCATACTTTCTTAAAAGGTTTTTGTCTCTCATTTTGACAAAAAACACAAAAAGGGTCTTATCAGACTGCATCTGCACATTATGGCATTATATTTTTAAATTTTATTCAGTTTTAAAATTCAGTCCTATTCCTACTGAACTTTGTACCCTTTCTGTTTGCAAATCTATCATGTCCAACTTCTTAGTGGCTGCTATCCTCAGGAGACATATATGCTAATCATAAAATCTTTAAGGATTTTACTTGGGAATTATGCTTTAAGAAGTAAGCCCCACTGTGAGGCAACTGGTAGGCAGCTCTGGTATTAGAGGGAATGCAGGTGTCCTATCTTTCTCTGCCTGTGTCTCAATTGGCTTTCTTCTTAACAAGTGAAAATATATTTTCTTCTTAGGAATTTTCTCGCACCACCTGAAATTTTACTCTGAGGCTTTTAATGAAAAAATAAGCTTATCAATACTAAATTTGAAACAATCAGTAAAACAATTTAAAGTAAATTCCTTGGTGAAACAAGGTTAAGGTAAACTATTATGTGAAGTGGTGTGTCAGAAGTTATATTCATTGGCAGTTATCTCAGAAGACTCAGCATCTGTAATTTCACAAGCATGAGTAATTTCAGTTTTATGAGATCCATTGCCATCTTCTTGTTTCCAAGGACACCACAATGCAAGCAGTGTGCAACTTCCATGCAGGCAACATATAAAATGAATAAAAGTTTTAATTGTGCTTTACATGAAATAAAATAAATATTTTGGTGTTAGATTTATGGCTCACTGATAAGTGCACTAGTTTGTACTCGAAAGCATTCAGTTGAGTTCTCAGCACATCACGGTTGCTTTGAGTATTATGTAAGTCTAATTCCATGGAGTTCAAAGATTTCTTTGGGCATGGAGGGAACTAAGAAAAGTTGTTAAATGCAAAATTACATGAAAGCAGAAGGTAAGCACACACAGTTATTTAGTAAAATAAATGTTTCCTTATTATAAGCGTAGTTCTACAGATCTGTTGTTGTACAAATGAAAAGCTGCCTGACATGGGAGCTGTATTGTTTCATCTGTGCTCAATTCAAAAAGGAAGTGTGACTAAGTGAATAGAAGCTGGGAACAAGTGCCACTCCCAGGGATGAGAAAACTACTTGAGGTATATATCCAATTCTATTTTATTCTATTTCTCCGTGATGGTCCACAGTCCTAAATTTTAGTTTGTTGAACCTCATCATCTCTTTCTGTCATCTTTAGCGTCTGTGCTTCAAGTTTATTTGGTTTTCAAAGGCAGTTAAAGACGGATGAGACATAACTTCTAATGACATTAAGAAGGACGATTCCCAACCTCCGTGAAATAGATCAATACCTCTTCTAAACCAAAAGAATGCAATCCTAGGGTGTCCTTAAACACCAATGACCTTTCCAACTCCACTGGTGCAGATCTCAAAAGGTCACCCAGAACTGTTCATTTCCATTCTGATCCTTGGCAACTGGGTCTTGGTTTTCTTGGTTGCAAATTGATCCCTTTTTCGCTCTGGTTTATTTCTCAGTGTGCTCTCTCTTTCTCTCTCTCTCTCTTTCTCTCTCTCTCTCCTCTCTCTCTCTCTCTCTCTTACATACATACACACACACACTTGCACACATAGGCACACTTACACAGAGGCTATCAACTCTCTATGTCCATGCCTATGAATGACTCTCTTTCCAAACATATCTATATACACACAAATGTTTATTCATGAACATCTATGTATACAAAGGACAGAAATGAACACAATATTCATTAGTGCTGAAGTTAACACACCTGACAGTTATCCTAAACAGTTCTCCCCCAGGCAGTTGTGTACCTTGGCATGGGCGGAGCCCTAAAGTGTGGAAAACTAACTCTGGATAGAAGATTTGTGCAAGCACTGGAGAACTAGCAATGGGAAGTGAGGTCAATGATTTTTGAGGCACAGCCACCCAGAAGAGCAGGTGAGAATTCCAGGAAATCCATCCTTCCCTTCCAATTCATGCAGGTGTGCATCAGGAAGTGGCAGGAGTGGGCATGTCTGGCAGTGAGTCCGATGGGGAGGTGAAGGCCTAGGTGTGAGTTGAGGTGTGTGTGCTGGTCTTTCTTCCTGAAGCCTAGACCTTGAGCCTTCGCCAGAGTCGTTGGGTAGTGGGTGTCTGGTGGGCCGATGCAGGAGAGAGTGCTTGCTCTGGGAAGATGGCTGCAGCCTAGGCTCTCATGAGTGGGTGGAACCCGCCCAAAGGGTGTGGAGATCAGACAGAGAGGCCTCCAGAGAGTGTCTCCAGAGCTCCAAGTAGGATCCCAGGTGCAAGCTCTGGAAGGCCTGGGTTTTCCGTGAGGGAAGAGTGGGTGTGTCCAGTCCCGTGCCATCCAAAGATATGCCTGATCAGAGAGTGTCCTTCTGGGGTTAACCTGCGAGAGAACCGGTTGCGATATTCCCAGAGAGCCTTGGCCATGAGGGGGGCAGGTCTCTTCTTAGCCTGGATCTTGATGCAGAGAGCCCGCTGGGATAGGCTGTGTCCAGAGGCCTCCTGGAGGAGGTGCCTTTCAGAGGTGGGCCCCCGCGCCGGGGGTCCGGGCTCCTAATGCTGGCCTGGGGTCCTGGCCTGGGGGAAGAACATGACCGTCTGAGTACGTTCGAGGCCTTGCAGCTTCTTTGCCTGTGTCCTCCGGATGCGGGCTGTGAGGGCTTGCAGCTTCACCTCTTGGTCTGCCTCCTCCATCTACTGCTCTGTCTTGGTCTCAGTCTGACTGTAGGTCTCAGTCTGGTCCCCTGCGTGACGAGGTTCCTCCTCTTGGGCTGCTTGGGCTGTGTTGGCTTGGAAGGCGTCCTTGGCTTGGGAGATTCCTTGGAGAGCAGTTTGTTCAGCTGTATCAGCTTCATGGGCTGCAATGGTCTCCATGGCTATAGCCAAAGTTTGAGGTCCTATTGCTGGTCTTTCTCCCTGAAGCCTAGACCTTGAGCCTTTGCTAGATTCCTTGGGTATCGCCTGTCTGGTTGGACAATGCAAGATGGAGTACTTGCTCTGGAAAGATGTCTGCAGCCTAGGCTCTCACGGGTGGGGGGAACACATCCAATGGTGTTGAGATCAGGCAGAGAGGCTTCCAGAGAGTTTCTCTAGAAAGGTCGCCCGTGAACAGGAAGTGGAATCTCAGGTGAAATTGCTGGAAAGCCATGCCTCCTCCATAGCTCAGGAAGCCTGTTTCAGATCTCAGAGCCAACTCTAGCTGACTCCATGGGGTTCACAGCCCTTCCTTGCCTCCAAACGTTCTCTGGTCAAATGTGTTTTTCTGTATGATCTTTTTGGTACTCTTGGGTTAACCTGCCCACATCTGTGGGTCTCCAACTTTGGAGTCATGAGAGAACCTGGTCTCTTCTTACCCTGCTTCATGCTTTTGTGGCCTTCCCTATAGGGCAGACAGGGATCCATCTGGCATGTGCTGTGTGTAGAGGCTTCATGGAGGAAGTGCTTGTCAGAAGAGTCCCCACCTCTCGCCTGAGGTTCACTCTCCTCCTTCTGGATGGGTCTTTTTGCCTGTATTTGGAAAGTGACCATCTTGTTTTGTCTACATCCTTGCAGCTTCTACACTTGTGTGCTCTGTTTGCAGGCTCTCAGGGTTTGCAGCCTCAGCTCTTGTAACTCCTTCATTTGCATGTGTGTTGCTCTCAATCTGGCTCTGGTTTAGTTTCCCAGGCTAGGAATCCTCATCTGCGTGCCCAGGTTCAGGCTTATCAAACATATATATATATATATATATATATATATATATGTGTGTGTGTGTGTGTGTGTGTGTGTGTGTGTGATATACATTCGTACATTTATATGTATATGTATATATATCAGGTAACTTGCACCTGTGTGACGCATGCTGTGATATATATATATGTATAAATTAGCATATATATATATATATATATATATATATCCCTCGGTATGATGGCCATTGTAATTTTTATCACTGTTTGATATTTAATGTAGTCTTCCCTATGTAACAGAGACCATGAATGACCATGAATTGATTGATACTATGAGATGGCTGTGTCATGATGTTCAAGTTTGTGGTGTTCACTCTAATTGCATCCATGTGATGTTTGGGTGAGGGCTCTGTTTAATTATTGTGTGATGGCTACAATGTAATGGCCCCTGTGAAATGGTAATAATTAATGGCTACTGTGTTGTGTTCACTGTGTGATGATTACTCTGTGATGGTTACTGTGTTATGGCCACTTTTTGAGGGCCTCTTATTGACAGTAATTTGTTTTTGACACTGTTGATGGTCACTGTATGCTGGCCACTTAATGATGGCCTGTGTGTGTTGGTCACTGAATTATAAATTCTGTGGGATCCCACTATGTGATGGTCAAAGTTTGATAGCCACTGTGATGGTCATCCTGTGATGGCCATTACCTGATGGTCACTGTTTGATATACCACTATGTGTTTTATATGGTGTGATGGTCACTGTGTAAATTTGACTTTGTGCTGGACAATGTGTGATTGACATTGAGTTTTGTTCACTGGGCAATGATCAGTGCTTCATCGCCAATACATGATTTTCACTATCATGGCCTGTGACTGATAGTTGTTTTGTGATGGCCATTCTGTGCTAGCTAATAATTGATGGTTAGCTGTGTGATTTAATTGCATAATGGTTACTGTATAATCACTAATCTGTGATGACCATTTTGGTTGATACTGTTTTATTGTCACTGTGTAATATTCATTATATGATGGCCACTGTGTGATAGTCATTATGTCATAAACATGGCGATGCCAAGAGTGTTAAAAATGGCATGTGATGGATACATAGTGATGGCCAATGTCAATGTTCATGGTGATGGCATACTCTGTGATGGTCACAGTGTGAGAGACACTGTGTGAAGGCCATGATGTGATGATCACTGTGTTGGTCAATATATGGTTATCATTTTATACTGTCCACATTTTCATTATCATTGCAATATGAAAGCAGATTGATAGCTGTTGTTTTATGGTTAAAGCATAATGGTCACTGTGTGATGGTATCTGTGTGGTCATATCTGGGTGATGGGTACTGTAAAATCCACCATGTTGTGACCAGCATGTGATGGCCACAATGTGATGACCAGTTTGTGGTAGTCATTGTGATGAACAGCTGTGAGTAATTCACTGAGTGATCATCATTTTGTGATGGACATATTGTGATGGTCACTGTGCGATGGCCACCTTGGAGTGGAAAGTATGTAATGGTCTCTGTTTATCATCACTATGTGATGGCTTCTATATGGAGGTCACTAGGAATAAACATAATGTGTTGACCAATGTTTTATAACCTCTGTGTGATGGTCAAATAGCATAACTCCTAGGGATGCCCCCTGTGCTATAGGCACAATGAAATAGTCTACTCTATGATGGTGACTCTTCATGTCTTGGGTCCATGAACCAGGCAGTCAAGAATCTGTTTAAAAAACTGAATGTATTTCTAGAAAACAAATTATTGTAGTTACACTACTTCAACTAAAACAGGAGATTTGGACAAACTGATGTGGCACTGTATGACAGGATTGTTATTTTTTCTGGCTAAAAATGTACATCCTGAGAGAAAAGCTGTGAGTATTCTGTGGTGTGCTTCTCTATAGACTGCTTGTTCCTGGGGCATATAGGGCCATAAAGCAGGTTTCAGCTTTTGTTTTGCTTTGCTTTGTTTTTTTTTTGTTTGTTTGTTTTGTTTTGTTTTTTGTTTTGTTTTGTTTTTTGAGACAGAGTTTCTCTGTGTTACCTTGGCTGTCCTGGACTCATTCTGTAGAGAAGGCTGGCATTGATCTCACAGAAATCCATGTGCCTCTGTCCCCTGGAGTGCTGAGATTACAGGTGTCACCACTGCCACAGCTTGGTTTCAACTTTAAAATATAAATTTTTATACTTTTATTAATTAAACCTTACTCACTTTGAATCTCCCCATAAGCCCCTCACCCATCCCTCCCAATCCCACCTTCCTTCCCCCTTCTTCACGCATGCCCCTCCCTGAGTCCACTGATAGGGGAGGTCTTCCTCTACTTCCTTTTGATTTTAGTCTATCATATCTCATCAGGAGTGGCTGCACTGTAATTTTCTGTGGCCTGGTAAGGCTGCTTCCCTCTCAGGGGGAGGTGATCAAAGAGCAGGCCAATCAGATTATGTCAGAGGTAGTCCCACTTCCCATTAGTATGTAACCCACTTGAACACTAAACTGCCATGGACTACATCAGTGCAGGGGTTCTAGGTTATCTCCATACCTGGTAATTGGTTGGAGTATGCATCTCTGGAAAGACCCCTGTGTTCAAATTTTCTGGTTCTGTTTCTCTCCTTGTGGAGTTCTTGTCCTCTCCAGATCTTACTATTTACCACTTCTTTGATAAGATTCCATGCACTCTGCCCAAGAGTTGGCCATAAGTCTCAGCATCTGCTTTCATAGCCTGCAGGGCAGAGCCTTTCAGAGACCCTTTACTGTTTTCTTCTTCTTCTGATGTCCATACTCTTTGCCTTTCAGGATGGGGATTGAGCATTTTAGTCAGGGTTGACTCCCTCTTGATTAGTTAGGACATCAACATAAAATCAGAAACATTAAGTCAGTTATAAGAAAAAGTAGGAAAGACCCTAGAACTCCCTGGTACAGGAGAAAACTCCCTAAGCAGAATACAAACAACACAGGCTCTAAGAGCAACAATCAATAAATGGGACCTCATGAAACTAAAAAGCTTCTGTAAAGCAAAGGACACTGTCATCAAAACAAAATGAATGCGTACAGATTGGGAAAAAATCTTCACCAACCATTTATCTGACAGAGGGCTAATACCCAGTATTTATAAAGAACTAAAGAAACTGAAAAGCAACAAACCAAGTAATCCAATTAAAAAATGGGGAACAGAGCTAAACAGAGAATTCTCTGTAGAGGAATATCGAGTGGCAGAGAAAAACTTAAAGAAAGGCTCAAAGTCACTAGCCATTAGGGAAATGCAAATCAAAACCACCCTGAGATTTCACCTTACAACCATAGAATGGCCAAGATCAAAAACTCAAGTGACAACACATGATGGAGAGGTTGTGGAGAAAGGAGAACCCTCCTCCACTGCTTGTGGTAATGTAAACTTGTACAACCACTGTGGAAAGCAATCTGGTGCTTTCTCAGACAACTAGGAATAGTGCTTTCTCAAGATCCATCCATACCGCTCCTAGGCATATTTCACAAAGAGGTTCAAGTACACAATAAAGACATTTGTTCAGCCATGTTTGTAGCAGCTTTATTTGTAATAGCCAGAAGCTGGAAACATCCCAGATGTCCCTCAGTGGAGGAATGGATACAGAAATTGTGGTACATCTACACAATGGAATATTACTCAGCAAAGAAAAATAAGGAAATCATGAAATTTCCAAGTAAATGGTGGGACCTGGAAAGGATCATCCTGAGTGAGCTGTCCCAGCAGCAGGAAGACACACACGGTATATTCTCACTCATATAGACATATAATATAGGATAATCCTTCTAAAATCTGTACATCTAGAATATAATTTTTGTAATTTTAATTACGTTATTTCCAAATTCATTTTTCTCCCTCACATATACTGCTCCTTGCCTTCAATTTCATGGCCTTTTGGTTAAATTATGGTTACTGGTTGAATTTTACTTAAGTTTTGCTCAAGGATTTCCCAGATAGTAAGCCAAGAAATGGCTCCCTTGGACATTGAATATGAAATGAAATGTCACACAAGGACCCATGTCCTGGAACAGGAACTGCTTTGGGACATTGGAAGAATTTCTATTAAAATAGATTTTTCCAGACTAAAATCTTGTCTGCTCCAAGGGTACAAGGGCAGAGCTAGGAAGGCCTGTGCTGTCTGAGTCATTTGCTTTCTATTCACCCAGTAAGGGAAACACTGTTCCCCAAACCCCACCTTGGTGGTCCTTGCTTAGGAAAGACTCTGGAAAGGCCTAGCCAACAGAAGCTCTAATGGACGTTAGCTTGCAGGTTCCTTCCTCGATTCGTCCCTGGTTCTGCTCTAGGGATCTGTGCAGGAGACCACAAGCCACACCATGGTGATTGTGGTCACTCTTTTCTTAGGTCAGGAGGAGCAGGCCCGTTGAACTGTCAGAGCAGCTGGTACTGGGATGGACTGTGAAACAGACTGTGGGTTTGTTCATGTGGTGACCTGAGCAGTGGCCCTTGGCCTCTGAGCTTCGCTGATTGTGGATTCTTTGGAAGAAGGAGGCTCTCTGCATCCATGGCTGTGGGACCCTGTGGTGCTTGTACATACATCACTACATAGTGCATAAACAATCATTGCTTTTGGTGTATTATAGGAAGAAGACATTATAAAATTGAAGGTCTTTTTTATAGAAGTTCTGAATTTTTCATTCTGCTTTTAGGTTTGTGTTACAAGTTCTGTGAAGGGTTTAGAAACTGGTAGTAAATAGGTGACAGGGGTTACCCTTCAACAATACAGCAATGCTTGGTTAGAATACTATGGCTAGAGAGATGGCTAAGTGGTTAAGAGCACTTATGGATAAGACCAGAGTTAATATCCCAGGATATATAGCATGTGGCTCACAACTACCTGCAACCACACCTCCAGGGGACCTTATGATCTACTCTTACTTCACTGGGTATATATATACACACACACACACACACAAATGCACACATACACAATTCTTCATATACACAAGAATTTAAAATATTTGAAAAGCTAGGTGTTGCTGACATATGCATTTCATTTCAACACTCAAGAGGCAGAGGCAGCTGGAGCTCGGAGTTCAAGACCACTCTGGTCTACACAGTCAGTTCTAGGATAGCTCAAGTTGCATGCAGAAACCTTGTCTCAACAACCAAATCACAGATAAAATAAAATAAAATAAAATAAAATATAAAATAAAAATCCTTTTATGTTTCTGTGATTCAGAGAAATTCATTTCCAAGGACAAAAGGAGTTTCTGAGCTGCAGAGGTTTCCCAGGTGTTCATGGGGTTGGGTGGCTAAGGCAAATTCCACATCTTGTGACATAGATTTTGTGGCAAAAAATAGACATTAAAATATTTAATGTCATTTTGTCTGTGAGTTTCAGTGGGTCTGGGTTTGCATGAATCCACAAGGGGACATGTGGGGCTACCAATCCATGGCAGAGCTTTTGATCTTATCCATTTGAGAGAGAGCTCTAGAGCATGGTCACTCTCTCTCACTATAGGAAATATCAGTAGGTGTTGGGTCAAACCCAACAATTTAGGAGTCACTTTGAGTTAATTTTGTGGTAGTTGTGGAGTTTGTCTATAATTTTTTTCTTTATTCTTTTCTTACATATCCTGACTGAATGGTCCCCTTCCTCCTCTTTTTTTAAACCCCCAATCTTCTCAATCATGTCCATTGCTCCTCTATTTCCCTTCAGAAAAGAGCACACCTCCAGTGATATCAGCTGAACAAAGCATAACAAGATGCTATAAGAGTATGCATAAACCATCATATCAAGGCTGGACAAAGCACCAAAGTTGGAGGAAAAGAGTTCCATGAGCAGCCAAGAGTCAGAGATACTACCACCCCAACTCTTAGGAGTTCCACAAAAACACTCAAATCAAACAACCACAGCATGTACACACAGGGCCAAGCTCAGACCCATGCAGGTTCCGTGATTGTTGCTTCAGTCTGTGTGAGCCCTTATGAGCCCTCCTTAGCTGACTCAGTGGTCCACGTTTTTATGGTGTCCTTGAACTTTCTGGCTTCAACAATCCTCCCTTCTCCTCTTTTCCCCGGGTTCCTGAGTTAGTCTAATGTTTGGGTGGATGACTGTGTCTGCTCCTTTCACTTCTGGGGCATCCCCCTCTGATAACTATTGGGCTAGGCAGCATCTATGAATACAGCAGGATATCATAAGATACTATTTCATTGACTTTTTTATTAATGTTAGTCTTATGTGGTTCAACCCTAGGTCTTTGAGGTATCCACCTTTAGGTTCCTGGTGATACAGGAAGTGTGAAGCATGGGCTCTCTCTCTCATGGTTTGGGCCTCAAGCTAGGCCAATTTTTGTGGATTTAGGCCAGCTTGTGGGTTTTTCATACCCACAAGCTATGAGTCACCACTGCTGCAGCACATCTTACAGAGGACAGGTTGAAGGTAGAAGGCTTTGTGGCTGAGTTGGTGTCCCAGTACCACCACTGGGAGCATAGCCTGTTTACAGAAGATAGTCTGTTCAGGTTCCATATCCTCTGTTGCTAGGAGACTTTGTTAGAGTCACCCTGATAGGTTCCCAGAAATTTCCCCTGCACCAGGATTCCATATCATCCTCTAAATGCTCAGCAACTCAAGTTGTTTCTGGTCATATTCTCTCTCTGCCTCTCCCTCCTCTATTTGGTTCACCCTATTCCTTTCCATTCTCTGTACCCTGCCACCTGTCTACTCCCCCCAAATTTATTTTATTTTCAATTTCCAGGGAGATCTTGCTATCCCACCTAAAACCCTTCTTTTTACTTACCTTCTCTGGTTTTGTGGATTGTAGTGTGATTATCCTACACTTAACAGCTAATGTCTTCTTGCAAGAGAGTACATACAATGTTTGCTTTTCTGGGTCTGGGTTACAACAATCAGGAAGATTTTTTCAGTTACATACATTTGCCTGAGAATTTCAGAATTTTTTTCTAACACCTGAGTAATACTCCATCTTAAAATATACATTTTATTTATCTGTTCTTCCACTGAGTGACATCCTGGTTGTTTCCAGATTCTGGCCATTATGAACAAAGATGTTATGAATATGGTTGAGCAAGTGTCCTTGTGATAAGATGGAGTGTCTTTTGGGCATATGCCCAATAGTGGTATAGCTGGCAGTTGAGTTCTCCATTCCCAACTTTCTGAGGAACCAGCAAATTGATTTACATTGTGGCTGTAAAATTTATGCTCCCAACAAGAGCAAATTTCCTGTCACTTATTTTGTTGATCTTTTTTATTCTGACATTTGCGAGACAGAATTTCAAACTAGTTTTGATGTGCATTTCCCTGTTGGCTAAGGATATTCCACATTTCTTTAAGTGTTTCCTGGCCATTTGAGATTCACATACTGAGAATTATGTATTTCTGTGCCTCATTTTTTAAATGTTGGATTGTTTAGTTTGTGGATGATTAATTTGTTAAGTTTTTTTTTTTTGTTTGTTTGGCTTTTTTTTAATTTTGAATGTTAACACTCTATAGGATGGGGATTTCATGAAAATCTTTTTCTTTGTTGTAGGCTGATATTTTGTCTTTTGATGATGTTCGTTATATTTCACTATGCTGAGGTCCCATTTATTAACTGTTGTTATTAGTGCCTGCATGAATCATATTCTGCTTAGGAAGTTGTCTCCTATGTCAGTGTGTTCAAGAGTGTTCCCTGTTTTTCTCTTCTGTAAGGTTCAGAGTTCTATGTTGAGATCTTTGACCCACTTGAACATAAGTTTGGAGCAGGATTGTAAATATTGGTGTGTTTGCATTCTTCTGCATTCATATATCCATAGCATTTCTTTTTTTTTTCTTCAACTTCAAAATGTTTATTTTCCTAAATTTAAACATATTTAATATGCACAGGCAATTAAATCTTTAATATTATTTTTTCATAGGATGATTGTAATGAGTTTATTCTGTAGGAAAACAAATGGAAACGTTACAAACCAGTTCATTTCTGTTTATATGGCCTATAAAAAAGATTTATTTTCTGGGGTTATCAATCTGGCACCTTCTCAGACAACTAGGAATAGCGCTTCACCAAGATCCAGCCATACCACTCCTGGGTATATATCCAAATGAGGCTCAAATACACAAAAAGGACATTTGCTCAACCATGTTTGTAGCAGCTTTCTTTGTAATAGCCAGAAGCTGGAAACAACCCAGATGCCCCTCAACTGAAGAATGGATGCAGAAATTGTGGTACATCTACACAATGGAATATTACTGAGCAATGAAAAATAAGGAAATCATGAAATTTGCAGGTAAATGGTGGGATCTGGAAAGGATCATCCTGAGTGAGTTGTCCCAGAAGCAAAAAGACACACATGGTATATACTCACTCATATAGACATACAACATAGGACAAACCCACTAAAACCTGTGCCTCTAAAGAAACTAAGCAAGAGAGAGGACCCTAACTAAAATGTCCAATCCCCATCCGGAAAGGCATAGAGGATGGACATCAGAAGAAGAAGAAAACAGGAAACAACCTAGGAACCTACCACAGAGGGCCTCTGAAAGCCTGTGCCGTAAAGACTATCAAAGCAGATGCTGAGCCTGATGGGCAACTGTTGGGCAGATTGAATGGAATTTTATGTAAGAACTGGGAAATAGTAAGAGCTGGAGAGGACAGGGTCTCCACAAGGACAGCAACAGAACAAGAAAATTTGAACACAGGGAATTTCCCAGAGACTCATACTCCAACCAAGGACTATTCATGGAGATAACCCAGAACCCCTGCACAGATGTAGCCCAGGGCAGTTCAGAGTCCAATTGGGTTACATAGTAATGTGAAGAGGGACTGCCTCTGACATAATCTGATTGGCCTGCTCTTTGATCACCTCCCCCTGAGGGGGGGAGCAGCCTTACCAGGCCACAGTAGAGGACAATGCAGCCACTTTTGATGTGCACTGATAGACTAAGTTCAGAAAGGAGAGGAGAACCTCCCATATCATTGGACTTGGGGAGTGGCATGCATGCAGAGGGAGGAGGGAGGGTGGGATTGGGAGTGGAGGAGGGAGGGGCTTATGGGCGGATGCAGAATGAATAAAGTGTAATTGATGAAAAATTTAAAAAAAAGATTTATTTGAGGAATTGCCTTCAGAGAATTGGTGAATGAGTTTCATTTGCAGTATAATATCAGAAAGATAATAGTAATAGTTATGTTCAAAGACCTTTTCTTGGGATAAGAGAATCATAATTTTTTCCAGTTGGATCATTTTTTTTTCTTCATGAATTGGCAAAGATCTGTGGAACACTATTGTTACTGTCATATTCTGTTAACTATATACCTAAATTTCTTTTCAGCCTAGCACAACCACTCTGGAAATCAATCTGGCCCTTTAATAGACAACTAGAAATAGCATATCGTCAAGATGCAGCCATACCACTTCTAGGCATATATTGAAAAGAGGCTCAAGTACACAATAAGGACATTTGCTCAACCATGTTTGTAGAAGCTTTATTTGTAATAGCCCTAAGCTGGAAACAGCCGAAATGACCCTCAACTTAAGAATGGATGCAGAAATTGTGGTATATCTACACAATGGAGTATTACTCTGCAATGAAAAATAAGGAAATCATGAAATTTGCAGGCAATTGTTGGGACCTGGAAAGGATCATCCTGAGTGAGCCGTCCAAGAAGCAGAAAGACATACAAGGTATATATTCACTCATATAGACTTATAACATAGGATAAACCTACTAAAATCTATACATCTAAAGAAACTAATCAAGAGAGAGGATCCTGACTAAAATGGTCAATCCACATCCCGAAAGGCAAAAAGGATGGACATCGGAAGAAGAAAAGAGGAAACAACCTAGAAACCTGCTGCAGAGGGCCTCTGAAAAGCTCTGCCCTGCAGACTATCAAAGCAGACACTGAGACTCATGGCCAACTGTTGGGCAGAGTGCATGGAATCCATAGCATTTCTTAAAGAAGCATTCTTTTTTCTGTTGTGTCTTTTTACCTTCTTTATCAAAAATCAAATGGGCATAGGTGTGTGGATTTATATATGGGTCTTTGATTTGATTATAATTGTGTGGAAATTTGAGAATTGTGTTAAATCCGTAGGTTGCTTTTGGTAGGATGGCCATTTTACTATATTAATTCTATCCATGAGTGAAATCTTTCTATCTTCTGGTATCTTCTTCACTTTAATTCTCTAAACAGTCTAGAAAGACCCTAAAAAAAACTTCTTTAACATTCTTGCTGTACAAGAATTTCACTTTCTTGGTTAGAATTACCCCAAGATATTTTATATTAATTGTGGCTATTGTGAACTGTGTGGTTTTTCATATCTTCCTCAGCTTGTTTGTCATTTGTATATAGGAGAGTTACTGTTTTTTTGTCTGTTTGTTTGATTTCTTTTTCTCTATTTGGTTTTGTTTGTTTCAAGCAACTTTGTATCCAGCTGTTTTGTGAAAGGTATTTATCAGGTGTAGGAGTTCCCTGGTAGAATTCTTGGGATCTCTCATGGATACTATGGTATCATCTGCAATTAACGATACTTTAATTACTTCTTTTCTAGTTTGTATTTCCATGATCTTTTTCATTGCCCTCACTAGAAAGAATTTAAAGTATTCTGTTGGATAGATATGGGCAGAGGAAAGAAGCTTGTCTTCTTCCTGATTTTAGTGGAATTGCCTTGAGTTTTTCACCATTTAATTTGTTGTTGGCTGTAGGCTTGCTGTGAATTTCCCTTATTATATTTATGTATGTCTTGTATATTCCTACTCTCCACAAATGCTTTCTCATTACAGGGTGTTGGATTTTGTTAAAGCCATTTTCAGCATCTAATGATCTCATAATGTTATTTTTTTTTCTCCTTTCAGTTTGTTTATATGGTAGAATACATTGACAGATTTTATATGTTATGTACTTCTGCTTTGTTGGACTATTCAGGGCTTGCTGTAGTAGGATAGCCAGTGGAATATATCGACCTGGCTGTTATAGATCGTATTCTTATTTATTTATTTATTTATTTATTTATTTATTTATTTATCTAGCTAGCTAGCTAGCTAGCTACCTGTTTATTTGTTTATTTATTTATTTGTATTTTTAATAATTTATTCACGTTACATCCCAATTGTAGCCCCCTCCCACATCAATTCCCATTCCCATCTTCACCTTCTTTTCCACCTTACATCCTTCCTTAATCCACTGAAAATGGAAGTCCTCCTCCACTACCATCTGACCCTAGTCTATCAAGTCTCATCAGAACTGCCTGGATCCTCTTCTTCTGTGTCCTGGTAAGGCCACATTGCCAGAAGGGAGTGATCAAAGAGCAGGCAACAAAGTTTATATCAAAGATAACACCTGCTCCACTTATTGGGAACCCTCATGGAGACTGAGTGCCTATGGGCTGCTTCCTGGTAGGAGATCTAATTCTTCTCCATGTATGGGACTTGGTTGGCCCATCTGTCTTGGCAGGGCTCCTTGGATCAAGATTTTTAACTTTTTTGGTCTCCTTGTAGAGCTTCTGACCCCCTTCCATTTCCCCATTCTCCCTTAAGACTCCCTGTGCTCTGCCCAGAGTTTGGCTGTAATTCTCAGCTTCTGCTTCCATCTTCTGCTGGGTGGAGACTTTCAGAGAACATCTGTGCTAGACTCTTGTCCTGTTCTCTCCTTCATACTTCCGGTGTCTATCCTGTTTGCCCTTCTTAATGGGAATTCATAATCCTCCCTAGGGTCCTCCTTGTTCTTTACTTTCTTTAAGTCTTTGGATTTTAGTATGATTATCCTATATTAACTGGCTAATATTTGCTTATAAGTGAGTATGTGCCATGCATATCTTTCTAGTTCTGGCTACCTCACTCAGGATGATCTTTTCTAGTCCCATCCATTTGCCTGCAAGTTTCATGACTTCCTTGTTTTTATTAGCTGCATAGTATTCTGTTGTGTAATTGTATAAGAATTCCTGTATCCATTCTTTGCTTGAGAAAAATATAGGTTGATTCCAGATTCTGAATATTATGAATAAAGCTGCTGTGAATATAGTTGAGCAAATGTCCTTTATGTATGGTGGAGCATCTTTTGGGTACATGCCCAGAAGTAATATAGCTGGATCTTGAGGTAGTTATTCCGAATTATCTGAGACAGCGCCATCTTGATTTCCAAAGTGGTTGTACATGTTTACATTTCCACCAGCAACGGAGGAGGGTTTCACTTTCCCGGCATCCTTGCTAGGATGTGTTGTCACTTGAGTTATTGTTATTAGCCATTCTAATAGAATCTCAGAGTCATTTGCATTTGCATTTCCCAGAGGACTAAGGACAGTGAGCCCTTTTTAAGTCATTCCCTGACATTTAGTATTCCTCTGTTGAGAATACTCTGTTTAGCTCTGTATCCCAGTTTGGTGTTTAATTTCTTGAGTCTATATAAATTTTGCATATTAGCCTTCTGTCAAATGTAGGGTTGGTGAAGATCTGTTTTCAGTCTGTAGGCTGTCATTTTGTTCTGATGACAGTGTCCTTTGCTTTACAGAAGCTTTTCAGTTCATGAGATACCATTTATTGATTGTTGATATTAGAGCCTGTGTTTTTGGTGTTCTATTCAGGATCTTGTCTCTTGGGCCAATGAGTTCAAGGCTCTTCATTCCTTTCTCTTCTAACAGGTTCATTGTGTCTGGTTTTATGTTGAGGTCTTTGACCCACTTGAACTACAGTTTTTCTCAGAGTGATACATATGGGTCTTTTTGCATTTTTCTATATGGAGACATCAAACTGGGCCACTACCATTTGATGAAGATACTGTCTTTTTTTACACTGTTTGGTTTTGGCTTCTTTGTCAAAAATTAAATATCTGTAGGTGTCTGGGTTTATTTCTGGATTTCCCATTAATTACACTAATCCTCTATTCTGTTTCTATGAGAGTACCATGCCATTTTTATTACTGTTGTTCTGTAGTACCACTTGAGATCAGGGATGGAGATACTTCTAGAGGATCTTTGATTGTACAGGATTGTTTTAGCTATTTTTTTCCACATGAAATTGAGAATTGTTTTTTTTTTTTTTTTTCAAAATCTTTAAAGAAGTCTGTTGGTATTTTCATGGGAATTGCATTGAATCTATATTCTTTTGGCTAGAATGGCCATTTTCACTATGTTAATCCTATTGATCCATGGGCATGGGAGATCTTTCTATCTTCTGATATCTTATTCGATTTCTTTCTTGAGAGACTTGAATTTTTTTTTTCATACAAGTCTTTCACTTGCTTTGTTAGAATTATACCAAAATACATTATGGTTTTTTGTTTTGTTTTGTTTTGTTTTTGTTTTTTCTGTTGTGAAGGTTCTGTTTGCCTAATTTCCTTCTTTCCCCTTTTATCTTTTGTATACAGGAGGGCTTCGGAGTTTTCTGAGTTAATTTTTTATCCAGCCACTTTGCTGAAGGTGTTTATCAGCTGTAGGGATTCTCTTGTAGAATCACATTTGTGATCTCTTAGAGTCTCCATGATACTTGCCCAGGCCCTTCTGGCTTTCATAGTTTCTGATGAGAAGTCTGGTGTGATTCTGATAGGTCTACCTTCATATGTTACTTGGCTTTTTTCCCTTGCTGCTTTTAATATCTTTTCTTTGTTCTGTAGATTTAGTGTTTTGACTATGATGTGACGTGATGTGTTTCTTTTCTGGTCTAGTCTATTTGGAGTTCTGTAGGTGTCTTGTATATTTATAGACATCTATTTCTTTAAGTTGGGAAAATTTTCGTCTATGATTTTCTTGAAAATATTTTCTGGACCTTGGAGTCTGGAGTCTTCTTTTTCATGAATTCCTAATATTCTTAGATTTTGTCTTTTCATAGCATCCTTGATTTCTTGGATATTTTGTGATTGGAACTTTTCTGATTTTACTTTTTCTTTGAGAGAAGTATCCATTTCTGCTAGTGTGTCTTCACCTCCAGAGATTCTCTCTTCCATCTCTTGTATTCTGTTGGTGATGCTTACTTTTGTGGTTCCTGATCTTTTCTCCAAGTTCTCCAGCTGAAGGGTTTTCTCATTTGTGTTTTCTTTATTGATTGTAATTCTGTTTTCATGCCTTGCACCATTTCTTTCATGTGTTTGAATTTGGATTCCTGTCTCTCTACAATGGCCTCTATTTCTTTTTTCATTTCCTTCTTATATGCCACTAATTTTTCCTCTACTTGTGTATCTATTTGTTTGGCTATGTTTGCCTGTGTTTCTTTAAGGATATTGTCTATTTCTTCTTTCTTTGCCTCCAATTGACTGGCCATCTCTTTGAAAGACTTGTTCATTTCCTCCTTATGAGCCTCAAATAATTGGGCAAGCATGGCTTTAAAATCATTTTCCTGTGCTTCTGCCGAATTGGAGTATCCATCAATTTGGGGGTTTGCTGGTGAAGTCATGATGTCCTGATTTATGTTGAAAGTGTTCTTTGCCTACCCCTGGCCATTGGCTTATCTGAAACCTTCCCTGTTTGTTTTTGGATTCTGCAGATCAGACTGGTGCTGTCTCTCTCTGGTGTCTGGAGAGTTCTTCAGGAAGCTGAGCACTCTCAGCGTGTGCTGAGGACTAGCTGTACCTGTGGGAGGAAAGTACACAGGCACAAACGGGGCAAATGCAAGCGTGTGTGCACGCGCGTGTGTGTGTCTGTGTGTGTAAGTGTGCGTGGAAATGTTTCTCGAGGGAAGAGTGATGGCTAATGTTGAACCCTTGAGTGTGTGGGAGGGGCTCTGCACTGTATATGTCGCAGGTGCTAAAGATGATAGCGGCGCAATTTCTGGCATTAACTGCCTAAACTCCTCAATCAGGCCCACAGGGCAGGAACTTCAATGTCCCTAGTGCCCCTCTGTTTCCCAAAGTGGGTATGTGGGTGGGAGGGGGTTCGATGCCTGGCTTCTGATTTAGAAGGACCCAGGATCTGGGGAACTGCAGATTCTCAAGGGTGCACTCACTTACAGGCAGGTCTCTTGGCATAGATCCTGGTATCCTGGGCTCTCTGCTCTCTGGTTTGGCCCTGCTTCTTTGATGTGTTCCGCCAGTTCTGTGCTGCTGTCACTGCCAGGTTCTGAGGTCTTGCTGCAGCTGGAGATTTCAGGGTGGTCACTTCAGCAGGGATGGGGTAATCACGCTCTCTGTTCTCTGGTTTGGCCCTGGTTAGTCTTAAACTGGAGGGTTGTGGCGCCCCTCCAGTTCAGTGCTGCTCCACTGCCAAGTCCTGCTGTAACTGGAGACTGGGTCGCTAGTCCCAATGCTTTCTGGGAAGTCCTGGGGTCTCTTCACTGTGCTCTCCAAGACTGGGAGGCCCAGCGCCTGGTGTGTCCAGGTTGTATGATGTTTCTGCCTGGTTTTGGTGAGTATATAGTGTATTCTCTGTCACTGTGGGATTGGGCGGGCAGTACCGTCAGTGATGGCGATCCTGCAGAGCTAGTATGGTGTCTAGCAGATTCGCGCCCTGGGAGGATGGTGCAGCCGCTGCATGAATCTGGGACTCCGGGACACCTCATTGACTTTTTTTAAAAAATCAGTATTACATAGTTTAACACTAGATCTTTGAGGCATCTACCTTTGGGTTCCTGGTCATCCAGGAAGTTTCAGGCATGGGCACTCTCTTATGGCTTGGTCCTCAAGTTAGGCCAGTCATTGGTTACCCATAACCACAAACTCTGCCACCACTGCTGCAGCACATCTTACAGAGAATAGGTTGTGGCTAGAAGGTTTTGTGGCTGAGTTAGTGTCCCAGTCCCACAAGTGGGAACTTAACCTGTTTACCTGTTTATGTTCAGGTTCTATATACTCTATTACTAGGAGGGTTTTTTAGGTTCACCCTCATAGGTTCCCAGAAGATCCCATTGCACCAGGATTCTATGTTACCGCCTAAATGTTCAGAGACTCAAGTTGTCTCTCATTATACTCTCTCCCTCTGCCTCTTTCTCACTTTCTGTTTCTATCCCCACCATGCGCCCCATTACCTGTCTACCCTCAATATTTATTTTATTTCCACTTTCCAAAGATATCCATGCTATCCAACCTAGAACGCTTCCTTTTACTCAGCTTCTCTTATTGTGTGGATTGCAGTGTGATTATCCTACACTTGACAGCTAATATCTTCTTCTAAATACATATCATGTTTGTCTTTCTGTGTATGGGTTACCACATTCAGGATAATTTTTTTCCTAGTTTAATTCATTTGTGTGTGAATTTCATGGTCCTTATTTTATTCCACTAATTTATTTGTTCATTGTACATCACAATTGCAGGTCTACTACCTCTTCCCCATTCCAACCCTCCCATCCACTTTCACTATCCCCCTCCCCCTTCTTACTCAGAGAATGGAGTCTCCCTGCACAGCATACCAATCTGCATTGGCACATCAAGTCTCATCAGGACTAAGTGCCTCCTCTTCCCTTGAGGCAAGACAAGGCCCTGCTAGGGGAAAAGGATTCAAAGGCAGGCAACAGAGCCCAATTTAGAGATGCCCCACCTCTAGTTGCTAGAGAACCCACAGAAAGATCAAGCAGCCCATCAACTTTATATAATTCATAACTCAGGAAGATTTTTTTCAGTTCCATACATTTTCCTGCCTATTTCATGATCCTATTTTTTTTCTAAAACCTGAGTAATACTCCATTTTTAAAATATACCACATTTTCTTTATCCGTTCTTCCATTGAGGAATATCTAGGATATTTCCAGATTCTGGCTATTATGAATTAAAGCCATTATGAATATGGTTGAGCAAGTGTCCCTGTGGTAAGATGGAGTGTCTTTTGGCTATATGCCCAATAGTGGTATAGCTGTATCTTGAGGTCTCAATTACCAAAATTTCTAAGGAACCACCAAATTGATTTACATAGTGGTTGTAAAGTTTGCTTTCCCAACAAAAATGAATAGGTGTTTGCCTTTTTCTACATCTTTGCCTGTCACTTGTTTTGTTGATCTTGGCTGTTCTGACAGGTGCAAGATGGAATTTCAACTAGTTTTGATTGGCATTTCCCTGAAGGCTAAGGATGTTTCTTGTCCATTTAGATTTCTCTTCTGAGAATTCCCTGTTTATTTCTTTGCCCCATTTTTAATTGGATTGTTTAGTTACTGGTTGTCTAATTTATTGAGTTCTTTTTTAAAATTTGTATATTAGCCCTTCATTGCATGCACATTTGATGAAAATCTTTTGTAGGCTGCCATGTTTTCTAATTGATGGTGTCCTTTGCATTTCAGTATTCAAGGTACCATTTATTAATTGTTGATCTTAGTGCCTGCCTGATCAGTATTCTGTTTAAGAAATTGTCTCCTGTGTCAATGTGTTCAAGGCTGTTCCTTATTTGCTCTTCTGTCAGGTTCAATGTGTCTGTTTATATGTTGAGATTTTGTTCCACTTGGACATAAGTTTGTGCAAATATTGATCTCTTTGAATTCTTCTACATATATATATATATATATATATATATATATATATATATCCAGTTATATCAGCAAAATTTCTTGAAGATGCTTTCTTTTCTCATTGTTTCTTTTTAGCTTCATAATAAAAAAGCAACTGTCCTTAGGTGTGTGGATTTATGTGTGGGTCGATGATTTAATTTTATTTAATTGACATGTCTGTTTTTATGCAAATGCCATGAGATTTTTATGACTATGACTTTGTAGTGCAATTTGAAATCAGGGAGGGCAATAACTCCATAAATTCTAATATTGCTCAGGAATGCATTTAGCTATCCTGTTTTTGTTTTGTTTTGTTTTGTTTTGTTTTGTTTTTTGCTTTTCCATATGAAATTAAGTATTGACTTTCCAAGTTTTGAAAAGAATTGTGTTGAAGTTTTGATAGGAACTATGTTGAATCTATAGATTGCTTTTAGAAGGATGGCCATTTTTACTATGTTAATCCTATCCATTCATGAGCATGAGAGATCTTTCTGTCTTCTGATATTTCTTTAAATTTCATTTGCTAAAGATAAAGAAAAGTTCTGTAACATTTTTGTCATAGAAGTATTTTGCTTGCTTAGTTAGAGTTACCCCAAGATATTTTATATTATTTGTGGCTATTGTGAACAACTGTGTTGTTTTCCTGATATATTCCTCAGCCTATTTTTCATTTGTTTATAGGAGAGCTACTGGTTTTTGTTTTGTTTGTTTTTAGGTAATTTTGTACCCAGCCATTTTGCAGAAGGTATTTATCAACTGTAGGAGTTCCCTGACAGAATTTTTGGAATCTCTCATATATATTATCATATCTTTTGCAATTATTGACATTTTGACTACTATTTTTCCAATTTGTATTTCTTTGATCTCTTGCAGTTTTCTTACTGTCCAAGCTAGAACTACAAGTACAATATTAAATAGATATGGACAGAGGAGACAAACTTGTCTTGTTCCTGATTTTAGAGGAATTGCTTTGAGTTTCTCACCATTTAATTTGCTGTTGGCTATAGGCTTGCTGTAAATTTCCCTAATTATGTTTGTGTATACTCTGTGTATTTCTACTCTCCACAAGACTTTTATCATGAAGGGGCATTGGACTTTCTCAAAGCCTTTTTCAGCATATAATGATTTGATAATGTACTTTTTTCTTTCAATATATTTACATGGTAGATTGCACTGACAGATTTTATATTTTGTACCACCCCTGAATTTCTGGGATGAAGCCTACTTGAATACGGTGAATAATCTTTTTTGATGTGTTTGTAAAATTGATTTGAAATTATTTTATTGAGTATATTTTATGTATATTT
Source organism: Meriones unguiculatus (assembly GCF_030254825.1). NCBI lineage: Eukaryota > Metazoa > Chordata > Mammalia > Rodentia > Muridae > Meriones > Meriones unguiculatus. The sequence goes on along the minus strand of NC_083353.1, from coordinate 26,002,259 downwards.
ATAAGGGAAGTTTTTTTATAATCCTCTGTCTTTATGTAATCTTTATGTAATCTTCGTGTAATCTTTGTGGTTTGAATATCAGGGTGACTCTGGCCTCATAAAAGAATTTGGAAATATACATTTGTAATATTTTGGAATAATTTGAGAAGTGTTGGTATTGGCTCTTCTTTGAATGTCTAATAAAATTCTGCACTAAAACCATGTGAATGTGCAAGTCTCTGGGTTTGGAAATTTTTGTGTTGAAATGTTTGTAGTTTATCCTCAGTTAAAAACAAACTCATGAAGGGACACATCATCTTGCCAGCTGAAAACTGACACATGAGAGAGCCAGTGATGTTTTGCTAGAAGCTGTCCTGTGCAAGGGGCATGGCATGTTCAGGTTGTAAAACAGCTTTGTGTGGGCTATGATAAACAGAAGCCCACAGACAGGGAGACATGCATTTGTATTGCTACTCATTGCTGGTCTTCATTTTTCTAAACTTTTCAAAGAGAAACACTGCAGAGCAGACAACTTCTTGTAGCAATCCAGCTGAGTCTTGCAGCTTTTGCTGACTCTGTTTTTTTTGGGAGTCTTGTTTTCTTTGCTGAATTGTGCCAATTCATGTTGTTGTTGGGTGTTGTCTATTGGATAGGAATGCTGGTATCTGGAAAGCATAGAGTGTATTTGCCCCAAGGAAATACTGCTAAAAAAGGTCCACAAAATCCTTTATTCTAAGAACTTTCTTTCTCCCCTTCCTATGATCAGTGGGATAGAAGGTAGGTAGAAGAATTTAAAAACCCTAAATAAACTAGGGTTTTGGAAAATCAAAGGGTACAGATTTTAATGACTGCCTCTGTTACAGATTATAGATCTATTTAAATTTTGTGTGTGTGCATGTGTGTGTGTGTCTGATTGAGACGTAGCTTTGGTAAATGGCATCTATTGGGAAATCTATCCATTTCTTTTATTTTTTTCAATTTTATGGTATACAATTTTTTAAAGTATGATCTGATTATTTTATGGATTTCTTCAGTGTCTGTTATGTCTTTTCATTTTTGATTTTGTTAATTTGTATATTCTCCCTTTGTCTTTTAGTTAGTTTGGATAAGGGTTTGTCCATCTTCTTGATTTTTTTTCAAAGAGCCAGGTTCTTGTTACCTTGATTTTCTTAAAAATAATGTTCTCGGGCGGAGCCAAGATGGCGACTAGCACACACAGTTTCTGAGCAGTGGGATACCTGATCTTCTGAGTTGGAGAATGGAAGGACCCCCAACCCAGGAAAACCACAGCGAGGCTTTCTGAACACCAGAGAACATCGCAGGAGGTGAAAACTTTGGCCTCCGGTCACCCGGAGACTTGCTTGGGGAGGGAGAGAAAAGATCCTTTGTTCTTGCTGCACTCCCTTCCCCCAGACCTCCTTCCTCCTGGGCACAGCGGCACAGCGGACTCATCTTTCTCAGCGCAGACCTAACTGCCTGGGGTATACAACCGCTGAGACGGAGCCCCAACCACTTTAGCGGCAGACAAAAGCCAGCAGTACGTACCCCGGAGTCCCAGATTCGCCTAGCGGCTGCACCATCCTCCCAGGGCGCGAATCTGCTAGACACCATACTAGCTCCGCAGGATCGCCATCACTGACGGTACAACCCGCCCAATCCCACAGTGACAGAGAATACGCTATATACTCACCGAAACCAGGCAGAAACGTCATACAACCTGGACACACCAGGCACTGGGCCTCCCAAGCTTGGAGAGCACAACGAAGAGATCCCAGGACTTCCCAGAAAGCATTGGGACTAGCAAGCCAGTCTCCAGTTACAGCAGGACGTGGCAGTGGAGCAGTACTGAACTGGCGGGGCACCACAGCCCTCCAGTTTAAGACTAACCAGGGCCAAACCAGAGAACAGAGAGCCTGATTACCCCATCCCTGCTGAAGTGACCACCCTGAAATCTCCAGCTGCAGCAAGACCTCAGAACCTGGCAGTGACAGCAGCACAGAACTGGCGGAACACATCAAAGAAGCAGGGCCAAACCAGAGAGCAGAGAGCCCCGGATACCACCATCTCGGCCAAGAGACCTGCCTGTAAGTGAGTGCACCCTTGAGAATCTGCAGTTCCCCACATCCTGGGTCCTTCTAAATCAGAAGCCAGGCATCGAACCCCCCTCCCACCCACATACCCACTTTGGGAAACAGAGTGGCACTAGGGACATTGAAGGTCCTGCCCTGTGGGCCTGATTGAGGAGCTAAGACAGTTAATACCAGAAATTGCGCTGCGATCATCATTAGCGCCTGCGACATATACAGTACAGAGCCCCTCCCACACACTCAAGGGTTCAACATTAGCCATCACTCTGTCCCTCGAGAAACTCATCCACGCACACTTACACACACAGACACACACGTGCGCGCGCGCACACACACGCTTGCATTTGCCCCGTTTGCGCCTGTGTACTTTCCTCCCACAGGTACAGCTAGTCCTCAGCACATGCTGAGAGTGCTCAGCTTCCTGAAGAACTCTCCAGACACCAGAGAGAGACAGCACCAGTCTGATCTGCAGAATCCAAAAACAAACAGGGAAGGTTTCAGATAAGCCAATGGCCAGAGGTAGGCGAAAGAACACTTCCAACATAAATCAGGACATCATGACTTCACCAGCAAACCCCCAAATCGATGGATACACCAATTCAGCAGAAGCACAGGAAAATGATTTTAAAGCCATGCTTGCCCAATTATTTGAGGCTCATAAGGAGGAAATGAACAAGTCTTTCAAAGAGATGGCCAGTCAATTGGAGGCAAAGAAAGAAGAAATAGACAATATCCTTAAAGAAACACAGGCAAACATAGCCAAACAAATAGATACACAAGTAGAGGAAAAATTAGTGGCATATAAGAAGGAAATGAAAAAAGAAATAGAGGCCATCGTAGAGAGACAGGAATCTAAATTCAAACACATGAAAGAAATGGTGCAAGGCATGAAAACAGAATTAGAATCAATAAAGAAAACACAAAATGAGAAAACCCTTGAGCTGGAGAACTTGGAGAAAAGATCAGGAACCACAAAAGTAAGCATCACCAACAGAATACAAGAGATGGAAGAGAGAATCTCTGGAGCTGAAGACATACTTGCAGAAATGGATACTTCTCTCAAAGAAAAAGTAAAATCAGAAAAGTTCCAATCACAAAATATCTAAGAAATCAAGGATGCTATGAAAAGACAAAATCTAAGAATAATAGGAATTCACGAAAAAGAAGACTCCAGACTCCAAGGTCCAGAAAATATTTTCAAGAAAATCATAGAAGAAAATTTTCCCAACTTAAAGAAAGAGATGTCCATAAATATACAAGAGGCCTACAGAACTCCAAATAGACTAGACCAGAAAAGAAACACATCACGTCACATCATAGTCAAAACACTAAATCTACAGAACAAAGAAAAGATATTAAAAGCAGCAAGGGAAAAAGGCCAAGTAACATATGAAGGTAGACCTATCAGAATCACGCCGGACTTCTCATCAGAAACTATGAAAGCCAGAAGGGCCTGGGCAAGTATCATGGAGACTCTAAGAGATCACAAATGTCAACCCAGACTACTATACCCTGCAAAGCTTTCAATCAACATAGATGGAGAAAACAAAATATTCCATGACAAAACTAAATTTATACAATATCTACACAGCAAACCATCCCTACAGAAGATACTAGAAAGAAAACTCCAATCCAATGAAAACAAATTCACCCAAGAAAACAGGGCATACAGATAATGTCCCAACAAAAATGAAAAGAAAACAAGCAATGAATCAGGGTTAGATCATCGACTCCATTACAAAAGGAATTAACATGCATTGGTCACTATTATCTATCAATATCAATGGACTCAACTCACCAATAAAAAGACACAGGCTAACAGAATGGTTAAGGAAACAGGATCCAACATTCTGTTGCATCCAAGAAACACACCTATGCAACAAAGACAAACACTACCTCAGAGTAAAGGGCTGGAAAACTGTTTTTCAAGCAAACGGTTCCAGAAAACAAGCTGGAGTAGCCATCCTAATATCTAATAAAATAGACTTTCAACCCAAGTTAATCAAAAAAGATAAGGAGGGCCACTATATTCTCATCAAAGGAAAAATCCACCAAGAGGACATCACAATCTTGAATATCTATGCCCCAAATACAAGAGCACCGACATTCGTAAATGAAACATTATTAAAGCTTAAATCATACATTGATCCTAATACCTTAATAGTGGGAGACTTCAACACTCCACTCTCACCAAGGGACAGATCAACTAGACAGACACCAAATAGGGAAATAAAAGCACTCACAGAATCCCTAAATCAAATGGACCTAATAGACGTCTACAGATCATTTCACCCAAACTCAAAAGAGTACACCTTCTTTTCAGCACCCCATGGAACCTTTTCCAAAATAGACCATATAGTGGGTCACAACCTCAACAGATACAAAAGGATTGAAATAATCCCTTGTATACTATCTGACCACCATGGACTAAAGCTCGACCTCAACAACAACAGAAACAACAAAAAGCCGACACGCACATGGAAACTAAACAACTTACTACTCAATGACAGCTGGGTTAAGGAAGAAATAAAGAAAGAAATTAAAGACTTCCTAGAATTCAATGAAAAGGAAGGCACAACATACCCAAATTTATGGGACACACTGAAAGCAGTGCTCAGAGGAAAATTTATAGCACTAAGTGCCTGCAAGAAGAAATTCGTAACATCACATACAAACAACTTAATGGCCCAACTGAAAACCCTAGAAAAAAAAGAAGCAGATACACCCAAAAGGAGCAGACGGCTGGAAATAATCAAACTAAGGGCTGAAATCAATCAAATAGAAACAAATAAAACTATCCAAAGAATCAATGAAACAAAAAGCTGGTTCTTTGAGAAAATCAACAAGATAGACAAACCCTTAGCCAAACTAACTAAAAAGCAGAGAGAAACTATCCAGATCAGCAAAATCAGAAATGAAAATGGGGAAATAACCACAGACATTGAGGAAATCCAAACAATTATTAGGTCATACTACAAAAGCCTATATGCCACAAAATTTGAGAATCTAAATGAAATGGATAATTTTCTTGAAAGATTCCATCTACCAAAACTAAATCAAGATCAGGTAGAAAGACGGAATAGCCCTATATCTCCCAAGGAAATCGAAGCAGTCATTAACAGTCTCCCCTCCAAAAAAAGCCCTGGACCAGATGGCTTCAGCGCAGAATTCTACAAGACCTTCAAAGAAGTGCTAACTCCAATTCTCCTCAAGCTATTCCACAAAATAGAAACAGAAGGAACACTACCAAACTCATTCTATGAAGCCACAGTCACCTTAATACCTAAACCACACAAAGACCCAACGAAAAAAGAGAACTTTAGGCCTATCTCTCTTATAAACATTGACGCAAAAATACTCAATAAAATACTTGCAAACCGAATCCAAGAACACATCAAAGATATCATCCACCATGACCAAGTAGGCTTCATCCCAGGCATGCAAGGGTGGTTCAACATACGAAAATCCATCAATGTAATCCACTACATAAACAAACTGAAGGAGAAAAACCACATGATCATCTCCTTAGACGCCGAAAAAGCATTTGACAAAGTCCAACACCCATTCATGTTTAAAGTCTTGGAGAGATCAGGGATACAAGGCACATACCTAAACATAGTAAAGGCAGTATATAGCAAGCCTATAGCTAACATCAAACTCAATGGAGAGAAACTTAAATCAATCCCACTGAAATCAGGGACAAGACAAGGCTGTCCATTGTCCCCATATCTCTTCAACATAGTACTTGAAGTCCTAGCCAGAGCAATAAGACAACTAAAGGAGATCAAGGGGATACAAATCGGAAAGGAAGAGGTCAAAGTGTCACTATTTGCAGATGATATGATAGTATACATGAGCGACCCCAAAAAATCAACCAGAGAACTCCTTCAGCTGATAAACACCTTCAGCAAAGTGGCAGGATACAAAATCAACTCAAAAAAATCAGAAGCCCTCCTATATATCAAAGACAAAAAGGCTGAGAAAGAAATTAGGGAAACAACACCCTTCACAATAGCCACTAATAACATAAAGTACCTTGGTGTGACCCTAACCAAGCAAGTGAAAGACCTGTTTGAGAAAAACTTCAAGTCTCTGAAGAAAGAAATCGAAGAAGATATCAGAAGATGGAAAGATCTCCCGTGCTCATGGATTGGTAGGATTAACATTGTGAAAATGGCCATACTGCCAAAAGCAGTCTACAGATTCAATGCAATTCCCATCAAAATACCAACTCAATTCTTTACAGACCTTGAAAAAAAGATTCTCAGCTTCATATGGAGAAACAAAAAACCCAGAATCTCCAAAACGATCCTGTACAACAACAGATCATCTGGAGGTATCTCCATTCCTGATCTCAAGCTGTACTACAGGGCAACAGTAATAAAAACTGCATGGTACTGGCATAGAAACAGAAAGGAGGATCAATGGAACCGCATAGAAGACCCAGAAATAAATCCACACACCTATGAATACTCGATATTCGACAAAGAAGCCAATTCCATTCAATGGAAAAAAGACAGCATTTTCAACAAATGGTGCTGGACCAACTGGATGTCTACATGCAGAAAAATGAAAATAGATCCATATTTATCACCCTGCACAAAACTAAAGTCAAAGTGGATGAAGGACCTCAACATAAATTCCGATACCCTAAATCAATTGGAAAAAAAAGTGGGGAACAGCCTAGAACTCATTGGCACAGGAGACAACTTCCTGAACAGAACACCAACAGCACAGGCTCTAAGAGCAACAATCAATAAATGGGACCTCATGAAACTGAAAAGTTTCTGTAAAGCAAAGGATACCGTCATCAAAACAAAACGACTGCCTACAGATTGGGAAAGAATCTTCACTAACCCTTTATCTGACAGAGGACTAATATCCAGTATATACAAAGAACTAAAGAAGCTGAAAAGCAGCAATCCAAGTAATCCACTTAAAAAATGGGGAACAGAGCTAAACAGAGAATTCTCGACAGAGGAATATCGAATGGCAGAAAAACACTTAAAGAAATGCTCATCCTCATTAGCCATCAGGGAAATGCAAATCAAAACGACCCTGAGATATCACCTTACACCCATCAGAATGGCCAAGATGAAAAACTCAAGCGATAACACATGCTGGAGAGGTTATGGAGAAAGGGGAACCCTGCTCCACTGCTGGTGGGAATGTAAACTGGTACAACCACTCTGGAAAGCTATCTGGCGCTTTCTAAGACAAATAGGAATAGTCCTTCCTCCAGACCCAGCTATACCACTGCTAGGTATATACCCAAAGTTTGTTCAAGTACACAAAAAGGACACTTGCTCAACCATGTTTATAGCAGCTCTATTTGTAATAGCCAGAACCTGGAAACAACCCAGATGTCCATCACCGGTGGAATGGGTACAGAAATTGTGGTATTTTTATACAATGGAATACTACTCAGCAATCAAAAAGGAGGAAATCATGAAATTTGCAGGCAAATGGTGGGATCTAGAAAAGATCATTCTGAGTGAAATATCCCAGAAGGAGAAAGACAAACATGGGATATACTCACTTATATAGACCTATAAGATATGATAAACATAATGAAATCTATACACCTAAAAAAGATAATCAATTGAGCGGACATGGGGTAAGATGATCAATCCTCATTTAGAAAGACAGATGGGATTTGCATTGAACGTATGACAGGAGTCTACTGAGCGCATCTGAAAGACTCTTACTAGCAGTGTTTTCAAAGCAAAGACTCATGACCAAACCTTTGGCAGAGTACAGGGAATCATAAGAAAGAAGGGGAGTTAGTCTGATGGGGAAAGGATAGGAGCTCCACAAGGACCAAATATATCTGGGCACAGGATCTTTTCTGAGACTGACATTCAACCAAGGACCATGTATGGATATAACCTAGAACCTCCACTCAGATGTAGCCTGTGGTAGCTCAGTAACCAATTGGTTTCCCAAAGTGAGGGGAACAGGGACTATTTCTAACAGGAACTCGATGACTGGCTCTTTGATCTCCCCACCCCCGAAGGGAGGAGCAGTCCTGTTAGGCCACAGAGGAGGGCTTTGCAGCCAGTCCTGAAGATACCTGATAAAACAGGATCAGATGAATGGGGAGGAGGTCCCCCCCATCAGTGGACTTGGAAAGGGTCATGGTGGAGATGAGGGAGGGAGGGAGGGAGGGAGGGACTGGGAGGGAATGAGGGATCGGGACACGGCTGGGATACAGAGTTAATAAAATGTAACTGATAAAAAAAATAAAATAAAATGGGGAAAAAATAAAAAATAAATAATAATAATGTTCTCTTTTTCCTATTCCTTTGGGTATGCTTGCTTCTTTAGTTCTATACTTTTCAGATGAGCTGTTTTTTTTTTTTTTTTACGTAGTCACTTAATGATATTAAGTTTCTTTTTTGTACTACTTTCATTGGGTCCTATATGTAGGGTATGTCGTGCAGTCATTTTTATATTCTAGGAAATCTTTAATTTCTTTCTTTATTTCAATGTTGACCCAATATTCATTAAGAAGTGAGTGGTTCAGTTCCCATGAGTTTGTAGGCCTTTTGTTGTTTTGTTGTTGTTGAAATCTAGCTTTAATATGTGGTGACTAATTGGATACTGGAGGATAGTTCAATTTTCCTTTATCCGTGGAAACTTCTTAAGCAAATGCATATGTGGTTAGTTTTGAATGAAGTTCCACAAGGTACTGAGAAGAAGGTATATTCTTTGGTGTTTGGGTGCAATGTTCTATGGAACTCCATTTGGTTTTTAATATATGTTAGCTCGAGTGTTGGTTGGTGAAGTTAGGGTGATAAAGTCTTCCACTACCAGTATGTAAGGATACATGTATGGTTTAAGGGTAAGTCATAATTTTGTTTTTGTTTTTGTTTTCAGATATGGGTATCCTTGCATTTGCAGCATAGATGTTCAGAACTGAGATACCTGCTTGCTGTATTTTTCCTTTGATGAATATGAAATGTATTTTCCAATTCCTTTTGGTTAATTTTGGTTTAAAGAGTATTGTGTTAGATATTAGTAAAGTTACACCAACTTAATTCTCAGGTCCACTTGGTTGGAAAATCTTTTTTCCAATCCCTTTTTGATATTGACGTGTGTTTCTTGTATGCACCAGAAGGATGGATCCTGTTTTCACATGCATTCTGATAGTCTGAAGTTTTTATTAGGGAATCGATGCCTTTTATATTGAGAGATATCTGTGACCAATGGTTGTTAATATCTGTAGTTTTGTTGTTGCTGGTAGTAGTTGAGGTGTGTGTGTGTGTGTGTGTGTGTGTGCATGTGTTTGTGTGTTTTTTTTTATTTACGTTTTGCTGGTGTGAGATTATTTATTTCCTGTCTTTTTGTATGTATAGTTAACCTCCTTTGTTTAGAGTTTTTCTTCTGACACTTTCTGTAGGGCTGGATTTGTAGATAGATGTTGTTCTAATTGTGGAAGCTCTTATTTTCTCCATCTCTAGTGATTGAAAGTTTTGCTGGGTTTAGTAATCTTGGCCGGTATCTGTGGACTCTTTATTCTTTAGTACATCTTGCCCAAGGCTTTCTGCCTGTTACTGTTTCAGTTGAGAAGTTAGGTGTAATTTTCATAGGCCTATCTCCAGATGTTAGTTTTTTTTTTTTTTTCTCTTGCATGTTTTAATGTTCTTTCTACATTTTGATTATTAGGTTGTGAGGAGACTTTGCTTTCTGGTTCAATCTAATTGGTGATCTGTATATCTTCTTGTATATTTATATATTTCTTTTTTTAGTTATGAAAATTTTCTTCTATGATTTTGTTAAAATCATTTCAGTGCCAATGAGCTTCTATTCTTCTCCTTTCTGTATTCCTATTATTCTTAGATATAGTCTTTGCATGATATCTAAGATTTTCTGGATTTTTTGTCATTGGAATTTTTTAGATTTAACATTTTCTTAGACCAACACATGTATTTGTTCGATAGTTTCTTCAGTGCCTTATAAGTACTGCCAATTGAACTCACCTGCTTTAGAAGTCCAAAAAGTACGTTTGATTCTCAAGACATATCTTTGGTTCTCTTATGTTTTTTTTTTCATGATCTACATATACATTGCTTTATTTTCATCTATCCATTTCAAACTGGTTAAACATTCATTCTCTTTTAGTAGTATCTTATTAATAGTTTAAACTGTGAGTATTCATATTTCTGGGAGATAAAAGCAGAGCTAGAGTGAATGCATAACTTTTTTAATGACTTCAGTGAGACCTTCAATTTTTTTAATTTTTTCTCTAACATTTTCATTTATTTAGTTGGTTGATTGGTTAATTTTTGTTTGTTCCTTAGTTTGTTTGTTTATTTGGTGGGGATGAGTAGGGACAAGGTCTTAACATACACCTCAGGTTGTCCTTGAACTCATTCCATAGCTTAGGCCTTCCTCCAACTCAATGAGATACATCTGCCTCTAACTCCTGAGTGCTAGGGATAAAGGCATGTGCCCAAATAACCTGCTTGCCCATGTTTTTTGTTTGTTTTGCTTTTTTGTAGTTAGTAATTGTTCATACAACTTCTCTGATGTGTACTCATTATGATTGATCTGTTGGTTTGTTTTTCTTTTTCTATGTCTATATGTCTGTTAAGAGGAACTTCCCTTGCAAAGCTCTATCCTATTCAAAGAGCACAGAAATGACAGGAATGAACCACCTCTTCTATTTCATGTCATAGAATAAGTATGGAAATCACCTGAATCATTTAAACTTAGTTGTAAAAGATGTATATATTCACAATATTGTCTGAATTATGCTTTCTGTTGGACACATCTTTGGGATATTTTAGGATGTAATGACCTATAATGATGTGCACATAAACTTCACTCTGGAAGACTGTGCTTTGCTGAATCCTTCCAGAAGAGTGTCCATGTAAATATCATGCTAGAGACCTACAGGAATCTCACTGCTATAGGTAAGACTTTGATTTTCTTCTACTTTTTAAATATGGGGGAAAGGTTTTCTTGATTATCAATGCTCTTCTATAATTTTGATTGTGAAAAAAGCAGAATGTGGTAAATAAAACAGGCATAGTTCTAAGGATCACTGAGGATAGTAACTTAAATTTTATGTAATTATCAGTCGTGTTCATTTTCTGGTAATTTATTTTAGGTTACAAATGGAAAGACTAAGATATTGAAGAACACTGTCAAAATTCTAAAATACATGGAAGGTGAGTTTCATGTGCAAGATGACATAAATGTGCTTATAAAGATATTTTAATGTGTTCTGGAAATTTTAAGGAAAAGCAACAGTGTAAAGGAGCACGGCTTTAAGTACATTGATGAGTAGTAAATATTTCATATACCTCAGGGTCAAGTAGCTGATTCATGTTTGCAAGGAACAAGACAAGGAATCAATGATTTAAGAGCTATCAACATTGTAATCATCACAACATAAGATCTACTCTGTAGAACTGCCAATTCATTTAGTTTGATGCTACTCAGATATTGCAGTAGACCTACACAAAAATTACATGTACAAAACCTTCTAGTGCTCAATTAGTTTATGCTGAGTCCCATGTTACTCATGTACTTGTAGTGGCTTATGAAAGTTTACTGAGATGGGCAGTTTATGAGATGCAAAAATGTTTTTGTGGAGAAACCTTAATCTTTATATTATATGTCTGTAATGAGTAATAAGTTAAACTGTATTAATCCAATGTGGATAGCACTTATTTGTTATTCTTGCTTTAATATGTATATCACAGGTCACATTAGATACAAGCAACATGAACATTAGGGATATGGAGAAAGGCAAGATTCCACTCTCTCTCCCAGAACAATTAGAAGATATGACATTGTCACCACTCTGAAAGATTTTGTAAATGTATAAAATTAATCGTGTTTCAGACTTTATTGGGAATACATTAACAAGCTCACACTGCAGTAAAACCCTGTTATTAAATTATGAAAATTCTTCCATTTGTGTTGTTCCAAATACAAATATAGTCTGAGTCGTATTATAGGAAAACATTATGAATGCAATCACTGTGGTAAAGCTGTGAGTTCTTCCAGTTCTCTTCAAAGATGTGAAAATACCTGCTTGGAAAATGGATGCTGTATATGTGAACCACATACAAAACGCTCTACTCTTCACAAATTTATTTTCAGACACACAAAAGACACCTAATAAGTAGGTACTTCATAAATGAAACAATGTAACAAAATCTTAAGGTCTGTTTCTTTTCTACAATTAGACAAAACTGTGAAATTACACAGTTAGACAGATTCATCAGTCTAAGCAATGTGGTAAAAGTTTACACATTCTATTTATCTTTCCAGGCACGAAATAATTCATTCTGGAAAGAAACCCTATGAATGTAGTCAATGTGGTAAAGCCTTCTTTAGTAATGGTAAACTTCAGAGTCATGAAATAATTCATTCTGGAGAGAAACCCTATGAATGCAGTCAATGTGGCAAAGCCTTGGCACATCGCTCTCATCTTCAAAGACATGAAAGAGTTCATATGGGAGAGAGATCCTATGAATGTAAACAATGTGGTAAAGCATTCAGCATTAATAGTAATCTTCAATGTCATGAAAGAATTCATACTGGAGAGAAACCCTATGAATGTAGTCAGTGTGGTAAAGCCTTTGCATGTCACAGCTATCTCCAAATTCATGAGAGAATTCATACTGGAGAGAAACCCTATGAATGTAGTCGATACGGTAAAGCCTTTGCACATCATACAAGTCTTCAAACTCATAAACGAATTCATACCAGAGAGCAATCCTTGAAATGTTATCAATGTGGTAAAGCCTTTGTATGTCACACCTTTCTTCAAAAACATAAAAGAATCCATTTGGAGAGAAACCCTATGAATGTAACCAATGCGATAAAAACTTTGCACTTCACAGCCATCTTCAAAGTCATGAAAGAATTCAGACTGGAGAAAAATCCTATGAATATAGTCAATACGGTAAAGCTTTTTATACATCAGAATACTCTTCCAAATTGTGAAAAAAAATCAAACTGGAGTGCAACCCTATGAATGTAATCAATGTAGTAAAGCCTTTCCATGTTATATAAAATAATGCATACTGAAGGGAATCTATGACTACAAAATATTTAGTAAGATTGTTAGCCAACACACTTGTTTTAGTTACTTGGGATTATTTATTCTGTATTTAAAAGAATCTGACAAGTGTCAGTAATCTGTTCAAGCCTATGTCCATTTTTACTTCATGTGTACCTACAAACTCATGTGGATAAAACATTGTAAATTTACATGATGAGGTAGTTCATTCTGATTTCACATTTCTTTTATTTTTATATGCAATAACTCACCCAGGATGTATATTAATGCCTTTTCCATTGATGTGATAAAATATAATATCTAGGGCACCTTATCAAAGAGTTTAATTTGTTTTATGGTTCCAGAAGGACATGGAATCACCATCAAACAGGCGTCAGCTAAAGCAGCTAAAGCAGTTCAAAGCTCACATCTTCAGGCCAGACAACTAGTCACTAGAAGTGGGGTCAGGATTTAAACTCAAAGCCCATCCCCTAGTGACATATTTCTCAATCAAAGTGGCAGTTACTAAATATTCACAAATTATATCACAAGCTGAAAAGGGTTGATTCTCCGATTTCAAGCCTTCCTGCCTGCTTTTTGTTATGTGAACCAGTTCATGGGAAGAAAAACCCTGTTGGTGAGCCACAAGGACACAGGCAGATAAGGTGAATGAATCTAGAATTTATTCCTCCTGTAATGGAGGAAAAGCAATTTGCAGGCTGACTTGTCTGACAGAAGCAGAAATCTGCTTCCCTGCTACCTACGAAACCCTTAGTTAAGAGTCCTGAGTGTAGTGCTGATTCCAGAAGACATTGAGTTTGGCAGAGGTTGTTGAGGCTGAACTCGAAGTCTGGGGGGAATTGAGAATTTACAAAGAACTATGGAATATGGAGACAATTTTGAGTATACAAAACGTAAGACAAGAGGACAATTGCTGGAGTGTGTGCCAAAGGAATAGCAAACAGCTCTAGAATGCATGGAATGCAATCAACCAGTTAGCAGAGCCATGATGGGTTTGTCTCAGTTTGTGGCAGAGCTCAGAAGTACAAGGAAGTACAATTTCTAGGTCTTTCATGCTGTTATGGAACCATAGCTCTGCTTATTACCCTTGTAGCCTTATAATCCTCCTAATATACGAATCATATGAAAACTCTAATGGAAATTCCAGCCCCTGACTATGCAGCGTATCTGGCACTTAAAATTAAGAATGCTTGATCTCTTTTAGGCAAGGTTGTTGGAGACATTAATGATTTAATTTTAACTACCACCTTTGAGGAGAACCTTCAGATGCAGATTGTTAGCAATGGCCATTAACTTTACAATGAGTTTGGAAAAATAGATTTATTTAGCAAGGTTAGGAAAAGATGCTTTTGCCAGTGGATATGATGTAGAAAATTTTAGGAAAAAACAGAGTGTTTAGCAAGGTTAAGTAAAGATATTTTTGTTAATGGCTGTGATGTAAATTATCTTAGAGAACATTCTGAAGTTCAGGAAAGTACACCTTAATAGTAAGGCCAGGGACTTTTAAAGGTTGGTGAGTGAGAACAATGGCCCAAGATAGCACTGGCTGAGGTGACATTCTCAACAAAACAATTGACTTCCTTATACTTGCTTTTGCTCTCAGCTTCCTGATAGTGAATTAAAACAAAATTATTAATGTGTAGATGTACACCTTAAAGATTTAAAGTAGAGATGGCTGGTTGGTTTTTATTATATAAAAGTTTAGATTTGTGATTCTTTTAAGACTTTTGTGAGAGATTACTTTGTAAGTTAATTCTTTCTTTGTAACTGTAAATTGCAGCCTGCTAGTAGAGAAAAGTAGCTAAGAAATTACCTTGTTTGCTCACCTTGTTAATTTATAACAAGTTGTTTAGTTACAAATGTATATGGATTCTTGAAAATAACTTGTTTTGCTTTTTGGTTTTTCACCCAGAATATGTAAAACCTTGATCATGTGAAGGTATTGGGGAATATATTTTTCTTACATATACTCATTGTAATTCACTTAAAGAAAAATAACATGTAATCAAATTGTAATTTTTATTTTGTTTAAAAGAATTTTCTTGGGTGTATAAACTGGGAGAAAGAAAAGCTAGAAAAGCTTGTTGAAACCTACCTGCTGGAGTCTGTCTTACTTCATCAGGTGTAAATGTGTGTGTGTGTGTGTGTGTGTGTGTGTGTGTGGTCTTTTCTCTCCTTCCTTTTCTTTTTAAGACGATGCTTTGCCACTTTCAGTGGAGCACCAATGCTAGAGCCAATAGCCATCTCCGATGCTTACACGGTAGATGTAAGACCATGCTACGAAGCTACCAGCACTGGCCTGGCCTACACCAGTAATCTAATTCTGCCCCCTCAGTTTGCCACTGTCAGTGGAAGCCATGGTTGGTAACCATCAGTTGCAGCCTGAAAAATTAGCATCAGAAAAAGCCTGCTGGATTACCAACCAGGCAGCAACTGGGGATCTACACTCTGACTTAGTTTACCCCTTTGGTTTTGAAGCAGGACTTTGACAGAGAAACACAATGTGCAGTTTGTATCTTAGGACAAATTGGCTGATACTGTCTGCTCTATTATAAGCTTCCTTATGAGGTTCTAGGTATTACTCTAAGGTCCTATGGAAAAATAGTATGTGTTCAATCTTTTCAAACACTTCATCCTCTTCCTTATGCCTCCCAGAACCATCTGCTCAAAGGTGGCATTGTACACAATGGGCCGATTCCATGAACACCAAACATTGCTGAAGAGAATGACCCGGTAGATTTACATAAACACTAATCTGGTGGAGGCACTTCCTCAAAGGGGGCTCTCTCTTTCCACATGCTTGTAGCTTAAGTTAAGGAAAACAAACAAACAAACAAACAACAAAATAAAACCTAACCAACTAACCAGTACAGGACAGAACACAGTTCAGGCACACAAATAAGGTTACTTAAACTTTGCATTTTTGTAATAATGCTTTACATTAAGCAAATGTTACTCAATATATACTGAAATGTTTTATACTATATTAGTGTTCTTAGTGTAATGACAATAACTGAGTTATTTTTTTTTCTTTTTATAATACTGTAGGTTATGTAGGGGGATAAATTTGTACGGTTGTAAAAACATTTGTGTTAAATTTTCTTTCCACAGTGAAATTTACTAGAGATGCAAGCATCCCATCCATATCCATACACAAGGGATGTAGAGCTACTCAGTAATATGAATGTGCTATTATTTTATTAAGCCTTATCGGAAACAGCGTAAATAAATAAATAAGTGAATTAGAATGTTGGCTGCCACAAGGAGTGGCAATAGCACATTATCATTTTACAAATTTTGAACTGAATTCATATATTGGAAGTACAGGAACAATGAGGTCTGTTAGTTTAGACAAGCAAACTTGAGATACTCAATGTTTATGATAGGAGGTGACCTGTAGAGGCTGCTCCAAATGAAGTAGCAGGAGTTTGCACAAAGCATCTGGGGACACCATGACAAGTTGTGGATTAGAAGCTTTTTGAGCATATAGTAGAGTCCACAGAATCCTCAGGAATACTCACAGGGAATCTTCTTCCTGTAAGTACATCTACTTATCTACTTTCTTTGTCTTTTAAATTGCTTTGTGTTTGATTTTGCATTTTTTTTTTTTTTTAGATTTTCATGAAAACTTCCTTTATACTTTGCCAAAATCTCCATTTGACCATAATAAACTAAAGTGAATGTGCTTTCCTATTCTAGAAAATATTCCGGACACTATACGAACAAGAAACAATTATGGCCACCGAATTAGAATGTTATCTTAATTATCAAATCATGTTGGTATTAGATTTGTTTTCTAAAATGCAAGGCAAATGTTTCAAGGTTGACTAGTATAGATTCTTTGTCCCACTAGCATGACCTTTCCATTTACAAATGCTCCAAGGAAAGTGATCAAATGGAATGATGAAATCAATGCCTAATGATGAAATGCTGACATTGGCTAATTTTTTTTCCTGAGTGACATATAACACATAGAGGGATTATATTACCATTCTTAGTGTTCATCGATGGCACCCATGGAGAGACTAACATTGTTATGAGGTCCTATCTAAACACAATGACAGATACTTTTCAATTTTAATGTAACTCCCCTATGAAATGCATCAACTAATTTATTTTAGATATCCTGATTCATAACATTCTTTCTTTTGTTACTGCAGTTTAAAGGAAAAAGTTAAAAAAAAAAAAACTTCTTGGGAC
Organism: Meriones unguiculatus; assembly: GCF_030254825.1. Classification (NCBI taxonomy): domain Eukaryota; kingdom Metazoa; phylum Chordata; class Mammalia; order Rodentia; family Muridae; genus Meriones; species Meriones unguiculatus. The sequence goes on along the minus strand of NC_083353.1, from coordinate 25,984,952 downwards.
TATTATATGGAACATGAAGTTTGGGTTATCATAGTATCTTACAAGACTATGGTAGACTATGGTCACATATATTAGGTCCTGTAACTGTTATGTTTTCAATGTAAAAAAAAAAATCCTCCTGAAAATTTCTGTTGAATATTGGATCCCAAGGTGGTGATGCTATTTTTCAGTTTGTAGTACCTCTAGGAAATGGAGTCTCCTTGGAGGAAATGAATTACTGTGGAGTATGTGAGGTTTTACACCTGTGGAAATTTCTATTTGCTTGTGAACCTGGCATTAGACCCAGTTCTGGAGGTATACTCCCAACACTGTCCTCATGTCTTTCCCAACATAAGGAAGTATTTCTGTTGGAGTTATAAGCTAAAATATAATTTAATTCCTTACATCACTTGTAGTCAGATATTTTTTTTGAGGAAGCAGGTGTGCAGTAGAACTGGCCTGAAAGACATTCTGTGTGTTACAAGTGACAGAGCCGCAGGAATGGGAACACCTTTGTTTCTTTCTTTGTGGAATGGCAATATTTAGTCTGTGGCATTGTATGTTGGAAGCATAACATTCTCACTTAAGTGTATGGTAGGGTTTGTGCAGATGAAAAGTATTAAAGAAATGTGTGGTGGTTTGAAAGAGAATGACTCCCTTAGATTCAATTGTTTGAATACTTCTTTCCAATTCGGTGGAAGCATTGGAGGTATGGCTGTCTTTAAGGATCTGTGTAACATGAGTAGGCTCTGAGGTTTCCAAAGACTGCACTATCCCAAGTGTACTCTCTCCTTCCTGCTTAGCTTTGGATTTGAACCATCAGTTATTCTTGCTGCCATACCTTTAGTCCCTCATCAGAAATTTCAACTCTCTAGAACATAAGTCCAATTTAATGCTTCCTTTTTAAGTTGCCTTGATTGTGGTGGTTTCCTCACAGTAACTGAGATACCCAAAACAGAATTGTCTTGTCGAAGTTGAGAAGGTGAAATGGTTCCTCTTTCAACTACAGAAACTGTGTAAGAATTTGTTCTGATATTATCTCTACAACAGATACCATAAATCTGTGCCCTTGAGGGTAGAAGCAAACCTGAGATTCACAAGTCTAGATGGCCATGAGAAAGCAACCTTGTTGAGAATGCTCTTCATTAGTTCCACTAGTACTGACATCATATTGCTTGGAAACTTCCCCTTCTATGGATGACTGCCATTCTAGGATTCATGAGCCAAAGATAAATAATTATATATCAGTATTCATCTTAAAATATTTAATATATATTAAATATTATAGTTTACATAGTTCATCAGTGCAGCTCTACCTGCTGCCTGTATATCTGGATGTAGAACTCTCAGCTTTTATTAACCACATCTCTGACTCTGTGCCACCATGGTCTCCACCATGAAAACAATGGACTAAACATCTGAAACTGTAAGCAAGCCCCAATTAAATGCTTTCTTGTACAAGAGATCAATGGTCACAGTATCTCTTCACATCAATAGAAGACTGACTAAGACTTCAGAAGTTGGTGACAGGAACTGGGGTATTGCTGTGACAGGTCTGAATATGCTTTGGTTTTGAGGAATATAGAACATGTTGGAACACAGGACTAGATAAAGATTGGACATTTTATGAGGGCCTTAATGGCCCATCCTAGTTTGCACATGGCAGTCAGTAGGGCTGAGGGTGATGTGAACCATGAGGGTCAGTTTCAGGGGTAACAATATTAATATGTGGCCTAGAGTCCCTTGTTATAATACTCTGGCAAAAGATGTGGCTGATTTTTGCCATTGTCTAAAAACTCAGCCTGAGGCTAAACTAAAGACCCAAGGGCAAGAATTTGATTAATAGAATTAGCAGAGGACATTTCAAAGCAACCTAGTATTGAGTGTGCTGCAGCATTGTTAATGGCCAGTCTTATGCAGATCTATAATGAAAAAGGTTGAGCAAGGAAAAGTACAAAGTATACAGTTCCAGGAAAAAGAGGACCCAAGGTAATGTAATAGAACTAAGTTCTTCATTAAAGGACATAAACAGATGAAATAACATTCTATACTGTTAAATGGAATAAAGGGAGTGGTGATGTTAGCTCAAACTCCAAGTTTTATGAATACATAGCCTGGGGATGATGAAATGCTGACATTGCCACAGTAGTCATCTCGCTGCATTAATATTTCTCTACAGCATGCCAAAGCAATCAGCAAACTTTTAATAACTAACTTAGAAGAGTTTGGGGCCCCTGGTGGGCTAAACTTCTAATATTTCTTGCAAATATTCCCTTGACCCGGTTCTCCAAATTCATAATCTGTTAATCTCTGTTACATTTTTTAATCTAGATATGAGTCATGTATGACAGCACTCAAGTTAAATTCCCAATTTTAGAGATGGATTTCTATAAGTCAGGCTGCCTGGGTTAGGGAATGCATGGTATAATTTACCATATGCTTTCTTAGACTAAGTACCTATAGGACATAGGATATAGGACACAGAAAAAACATAATATAATGGAGCAAGAAATGATATTAGCATGTTATTTTTTCTATAGTATGTTTATATCATAGCAACTAGAGATGAAGGCAAGAGCATGGGTTTGGAGGGCCTGTTGCAGCACACACTAGTAGGCAGTGAACTGGACCAAAGGAGTCCCAAGTATCTGAAAGAAAAAGAGGTTAGGAGAGTCCATGAGGAGGGTGGGGCTGGGACAGCACATGAGGACTCAGCACTGCCTGAGGCTACAGCCTCCAGCTGTCATGGCTACAGGGGCAACAGAGTGTCTGAAACCCACCAACCTATTATTTTGATTCCTGTTGGATGTTTGCTTCCCAAGACTGGCTCTGTGCTGATGCAAATTACCATGAGCCTTCCTAGTCAAAACATGTTAAGTTTCAGCATCCTTTGATTGTTATCTATCACTGGAGGCACATGACTAAGAAAATTCTTTAGTAACCTGTGAAAGTCAGAAAGTTTATCACAGAAAGCAAACCACCAAAAATAAAATACAGCATATATACACCCTGGAAATCTGGTGTCACCTTCTTAGTGGAAATGGGGTAACATCCTGATGGCTCAGTCACACCAGAAAGTTTATAGCTGTTCCCATTTTGGTTTATGTAAAAGTGGTTACATCACCCACATTGGGCTTGGCACTCCCTCATCATTCACTAATTAATAAAGTGCACTGCATGCTTGCGTAAAGCTACATGTTATGGAAGCCTTTTATTAAGAGTCCTTCCTCTCAGATGACTTCAGCTTATGTGAAGTTGACATAAAACTATTCAACACAATCACTGACTCAATGTTTTCTCAAAAATGTCAGCTCCTTATTTTTTAATTCTGCCTTTCTGTTTCTCAGGACATGGGCAGAATACAGACAGATTACAGGCAGAATACAGACATTAGAGAAACGACCTTTCTTGGTTTTTGTTTTTCTCCTGTGAGGAGACACCATTGCAAAGCAACACTTACAAGAAAGCTTTTTATTGGAGGCTTGCTTATACTTTCAGAGGATACTTCATTATCCTCATGGGAAAAAACAATGGCAGTAGGCAAGCAAGGAGCTGTTGCAGGATATTTGATTCCATTGTGAACCCTTATATTGTAAAGTATAAACCCCTGTTTCTAATTGTGGTATGGTTCAAACTTTAATCCTAGGGCTTTCTTTCTTCTGTAAATACTAACCCATGGAGCAGCTCACACCCCTCATCCAAGAGCCTTCTGTAAACAGGATTAAATACAGTTAGCCCTAGACCAAGAGTCAGACCAAGTAACCAGCTGATGCTGTGTCTCGACATTTTGTTTTTAGCTGTCGGCTTTGGGCTTTGCCATCTGAGATGTAAGCTGAAGGTCAGCTAGTTGCTTTCTCTTTCCTCACTGAGCCAGCAAGTTCTCAAGCCAGCATCTAGCTCATGAGTTTGTATTGGTAAAATCGAACATCTGGGATTTTCTGATCATTAAATCAACATGGAGCTGAAAAGGTACATCTAGATCTGCAAGCAGCATGCAGAAAAAGAAACTCTGATCCTGGCATGTGATTTTGAAGTTTCAAAACACGTTCACTGAAAGAGCTCCTCCAACACAGCATTTCTACTGATATTTCCAAATCTGTTCCACTAACTGAAAATTGAGTGTTCAAATATATGAGCAGATCTGGGCCATTCCAACCACATGGTCTCTAGTCTAATTGTTAATGTGCTCTTTTCCCCACTGAATCTTCCTCACTGTGACCACTATCTTCTTAAGCTCAACACTTTCATTTTCCAGTTTCTCCTTAAATGGCTCATTGCATGCATACTACAGTTCACAACACATGAGAAGAAACAGAAGCCATGGAACAAAACACTTCTCCAAGTAAGACAAACTCAGAAATAAGGCCTGAATCAATAATTACCTGGAACATTTATACAAAAGAAAAAAAAAAGCAATGCGAGAATACAGTCTATAAAGAGATCCATGATGGCTGATGGTGTCACCAACCATGCAGAGATCTGAACAGCAGCTCAGGAGTGAGAGCACAGTGACCAGCAGGGAATACTGTGGCCCTCAAAACCTTTACATCTGTTCTTTGCAGGTGAGAGAAGAACCCACAGGGAAACTCAAGGGTCCACCTTCAGGCCACCCTGCTATTCCCTGGAATAGTTCCCAGGCTTCTGCCTGGCACAGCCAAAGTGATAGGCTTCCTGCCATAGCTCACTGTCTGGTACTGGTGGTTTGCAGCTCTTACTTCAGGTGCTTACTCTCACTGACCATGCAGTACATATCTTCCTTCCAGTACCTGGGTGAGGCTCCAGAGCAGAACACACACTCTCACTGTCCCATAAATACCTTCTGGGTATTCTGGTTTATGGCTCAAAACTCAGGTGCCTACTCTCAGTGTCCTTAAAGGGGATACCTTACAGTACCAGGGACACCCAGCTCCAAACTCAGGGACCACTCTCACCATTCTGAGCACCTGGCTCCAACCATGGGCCTTCTGACACTTGGGACCCACAGAAGAAACTAAGACACTGCTCCAAGACACACTCAGTCTTCCTATGGAGACCAGCAGAACCTCTGAGCTCACAGGTTCTCTAGAAAGGCTACATACAGCAAGCACATTGTCTAAGCACAGTGACTGGGCTCACTAACTTAAGAGAAATAAAGGCAGTAGTAGAGTAGCTGACTCCAGGTCTTCCCTGTGAGAGGAGGATCCTTGAGTACCTGAGGAGTCCACATGTTCCCCAGGATCAAACATCTGATGATTCTGACTGGAAATTCCTGGAGAGCCACCCACCAGTCTCAGGTTATTTCCACCAAACTGAGAAGGGCTCCTGCAGGAATATCCAGTTTCTTGTCCAGGATTATTTCCACATCCCTGAGCACTTCAGTAGGCAACAGGATCTAATGTCCAATGCCAGAGTCAGCCAGTTGGCTGAAGGTCAGTATAAAAACACAATCAACAAAAGCCAAAGCAATATGGCCTCCCCAGAACCCAGTGGTCCAAAGGGAAGTAACCATGAATGCCCAAATACAAATGAAACAGAAGAAAATAACCTTAAATCTATGCTTATTAAGATGATAACAAAGGGAACAAGTAAAATCCATAAAGAAATACAGGAAGATAGAGAAAAAAGTCTGAAACCTTTAGAGATAGAAATAAATTAATCACTGAAAGATCAGCAGGAGAATTCAAAGAGATGAAGAATATTGGACAGATCATCTAATAAAAAAAACAGGAAAATACAAACAAACAGGTGTAGGAAATTAACAATACTGTGCAAAAGCTGAAGATGGAAATGGCAACATTAAAGAAAGCACAAATTTAAGAAATCCTAGAGAGGGAGAACTTAGGGAAGAAAGCAGGAATTACAGAGGTAAGCATTAACAACAAAATACAAAAGATGGAGGAAAGAACCTCAGGTGTAGAAGACACAATGAAAGAAATTGATGCTCCCAAAGTGAGGGGAACAGGGACTATTTCTAACAGGAACTCAATGACTGGCTCTTTGGTCTCCCCACCCCCGAAGGGAGGAGCAGTCCTGTTAGGCCACAGAGGAGGGCTTTGCAGCCAGTCCTGAAGATACCTGGTAAAACAGGATCAGATGAATGGGGAGGAGGTCCCCCCTATCAGTGGACTTGGAAAGGGGCATGGTGGAGATGAGGGAGGGAGGGAGGGACTGGGAGGGAATGAGGGATCGGGACACAGCTGGGATACAGAGTTAATAAAATGTAACTGATAAAAAAAATAAAAAATAAAAAAAAAATCTAAAAAGAAAAAGAAATTGATGCATCATCCAAACCAAAAATGTTAAATCCTAAGAAATCTGTGACAGAAAACATCAAAGAAATCAAGGACACTGTGAAAAGGAAAAACCTAAGAATATTATAAATAGAAGAAAGAAAAGATTCCCAGGTCCAAGGACCATAAAATATTTCCAACAAATTATAAAAGAAAAATTTCCCAAAGTTAAGAAAGAGATGCTTACAAGGATACAAGAGAACTACAATAAATTAGGCCAGAAGAGAAAATCATCTGGCCGCATAACAGCTAAATCACTAAATGAACAGAAGAGAAAATGAAAATTGAATGCTGAAAGGGAAAAGGGCCCAGAAAAAAAATTAAAAAAGGCAAACTTATCAGAATCACAAGTGACTTCTCTATAGAGCTCATAAATGAAAGAAGTGTCTGGGCAGATATCTTGAACACCACCCCCCAGAAAAAAAAATAAATAAAGGATACTGGTCCATACTACTATACCTAGCAAAACTTTCAACATATACGGAGAAAACATACATGGAGAAAAGAAGATATTACAGAACAGAACAAAATTTAAATAATATCTATGCAAATACCCAGTCGTACACATGATACTAAAAGGAAAACCACCACTCAAGGTTAACCATACCCTCCCCCCACCAAAAAAAACAAAAAAACGGACATAAATAACTTCACTATAGCAAAACCAAAAGTAGAAAAGGACACAAACACACTATTGCAACCAACACCAAACTGAAAGGAACTTACAGTCACTGGTCATTAATACCTCAAAATATCAATGAAGTCAACTCTCCAATAAAAAGACACAGACTAAAAGAATGGATGAGTGACCAAGCTTTCTGCTGCATATAAGAAACACAACTCAAACACATCTCAACCAAAGACAGATATTACCTGAGAGTAAATGTTCCCCAAACAAATGGACAACAAGAAGCAAGCTGCAGTAGCCATTCTAATATCTAATAAAATACTTTCAACCAAAATAAATCAAAATGAATGAAGAAAGACACTTCATGCTCAAAAGAGAAAAATTGTGCCAAGAAAAAATTCAATTTTGAACATCTATGCCCCAAATTCAAATGCAGCCACATTTGTAAAAGAAACATTAATAAAATTTAAACCACATATTAATCCCCATACATTAATAGTGGATGACTTCAACATCCCACTCTCATCAAAGGACAGGTCAAGGAAACAGAAACTAAACAGAGAATTAATAACACTAACAAATGTCATGAAACAAATGGATGTAACAGACATCTACAGAACTTTTCTCGCAAACACAAAAGAATATCACTTCTTCTCAGCACTGCATAAAACCTTCTCCAAAATAGATCACACAGTTGGTCACAAAGCAAGCTTCAACACATACAAAAAGACCAACATAATCAACATATACAAAAAGACTGAAATAATCCCTTGTACCTTTCAGACCACCATAGACTAAGCTGACTCTCAACAACAACAGAAATAGAAAAAGTCGACATAAGCATAGAAACTGAACAACTCTCCACTCAATGACAGCTGGGTCAGGGAAGAAAGAAGAAAGAAATTAAAGACTTTCTACAAATCAATGAAAATGAAGGAACAGCATATCCACACTTATGGAAAACAATGAAATCAGTGATAAAAAGAAAGTTCATAGCATGAAGTACATTCATAAAGAAATTAGAGACATCTCATACAAGCAACTTGATGTCACACCAGAAAAAAATGGAAGCAGGTGAACCCAAGAAGAGCAGACAGCTGGAAATAATCAAATTCAGGACTGAAATCAATAAATTAGAACAAAGAAAACAATTCAAAGAATCAATGAAACCAAGAGCTGAATCTTTGGAAATTCAACAAGATAGAGAAATCCTTAGCAAAACTAATGAAAAGGCAGAGAAACACTATCCAAATCAACAAAATAAGAAAAGAAAAGGAGGACATAATGACAGACACTGAGGAAATTCAAAGAAACATTAGGTCTTAATTCAAAAGGATGTATACCACATAATTTAGAAATCTAAATGAGATGGGCAATTTTCTTGATAGATTCCACTTACAAAATTAGAATTAAGATCAGATAAACAAGTTTAATAGTCTTGTGTCCCCTAAAGAAATAGAAACAGTCTTCAAAACTCTCCTATTCAAAAAATGTCCAGCACCAGATAGTTTCAGTGCAAAATTCTACCAGACACTCAAGGAAGAGCTAATACCAACACTGTTCAAACCATTCTACAAAATAGAATAATTTTCCTAATGAACACTGATGCAAAAAATGCTGAATACTTACAAACCAAATACAATAAAACACATCAAAGGTATACATCATGACCAAGTGTGCTTCATACCAGGCATGCACTGTGGTTCAATATATGTAAATCTGTCTGTGTAATAGAGCATATAAACAAATGGAAGGACAAAAAACACATAATCATCACCTTAGATGCTGAAAAAACATTAGACAAAATCCAATACCCATTCATGTTTAAAATTTTGGAGAAATCAGGGCTACAAGGCACATACCTAAACATAGAAAAAGCAATATACAACAAGGTATAGCCAACATCAAGCTAAACGGAGAGAAACTTAAATCAATTCCACTGAAATAAAACAGGCAAGACTGTTCACTCTTGCCCTATCTCTTGAAAATATTACTTGAAGTCCTAGCTAGAGCAATTAGAAATATAAAGGAAATCAAGGGGATAGAAATCCGAAAAGAAGTCAAAGTATCACTATTCAGAGATGATATGATAGTATACATAAGTAACCCCAAAAATTCTACAAGAGAATCCCTACAGCTGATAAACACCTTCAGCAAAGTGGCTGGATAAAAAATTAACTCAGAAAACTCCGAAGCCCTCCTGTATACAAAAGATAAAAGGGGAAAGAAGGAAATTAGGCAAACAGAACCTTCACAACAGAAAAAACAAAAACAAAACAAAACAAAAAAACATAATGTATTTTGGTATAATTCTAACAAAGCAAGTGAAAGACTTGTATGAAAAAAAAAAATTCAAGTCTCTCAAGAAAGAAATCGAATAAGATATCAGAAGATAGAAAGATCTCCCATGCCCATGGATCAATAGGATTAACATAGTGAAAATGGCCATTCTAGCCAAAAGAATATAGATTCAATGCAATTCCCATGAAAATACCAACAGACTTCTTTAAAGATTTTGAAAAAAAAAAAAAAAACAATTCTCAATTTCATGTGGAAAAAAATAGCTAAAACAATCCTGTACAATCAAAGATCCTCTAGAAGTATCTCCATCCCTGATCTCAAGTGGTACTACAGAACAACAGTAATAAAAATGGCATGGTACTCTCATAGAAACAGAATAGAGGATTAGTGTAATTAATGGGAAATCCAGAAATAAACCCAGACACCTACAGATATTTAATTTTTGACAAAGAAGCCAAAACCAAACAGTGTAAAAAAAGACAGTATCTTCATCAAATGGTAGTGGCCCAGTTTGATGTCTCCATATAGAAAAATGCAAAAAGACCCATATGTATCACTCTGAGAAAAACTGTAGTTCAAGTGGGTCAAAGACCTCAACATAAAACCAGACACAATGAACCTGTTAGAAGAGAAAGGAATGAAGAGCCTTGAACTCATTGGCCCAAGAGACAAGATCCTGAATAGAACACCAAAAACACAGGCTCTAATATCAACAATCAATAAATGGTATCTCATGAACTGAAAAGCTTCTGTAAAGCAAAGGACACTGTCATCAGAACAAAATGACAGCCTACAGACTGAAAACAGATCTTCACCAACCCTACATTTGACAGAAGGCTAATATGCAAAATTTATATAGACTCAAGAAATTAAACACCAAACTGGGATACAGAGCTAAACAGAGTATTCTCAACAGAGGAATACTAAATGTCAGGGAATGACTTAAAAAGGGCTCACTGTCCTTAGTCCTCTGGGAAATGCAAATGCAAATGACTCTGAGATTCTATTAGAATGGCTAATAACAATAACTCAAGTGACAACACATCCTAGCAAGGATGCAGGGAAAGTGAAACCCTCCTCCGTTGCTGGTGGAAATGTAAACATGTACAACCACTTTGGAAATCAAGATGGCACTGTCTCAGATAATTCGGAATAACTACCTCAAGATCCAGCTATATTACTTCTGGGCATGTACCCAAAAGATGCTCCACCATACATAAAGGACATTTGCTCAACTATATTCACAGCAGCTTTATTCATAATATTCAGAATCTGGAATCAACCTATATTTTTCTCAAGCAAAGAATGGATACAGGAATTCTTATACAATTACACAACAGAATACTATGCAGCTAATAAAAACAAGGAAGTCATGAAACTTGCAGGCAAATGGATGGGACTAGAAAAGATCATCCTGAGTGAGGTAGCCAGAACTAGAAAGATATGCATGGCACATACTCACTTATAAGCAAATATTAGCCAGTTAATATAGGATAATCATACTAAAATCCAAAGACTTAAAGAAAGTAAAGAACAAGGAGGACCCTAGGGAGGATTATGAATTCCCATTAAGAAGGGCAAACAGGATAGACACCGGAAGTATGAAGGAGAGAACAGGACAAGAGTCTAGCACAGATGTTCTCTGAAAGTCTCCACCCAGCAGAAGATGGAAGCAGAAGCTGAGAATTACAGCCAAACTCTGGGCAGAGCACAGGGAGTCTTAAGGGAGAATGGGGAAATGGAAGGGGGTCAGAAGCTCTACAAGGAGACCAAAAAAGTTAAAAATCTTGATCCAAGGAGCCCTGCCAAGACAGATGGGCCAACCAAGTCCCATACATGGAGAAGAATTAGATCTCCTACCAGGAAGCAGCCCATAGGCACTCAGTCTCCATGAGGGTTCCCAATAAGTGGAGCAGGTGTTATCTTTGATATAAACTTTGTTGCCTGCTCTTTGATCACTCCCTTCTGGCAATGTGGCCTTACCAGGACACAGAAGAAGAGGATCCAGGCAGTTCTGATGAGACTTGATAGACTAGGGTCAGATGGTAGTGGAGGAGGACTTCCATTTTCAGTGGATTAAGGAAGGATGTAAGGTGGAAAAGAAGGTGAAGATGGGAATGGGAATTGATGTGGGAGGGGGCTACAATTGGGATGTAACGTGAATAAATTATTAAAAATACAAATAAATAAATAAACAAATAAACAGGTAGCTAGCTAGCTAGCTAGCTAGCTAGATAAATAAATAAATAAATAAATAAATAAATAAATAAATAAATAAATAAGAATACGATCTATAACAGCCAGGTCGATATATTCCACTGGCTATCCTACTACAGCAAGCCCTGAATAGTCCAACAAAGCAGAAGTACATAACATATAAAATCTGTCAATGTATTCTACCATATAAACATACTGAAAGGAGAAAAAAAAATAACATTATGAGATCATTAGATGCTGAAAATGGCTTTAACAAAATCCAACACCCTGTAATGAGAAAGCATTTGTGGAGAGTAGGAATATACAAGACATACATAAATATAATAAGGGAAATTCACAGCAAGCCTACAGCCAACAACAAATTAAATGGTGAAAAACTCAAGGCAATTCCACTAAAATCAGGAAGAAGACAAGCTTCTTTCCTCTGCCCATATCTATCCAACAGAATACTTTAAATTCTTTCTAGTGAGGGCAATGAAAAAGATCATGGAAATACAAACTAGAAAAGAAGTAATTAAAGTATCGTTAATTGCAGATGATACCATAGTATCCATGAGAGATCCCAAGAATTCTACCAGGGAACTCCTACACCTGATAAATACCTTTCACAAAACAGCTGGATACAAAGTTGCTTGAAACAAACAAAACCAAATAGAGAAAAAGAAATCAAACAAACAGACAAAAAAACAGTAACTCTCCTATATACAAATGACAAACAAGCTGAGGAAGATATGAAAAACCACACAGTTCACAATAGCCACAATTAATATAAAATATCTTGGGGTAATTCTAACCAAGAAAGTGAAATTCTTGTACAGCAAGAATGTTAAAGAAGTTTTTTTTAGGGTCTTTCTAGACTGTTTAGAGAATTAAAGTGAAGAAGATACCAGAAGATAGAAAGATTTCACTCATGGATAGAATTAATATAGTAAAATGGCCATCCTACCAAAAGCAACCTACGGATTTAACACAATTCTCAAATTTCCACACAATTATAATCAAATCAAAGACCCATATATAAATCCACACACCTATGCCCATTTGATTTTTGATAAAGAAGGTAAAAAGACACAACAGAAAAAAGAATGCTTCTTTAAGAAATGCTATGGATTCCATGCACTCTGCCCAACAGTTGGCCATGAGTCTCAGTGTCTGCTTTGATAGTCTGCAGGGCAGAGCTTTTCAGAGGCCCTCTGCAGCAGGTTTCTAGGTTGTTTCCTGTTTTCTTCTTCCGATGTCCATCCTTTTTGCCTTTCGGGATGTGGATTGACCATTTTAGTCAGGATCCTCTCTCTTGATTAGTTTCTTTAGATGTATAGATTTTAGTAGGTTTATCCTATGTTATAAGTCTATATGAGTGAATATATACCTTGTATGTCTTTCTGCTTCTTGGACGGCTCACTCAGGATGATCCTTTCCAGGTCCCAACAATTGCCTGCAAATTTCATGATTTCCTTATTTTTCATTGCAGAGTAATACTCCATTGTGTAGATATACCACAATTTCGGCATCCATTCTTAAGTTGAGGGTCATTTCGGCTGTTTCCAGCTTAGGGCTATTACAAATAAAGCTTCTACAAACATGGTTGAGCAAATGTCCTTATTGTGTACTTGAGCCTCTTTTCAATATATGCCTAGAAGTGGTATGGCTGCATCTTGACGATATGCTATTTCTAGTTGTCTATTAAAGGGCCAGATTGATTTCCAGAGTGGTTGTGCTAGGCTGAAAAGAAATTTAGGTATATAGTTAACAGAATATGACAGTAACAATAGTGTTCCACAGATCTTTGCCAATTCATGAAGAAAAAAAAATGATCCAACTGGAAAAAATTATGATTCTCTTATCCCAAGAAAAGGTCTTTGAACATAACTATTACTATTATCTTTCTGATATTATACTGCAAATGAAACTCATTCACCAATTCTCTGAAGGCAATTCCTCAAATAAATCTTTTTTTTAAATTTTTCATCAATTACACTTTATTCATTCTGCATCCGCCCATAAGCCCCTCCCTCCTCCACTCCCAATCCCACCCTCCCTCCTCCCTCTGCATGCATGCCACTCCCCAAGTCCAATGATATGGGAGGTTCTCCTCTCCTTTCTGAACTTAGTCTATCAGTGCACATCAAAAGTGGCTGCATTGTCCTCTACTGTGGCCTGGTAAGGCTGCTCCCCCCCTCAGGGGGAGGTGATCAAAGAGCAGGCCAATCAGATTATGTCAGAGGCAGTCCCTCTTCACATTACTATGTAACCCAATTGGACTCTGAACTGCCCTGGGCTACATCTGTGCAGGGGTTCTGGGTTATCTCCATGAATAGTCCTTGGTTGGAGTATGAGTCTCTGGGAAATTCCCTGTGTTCAAATTTTCTTGTTCTGTTGCTGTCCTTGTGGAGACCCTGTCCTCTCCAGCTCTTACTATTTCCCAGTTCTTACATAAAATTCCATTCAATCTGCCCAACAGTTGCCCATCAGGCTCAGCATCTGCTTTGATAGTCTTTACGGCACAGGCTTTCAGAGGCCCTCTGTGGTAGGTTCCTAGGTTGTTTCCTGTTTTCTTCTTCTTCTGATGTCCATCCTCTATGCCTTTCCGGATGGGGATTGGACATTTTAGTTAGGGTCCTCTCTCTTGCTTAGTTTCTTTAGAGGCACAGGTTTTAGTGGGTTTGTCCTATGTTGTATGTCTATATGAGTGAGTATATACCATGTGTGTCTTTTTGCTTCTGGGACAACTCACTCAGGATGATCCTTTCCAGATCCCACCATTTACCTGCAAATTTCATGATTTCCTTATTTTTCATTGCTCAGTAATATTCCATTGTGTAGATGTACCACAATTTCTGCATCCATTCTTCAGTTGAGGGGCATCTGGGTTGTTTCCAGCTTCTGGCTATTACAAAGAAAGCTGCTACAAACATGGTTGAGCAAATGTCCTTTTTGTGTATTTGAGCCTCATTTGGATATATACCCAGGAGTGGTATGGCTGGATCTTGGTGAAGCGCTATTCCTAGTTGTCTGAGAAGGTGCCAGATTGATAACCCCAGAAAATAAATCTTTTTTATAGGCCATATAAACAGAAATGAACTGGTTTGTAACGTTTCCATTTGTTTTCCTACAGAATAAACTCATTACAATCATCCTATGAAAAAATAATATTAAAGATTTAATTGCCTGTGCATATTAAATATGTTTAAATTTAGGAAAATAAACATTTTGAAGTTGAAGAAAAAAAAAAGAAATGCTATGGATATATGAATGCAGAAGAATGCAAACACACCAATATTTACAATCCTGCTCCAAACTTATGTTCAAGTGGGTCAAAGATCTCAACATAGAACTCTGAACCTTACAGAAGAGAAAAACAGGGAACACTCTTGAACACACTGACATAGGAGACAACTTCCTAAGCAGAATATGATTCATGCAGGCACTAATAACAACAGTTAATAAATGGGACCTCAGCATAGTGAAATATAACGAACATCATCAAAAGACAAAATATCAGCCTACAACAAAGAAAAAGATTTTCATGAAATCCCCATCCTATAGAGTGTTAACATTCAAAATTAAAAAAAGCCAAACAAACAAAAAAAAAAAAAACTTAACAAATTAATCATCCACAAACTAAACAATCCAACATTTAAAAAATGAGGCACAGAAATACATAATTCTCAGTATGTGAATCTCAAATGGCCAGGAAACACTTAAAGAAATGTGGAATATCCTTAGCCAACAGGGAAATGCACATCAAAACTAGTTTGAAATTCTGTCTCGCAAATGTCAGAATAAAAAAGATCAACAAAATAAGTGACAGGAAATTTGCTCTTGTTGGGAGCATAAATTTTACAGCCACAATGTAAATCAATTTGCTGGTTCCTCAGAAAGTTGGGAATGGAGAACTCAACTGCCAGCTATACCACTATTGGGCATATGCCCAAAAGACACTCCATCTTATCACAAGGACACTTGCTCAACCATATTCATAACATCTTTGTTCATAATGGCCAGAATCTGGAAACAACCAGGATGTCACTCAGTGGAAGAACAGATAAATAAAATGTATATTTTAAGATGGAGTATTACTCAGGTGTTAGAAAAAAATTCTGAAATTCTCAGGCAAATGTATGTAACTGAAAAAATCTTCCTGATTGTTGTAACCCAGACCCAGAAAAGCAAACATTGTATGTACTCTCTTGCAAGAAGACATTAGCTGTTAAGTGTAGGATAATCACACTACAATCCACAAAACCAGAGAAGGTAAGTAAAAAGAAGGGTTTTAGGTGGGATAGCAAGATCTCCCTGGAAATTGAAAATAAAATAAATTTGGGGGGAGTAGACAGGTGGCAGGGTACAGAGAATGGAAAGGAATAGGGTGAACCAAATAGAGGAGGGAGAGGCAGAGAGAGAGAATATGACCAGAAACAACTTGAGTTGCTGAGCATTTAGAGGATGATATGGAATCCTGGTGCAGGGGAAATTTCTGGGAACCTATCAGGGTGACTCTAACAAAGTCTCCTAGCAACAGAGGATATGGAACCTGAACAGACTATCTTCTGTAAACAGGCTATGCTCCCAGTGGTGGTACTGGGACACCAACTCAGCCACAAAGCCTTCTACCTTCAACCTG
This sequence comes from Meriones unguiculatus, assembly GCF_030254825.1. Lineage (NCBI taxonomy): Eukaryota > Metazoa > Chordata > Mammalia > Rodentia > Muridae > Meriones > Meriones unguiculatus. The sequence continues at coordinate 25,968,934 of NC_083353.1, read as the reverse complement.
TCCTCTGTAAGATGTGCTGCAGCAGTGGTGACTCATAGCTTGTGGGTATGAAAAACCCACAAGCTGGCCTAAATCCACAAAAATTGGCCTAGCTTGAGGCCCAAACCATGAGAGAGAGAGCCCATGCCTCACACTTCCTGTATCACCAGGAACCTAAAGGTGGATACCTCAAAGACCTAGGGTTGAACCACATAAGACTAACATTAATAAAAAAGTCAATGAAATAGTATCTTATGATATCCTGCTGTATTCATAGATGCTGCCTAGCCCAATAGTTATCAGAGGGGGATGCCCCAGAAGTGAAAGGAGCAGACACAGTCATCCACCCAAACATTAGACTAACTCAGGAACCCGGGGAAAAGAGGAGAAGGGAGGATTGTTGAAGCCAGAAAGTTCAAGGACACCATAAAAACGTGGACCACTGAGTCAGCTAAGGAGGGCTCATAAGGGCTCACACAGACTGAAGCAACAATCACGGAACCTGCATGGGTCTGAGCTTGGCCCTGTGTGTACATGCTGTGGTTGTTTGATTTGAGTGTTTTTGTGGAACTCCTAAGAGTTGGGGTGGTAGTATCTCTGACTCTTGGCTGCTCATGGAACTCTTTTCCTCCAACTTTGGTGCTTTGTCCAGCCTTGATATGATGGTTTATGCATACTCTTATAGCATCTTGTTATGCTTTGTTCAGCTGATATCACTGGAGGTGTGCTCTTTTCTGAAGGGAAATAGAGGAGCAATGGACATGATTGAGAAGATTGGGGGTTTAAAAAAAGAGGAGGAAGGGGACCATTCAGTCAGGATATGTAAGAAAAGAATAAAGAAAAAAATTATAGACAAACTCCACAACTACCACAAAATTAACTCAAAGTGACTCCTAAATTGTTGGGTTTGACCCAACACCTACTGATATTTCCTATAGTGAGAGAGAGTGACCATGCTCTAGAGCTCTCTCTCAAATGGATAAGATCAAAAGCTCTGCCATAGATTGGTAGCCCCACATGTCCCCTTGTGGATTCATGCAAACCCAGACCCACTGAAACTCACAGACAAAATGACATTAAATATTTTAATGTCTATTTTTTGCCACAAAATCTATGTCACAAGATGTGGAATTTGCCTTAGCCACCCAACCCCATGAACACCTGGGAAACCTCTGCAGCTCAGAAACTCCTTTTGTCCTTGGAAATGAATTTCTCTGAATCACAGAAACATAAAAGGATTTTTATTTTATATTTTATTTTATTTTATTTTATTTTATTTTATTTTATCTGTGATTTGGTTGTTGAGACAAGGTTTCTGCATGCAACTTGAGCTATCCTAGAACTGACTGTGTAGACCAGAGTGGTCTTGAACTCCGAGCTCCAGCTGCCTCTGCCTCTTGAGTGTTGAAATGAAATGCATATGTCAGCAACACCTAGCTTTTCAAATATTTTAAATTCTTGTGTATATGAAGAATTGTGTATGTGTGCATTTGTGTGTGTGTGTGTGTGTGTATATATATACCCAGTGAAGTAAGAGTAGATCATAAGGTCCCCTGGAGGTGTGGTTGCAGGTAGTTGTGAGCCACATGCTATATATCCTGGGATATTAACTCTGGTCTTATCCATAAGTGCTCTTAACCACTTAGCCATCTCTCTAGCCATAGTATTCTAACCAAGCATTGCTGTATTGTTGAAGGGTAACCCCTGTCACCTATTTACTACCAGTTTCTAAACCCTTCACAGAACTTGTAACACAAACCTAAAAGCAGAATGAAAAATTCAGAACTTCTATAAAAAAGACCTTCAATTTTATAATGTCTTCTTCCTATAATACACCAAAAGCAATGATTGTTTATGCACTATGTAGTGATGTATGTACAAGCACCACAGGGTCCCACAGCCATGGATGCAGAGAGCCTCCTTCTTCCAAAGAATCCACAATCAGCGAAGCTCAGAGGCCAAGGGCCACTGCTCAGGTCACCACATGAACAAACCCACAGTCTGTTTCACAGTCCATCCCAGTACCAGCTGCTCTGACAGTTCAACGGGCCTGCTCCTCCTGACCTAAGAAAAGAGTGACCACAATCACCATGGTGTGGCTTGTGGTCTCCTGCACAGATCCCTAGAGCAGAACCAGGGACGAATCGAGGAAGGAACCTGCAAGCTAACGTCCATTAGAGCTTCTGTTGGCTAGGCCTTTCCAGAGTCTTTCCTAAGCAAGGACCACCAAGGTGGGGTTTGGGGAACAGTGTTTCCCTTACTGGGTGAATAGAAAGCAAATGACTCAGACAGCACAGGCCTTCCTAGCTCTGCCCTTGTACCCTTGGAGCAGACAAGATTTTAGTCTGGAAAAATCTATTTTAATAGAAATTCTTCCAATGTCCCAAAGCAGTTCCTGTTCCAGGACATGGGTCCTTGTGTGACATTTCATTTCATATTCAATGTCCAAGGGAGCCATTTCTTGGCTTACTATCTGGGAAATCCTTGAGCAAAACTTAAGTAAAATTCAACCAGTAACCATAATTTAACCAAAAGGCCATGAAATTGAAGGCAAGGAGCAGTATATGTGAGGGAGAAAAATGAATTTGGAAATAACGTAATTAAAATTACAAAAATTATATTCTAGATGTACAGATTTTAGAAGGATTATCCTATATTATATGTCTATATGAGTGAGAATATACCGTGTGTGTCTTCCTGCTGCTGGGACAGCTCACTCAGGATGATCCTTTCCAGGTCCCACCATTTACTTGGAAATTTCATGATTTCCTTATTTTTCTTTGCTGAGTAATATTCCATTGTGTAGATGTACCACAATTTCTGTATCCATTCCTCCACTGAGGGACATCTGGGATGTTTCCAGCTTCTGGCTATTACAAATAAAGCTGCTACAAACATGGCTGAACAAATGTCTTTATTGTGTACTTGAACCTCTTTGTGAAATATGCCTAGGAGCGGTATGGATGGATCTTGAGAAAGCACTATTCCTAGTTGTCTGAGAAAGCACCAGATTGCTTTCCACAGTGGTTGTACAAGTTTACATTACCACAAGCAGTGGAGGAGGGTTCTCCTTTCTCCACAACCTCTCCATCATGTGTTGTCACTTGAGTTTTTGATCTTTGCCATTCTATGGTTGTAAGGTGAAATCTCAGGGTGGTTTTGATTTGCATTTCCCTAATGGCTAGTGACTTTGAGCCTTTCTTTAAGTTTTTCTCTGCCACTCGATATTCCTCTACAGAGAATTCTCTGTTTAGCTCTGTTCCCCATTTTTTAATTGGATTACTTGGTTTGTTGCTTTTCAGTTTCTTTAGTTCTTTATAAATACTGGGTATTAGCCCTCTGTCAGATAAATGGTTGGTGAAGATTTTTTCCCAATCTGTACGCATTCATTTTGTTTTGATGACAGTGTCCTTTGCTTTACAGAAGCTTTTTAGTTTCATGAGGTCCCATTTATTGATTGTTGCTCTTAGAGCCTGTGTTGTTTGTATTCTGCTTAGGGAGTTTTCTCCTGTACCAGGGAGTTCTAGGGTCTTTCCTACTTTTTCTTATAACTGACTTAATGTTTCTGATTTTATGTTGATGTCCTAACTAATCAAGAGGGAGTCAACCCTGACTAAAATGCTCAATCCCCATCCTGAAAGGCAAAGAGTATGGACATCAGAAGAAGAAGAAAACAGTAAAGGGTCTCTGAAAGGCTCTGCCCTGCAGGCTATGAAAGCAGATGCTGAGACTTATGGCCAACTCTTGGGCAGAGTGCATGGAATCTTATCAAAGAAGTGGTAAATAGTAAGATCTGGAGAGGACAAGAACTCCACAAGGAGAGAAACAGAACCAGAAAATTTGAACACAGGGGTCTTTCCAGAGATGCATACTCCAACCAATTACCAGGTATGGAGATAACCTAGAACCCCTGCACTGATGTAGTCCATGGCAGTTTAGTGTTCAAGTGGGTTACATACTAATGGGAAGTGGGACTACCTCTGACATAATCTGATTGGCCTGCTCTTTGATCACCTCCCCCTGAGAGGGAAGCAGCCTTACCAGGCCACAGAAAATTACAGTGCAGCCACTCCTGATGAGATATGATAGACTAAAATCAAAAGGAAGTAGAGGAAGACCTCCCCTATCAGTGGACTCAGGGAGGGGCATGCGTGAAGAAGGGGGAAGGAAGGTGGGATTGGGAGGGATGGGTGAGGGGCTTATGGGGAGATTCAAAGTGAGTAAGGTTTAATTAATAAAAGTATAAAAATTTATATTTTAAAGTTGAAACCAAGCTGTGGCAGTGGTGACACCTGTAATCTCAGCACTCCAGGGGACAGAGGCACATGGATTTCTGTGAGATCAATGCCAGCCTTCTCTACAGAATGAGTCCAGGACAGCCAAGGTAACACAGAGAAACTCTGTCTCAAAAAACAAAACAAAACAAAAAACAAAACAAAACAAACAAACAAAAAAAAAACAAAGCAAAGCAAAACAAAAGCTGAAACCTGCTTTATGGCCCTATATGCCCCAGGAACAAGCAGTCTATAGAGAAGCACACCACAGAATACTCACAGCTTTTCTCTCAGGATGTACATTTTTAGCCAGAAAAAATAACAATCCTGTCATACAGTGCCACATCAGTTTGTCCAAATCTCCTGTTTTAGTTGAAGTAGTGTAACTACAATAATTTGTTTTCTAGAAATACATTCAGTTTTTTAAACAGATTCTTGACTGCCTGGTTCATGGACCCAAGACATGAAGAGTCACCATCATAGAGTAGACTATTTCATTGTGCCTATAGCACAGGGGGCATCCCTAGGAGTTATGCTATTTGACCATCACACAGAGGTTATAAAACATTGGTCAACACATTATGTTTATTCCTAGTGACCTCCATATAGAAGCCATCACATAGTGATGATAAACAGAGACCATTACATACTTTCCACTCCAAGGTGGCCATCGCACAGTGACCATCACAATATGTCCATCACAAAATGATGATCACTCAGTGAATTACTCACAGCTGTTCATCACAATGACTACCACAAACTGGTCATCACATTGTGGCCATCACATGCTGGTCACAACATGGTGGATTTTACAGTACCCATCACCCAGATATGACCACACAGATACCATCACACAGTGACCATTATGCTTTAACCATAAAACAACAGCTATCAATCTGCTTTCATATTGCAATGATAATGAAAATGTGGACAGTATAAAATGATAACCATATATTGACCAACACAGTGATCATCACATCATGGCCTTCACACAGTGTCTCTCACACTGTGACCATCACAGAGTATGCCATCACCATGAACATTGACATTGGCCATCACTATGTATCCATCACATGCCATTTTTAACACTCTTGGCATCGCCATGTTTATGACATAATGACTATCACACAGTGGCCATCATATAATGAATATTACACAGTGACAATAAAACAGTATCAACCAAAATGGTCATCACAGATTAGTGATTATACAGTAACCATTATGCAATTAAATCACACAGCTAACCATCAATTATTAGCTAGCACAGAATGGCCATCACAAAACAACTATCAGTCACAGGCCATGATAGTGAAAATCATGTATTGGCGATGAAGCACTGATCATTGCCCAGTGAACAAAACTCAAAGTCAATCACACATTGTCCAGCACAAAGTCAAATTTACACAGTGACCATCACACCATATAAAACACATAGTGGTATATCAAACAGTGACCATCAGGTAATGGCAATCACAGGATGACCATCACAGTGGCTATCAAACTTTGACCATCACATAGTGGGATCCCACAGAATTTATAATTCAGTGACCAACACACACAGGCCATCATTAAGTGGCCAGCATACAGTGACCATCAACAGTGTCAAAAACAAATTACTGTCAATAAGAGGCCCTCAAAAAGTGGCCATAACACAGTAACCATCACAGAGTAATCATCACACAGTGAACACAACACAGTAGCCATTAATTATTACCATTTCACAGGGGCAATTACATTGTAGCCATCACACAATGATAATTAAACAGAGCCCTCACCCAAACATCACATGGATGCAATTAGAGTGAACACCACAAACTTGAACATCATGACACAGCCATCTCATAGTATCAATCAATTCATGGTCATTCATGGTCTCTGTTACATAGGGAAGACTACATTAAATATCAAACAGTGATAAAAATTACAATGGCCATCATACCGAGGGATATATATATATATATGCTAATTTATACATATATATATATCACAGCATGCGTCACACAGGTGCAAGTTACCTGATATATATACATATACATATAAATGTACGAATGTATATCACACACACACACACACACACACACACACATATATATATATATATATATATATATATATATATATATATATATATATGTTTGATAAGCCTGAACCTGGGCACGCAGATGAGGATTCCTAGCCTGGGAAACTAAACCAGAGCCAGATTGAGAGCAACACACATGCAAATGAAGGAGTTACAAGAGCTGAGGCTGCAAACCCTGAGAGCCTGCAAACAGAGCACACAAGTGTAGAAGCTGCAAGGATGTAGACAAAACAAGATGGTCACTTTCCAAATACAGGCAAAAAGACCCATCCAGAAGGAGGAGAGTGAACCTCAGGCGAGAGGTGGGGACTCTTCTGACAAGCACTTCCTCCATGAAGCCTCTACACACAGCACATGCCAGATGGATCCCTGTCTGCCCTATAGGGAAGGCCACAAAAGCATGAAGCAGGGTAAGAAGAGACCAGGTTCTCTCATGACTCCAAAGTTGGAGACCCACAGATGTGGGCAGGTTAACCCAAGAGTACCAAAAAGATCATACAGAAAAACACATTTGACCAGAGAACGTTTGGAGGCAAGGAAGGGCTGTGAACCCCATGGAGTCAGCTAGAGTTGGCTCTGAGATCTGAAACAGGCTTCCTGAGCTATGGAGGAGGCATGGCTTTCCAGCAATTTCACCTGAGATTCCACTTCCTGTTCACGGGCGACCTTTCTAGAGAAACTCTCTGGAAGCCTCTCTGCCTGATCTCAACACCATTGGATGTGTTCCCCCCACCCGTGAGAGCCTAGGCTGCAGACATCTTTCCAGAGAAAGTACTCCATCTTGCATTGTCCAACCAGACAGGCGATACCCAAGGAATCTAGCAAAGGCTCAAGGTCTAGGCTTCAGGGAGAAAGACCAGCAACAGGACCTCAAACTTTGGCTATAGCCATGGAGACCATTGCAGCCCATGAAGCTGATACAGCCGAACAAACTGCTCTCCAAGGAATCTCCCAAGCCAAGGACGCCTTCCAAGCCAACACAGCCCAAGCAGCCCAAGAGGAGGAACCTCGTCACGCAGGGGACCAGACTGAGACCCACAGTCAGACTGAGACCAAGACAGAGCAGTAGATGGAGGAGGCAGACCAAGAGGTGAAGCTGCAAGCCCTCACAGCCCGCATCCGGAGGACACAGGCAAAGAAGCTGCAAGGCCTCGAACGTATTCAGACGGTCATGTTCTTCCCCCAGGCCAGGACCCCAGGCCAGCATTAGGAGCCCGGACCCCCGGCGCGGGGGCCCACCTCTGAAAGGCACCTCCTCCAGGAGGCCTCTGGACACAGCCTATCCCAGCGGGCTCTCTGCATCAAGATCCAGGCTAAGAAGAGACCTGCCTCCCTCATGGCCAAGGCTCTCTGGGAATATCGCAACCGGTTCTCTCGCAGGTTAACCCCAGAAGGACACTCTCTGATCAGGCATATCTTTGGATGGCACGGGACTGGACACACCCACTCTTCCCTCACGGAAAACCCAGGCCTTCCAGAGCTTGCACCTGGGATCCTACTTGGAGCTCTGGAGACACTCTCTGGAGGCCTCTCTGTCTGATCTCCACACCCTTTGGGCGGGTTCCACCCACTCATGAGAGCCTAGGCTGCAGCCATCTTCCCAGAGCAAGCACTCTCTCCTGCATCGGCCCACCAGACACCCACTACCCAACGACTCTGGCGAAGGCTCAAGGTCTAGGCTTCAGGAAGAAAGACCAGCACACACACCTCAACTCACACCTAGGCCTTCACCTCCCCATCGGACTCACTGCCAGACATGCCCACTCCTGCCACTTCCTGATGCACACCTGCATGAATTGGAAGGGAAGGATGGATTTCCTGGAATTCTCACCTGCTCTTCTGGGTGGCTGTGCCTCAAAAATCATTGACCTCACTTCCCATTGCTAGTTCTCCAGTGCTTGCACAAATCTTCTATCCAGAGTTAGTTTTCCACACTTTAGGGCTCCGCCCATGCCAAGGTACACAACTGCCTGGGGGAGAACTGTTTAGGATAACTGTCAGGTGTGTTAACTTCAGCACTAATGAATATTGTGTTCATTTCTGTCCTTTGTATACATAGATGTTCATGAATAAACATTTGTGTGTATATAGATATGTTTGGAAAGAGAGTCATTCATAGGCATGGACATAGAGAGTTGATAGCCTCTGTGTAAGTGTGCCTATGTGTGCAAGTGTGTGTGTGTATGTATGTAAGAGAGAGAGAGAGAGAGGAGAGAGAGAGAGAAAGAGAGAGAGAGAGAGAAAGAGAGAGCACACTGAGAAATAAACCAGAGCGAAAAAGGGATCAATTTGCAACCAAGAAAACCAAGACCCAGTTGCCAAGGATCAGAATGGAAATGAACAGTTCTGGGTGACCTTTTGAGATCTGCACCAGTGGAGTTGGAAAGGTCATTGGTGTTTAAGGACACCCTAGGATTGCATTCTTTTGGTTTAGAAGAGGTATTGATCTATTTCACGGAGGTTGGGAATCGTCCTTCTTAATGTCATTAGAAGTTATGTCTCATCCGTCTTTAACTGCCTTTGAAAACCAAATAAACTTGAAGCACAGACGCTAAAGATGACAGAAAGAGATGATGAGGTTCAACAAACTAAAATTTAGGACTGTGGACCATCACGGAGAAATAGAATAAAATAGAATTGGATATATACCTCAAGTAGTTTTCTCATCCCTGGGAGTGGCACTTGTTCCCAGCTTCTATTCACTTAGTCACACTTCCTTTTTGAATTGAGCACAGATGAAACAATACAGCTCCCATGTCAGGCAGCTTTTCATTTGTACAACAACAGATCTGTAGAACTACGCTTATAATAAGGAAACATTTATTTTACTAAATAACTGTGTGTGCTTACCTTCTGCTTTCATGTAATTTTGCATTTAACAACTTTTCTTAGTTCCCTCCATGCCCAAAGAAATCTTTGAACTCCATGGAATTAGACTTACATAATACTCAAAGCAACCGTGATGTGCTGAGAACTCAACTGAATGCTTTCGAGTACAAACTAGTGCACTTATCAGTGAGCCATAAATCTAACACCAAAATATTTATTTTATTTCATGTAAAGCACAATTAAAACTTTTATTCATTTTATATGTTGCCTGCATGGAAGTTGCACACTGCTTGCATTGTGGTGTCCTTGGAAACAAGAAGATGGCAATGGATCTCATAAAACTGAAATTACTCATGCTTGTGAAATTACAGATGCTGAGTCTTCTGAGATAACTGCCAATGAATATAACTTCTGACACACCACTTCACATAATAGTTTACCTTAACCTTGTTTCACCAAGGAATTTACTTTAAATTGTTTTACTGATTGTTTCAAATTTAGTATTGATAAGCTTATTTTTTCATTAAAAGCCTCAGAGTAAAATTTCAGGTGGTGCGAGAAAATTCCTAAGAAGAAAATATATTTTCACTTGTTAAGAAGAAAGCCAATTGAGACACAGGCAGAGAAAGATAGGACACCTGCATTCCCTCTAATACCAGAGCTGCCTACCAGTTGCCTCACAGTGGGGCTTACTTCTTAAAGCATAATTCCCAAGTAAAATCCTTAAAGATTTTATGATTAGCATATATGTCTCCTGAGGATAGCAGCCACTAAGAAGTTGGACATGATAGATTTGCAAACAGAAAGGGTACAAAGTTCAGTAGGAATAGGACTGAATTTTAAAACTGAATAAAATTTAAAAATATAATGCCATAATGTGCAGATGCAGTCTGATAAGACCCTTTTTGTGTTTTTTGTCAAAATGAGAGACAAAAACCTTTTAAGAAAGTATGGGGGGTGCCTTCTTGCAAAAAAAAGGTGCAGAAGAGCTGGCCCTGGTGGCATGATTTGCAGGAGAGTTGGCAAGCTGACTAAGCCAAGACCCAGATCCAAGACTTTGAGCTGGCCCATCCCAACATCTCCATCTATGAACTTTTGGAACATGTGAAGAGGCTGGTCCTGAACGCCCAAAGCTGCTGGAAATCCATGGCTAGGTACAACAGGAGGATATCCAGAATATCTGAGAGAGTCTCTGAGAGGATCTATTATTGATGGTGTAGCACAAAACCATTAGGCTCTGCACCAGAGTATTGACTCATTTTAGTGAACATCTGCAAACGGAGCTGTTTGAGCAAAAGGATATTAGTGTGACACACAGTGGCACAACACAGCTTACATGGAATAATTTAGTGATTTATACACACACACACGATAATAAAAATTATATATATATATATATATATATAATATTTTTTTGTTTTCTTTTGTGGGATTTAAAGGGTGGTAAGCAGTAATGGAAGGATTGGGAAATTTGTGGGTTTGGGGTACATGATGGAAAATTCACAAAGAATCAATAAAATCATATGTTAAAAAAGAAGGAAAAGAAATAAAAAGAAAGGAAGGGGTATATTTAACTAGCACCTTTCAGGAATCAGGGGCACAAAACAGAAGTCATGATACATTGCAGTAGTTAAACACAAGTTATGACACTCGCATCCAGGACTCTTCTTGGCTCTATTCAGCTACCAAGCAACTGGCAACCTACAATCCAAGTCTTAATAAAAATTCACGTTCAGTACAAAAAGAACAATGAAATATAATTTTCACTCTTAAGTGCTATTAATGATTTTCTTTTCTAAACAGTTCTATTCATATATATTCCTTTATGCAGTCAGAGAAGAAAACAAAGAAGGATCACTATTCTGAACTATTTGTGTATGAAACAAGAAAATTACAGCCGCCATTGTTACTGCCATCTCATTGGCGGCTGTTGGAGATACCACTCCTGCATTAGCCATGAGTCATACTATGCAGACTGCTCAGACCCTAAATAATATTTTAGCCAATGTAGCTCATGCTTTAGATGTACAAAAAGAAATTAATGCTCAACAAAAAGGATACTTGATGGTGTTCAATCAGAGGATTGACCTCGTGCAGGAGCAAATTGATACCCTATGGCAAATCGCTCAACTTGGCTGTCAATGGAAGTATGCTGGACTTTGTGTCACTAGCATACAATATAAGATTTTTTTCCGTGCTTTAAATCTGTCTAAACAATTGTCTAGCTATATTTTAGGTAATTGGACTAAAAAATTCGATACTATGGTGGAGCAGCTGAGAGTGGCCATTGTTACGGCAAATTCTACCAGAGTGGACGCAGGACTAGCCAGAGGATTATCATCATGGATTGCTGCAGCCATGAATCATCTGAAGGAATGGGCGGGCATGGGAGTGTTAGCAGGCCTTCTGGGGTTGGTCTCCTTGGTTTGCCTGTGGTGTATATGCAAGATTAGAGTCTCACAACAGCGTAATGCAGCCATGATCATTCAGGCCTTTACAGCCATTGAAGCAGGACAGTCTCTCCAAACATGGTTGGCTACCATAAAAAGCTAAAATGTTACGCTCAGGATGCAAAGCTAAGCACTGCACTCAGGGTCAGCTGCTTTCGACCCAGAGAAGAGCATGTCTGATTGCATGTGGGTTGATGCCCCAGGTCCCGCCTCTGAGAAAAAGGTATCAGACGGGTCTGATGCTCTTTGGGTGGATGGCACCTAAAGGAACATTGGTACAAAGTCCCAATTTATTCCTAATATCAGAGATCAGACCTCTACTCTTGCCTGATGTGTCTAAAACAAAAAGGGGGAACTGTAGAGAGCTGTGTAATGCCACGACTTAAAGATGGAGCTGGTTTCTGCCTTCCACCTTCCCGATGGTGAGTGCTCTCTGTCACAAACAACTCCATATTTGGCTAAGGCTGAGGATCAGGCTTGCTTCCGTGTATGTGGACCTATCTGCATTGCCCACGAGGCACTCTGGGGTTGGCTACAAAGAGGTTATTTTAAGCTGTGGGCTGGCTTTAACCAGGGTCAGAAGATTATTCAAGGTTCCTGAATAAACTGCATTGAGAACAACAACAACAACAAAAAAAAAAAAATCAGAAAGAAGGACCTCCCCTATCAGTGGACTTGGGGAGAGGCATGCATGTAGAAAGGGGGGGAGGGTGGGACCAGGATGGGAGGAGGGAGGTGCCTATGGTGGGACATAAAAGGAATAAAGTGTAATTAATAAAAGTTAAATAAAAAATTAAAAAAAGAGAGAATACAAAAAAAAAGAATATCATCTAAGTGTGATATTCCTGAAAATTATTTCTTTGCTACCTTGTTTAAGACTGGTAAATTATTTTTGGTTGTGAGCCTAGACTTTACCTGCTGAGCTGGCAGGAGGTTCTCACCTGTCACAGGACTTAGGGAAGGGGCAAAGAAGGAGAAGAGGGAGGGTGTGTGGTTCTAAGAGGAGACCAGGGCGTGGACTGCAGTAGGGAAATTTGAATAAATTGTAATAAATGAATAATTTTTAAAAGCCTGGTCAAATATAAAATGAGGTGTATCATGGGAAGAAACATAAAAGTTAAACAAAAACAGTCATTGTTGTGAGGCTACTGAAACTTTTCCTTATTTTACTGACTATACATTAAATATGTGCCCATACTATTCTTACTCTTTTCGTGGGTTGATACCTGCATGTAGTAACTCCTAATTTTTTTGTCATTTCAAGACTCTGGTATCAAATTTGTAAACAATGTGAAATGACAGAATCTAGTTTCTGTACTGTTGATTTACAGGTTTCTCTTATAAAAATTCTCACTGAATATTTTCCAAAGATCTTTGAAGAGGATACTACTACATTGTATAAAGACATGCAAAGGAGTGTGGAGGACATCAAGAACTCCTCTGGTTTATAAACTGCTGTTGAGAAGTCTTGTGATAAGGCTGATGCCCATAACCAAAGTGACAATAACTTTCCAAATGATAATACTGAAGAATTAAATCTTACATCTGTTCCTTCTCAGGAGGACTTTCTGACAGGTAACAGGAAGATTTAAAGTAGTAATCAGATGAATGGAAGGATGACATCCTCTCCTGATTTCACAAAACTGTAATTAACATCACAGCAGTATTGGCACACATCTTGATATTTTAGCATGGAAAAAGTCTTTTTTAATTAAATATAATTAAACAGCATAATTAAAAAATATAAATATAATCATACTTACATATTGACCTTGAACACATATACACATGCATGTTTATACTCACATATATGCATGCATGTATGTATGACATATGTCCTCCTAATTCAGCCCCTGAAAGGATTCTAGAATATTACCTGCTGTGTTTCTCACCTTTCCTTCTCCTGGTCCCTGAGTCAATGTAGGATATCTTGGTTACCAAAGTATTACTTTTGAAAAGATCACTTAGAGACAACGTTTGGATTCAAAAACCCCTCAAATATTCTGGAAGATTAAGCCCTGTGCCACTGTCAACAAACTGTGCAATCCTCCTGCAAAAACAGTAATGTTGGTTGGATTTCTTATGAGAGATAAATCTTATCAATGCTTAGCATTATGTAACTACTGGATTCACAGGATCAACTACAACAAATACATGAAGAATGATAAATAGGAAAAACATATCTGAATCAATAATAGGACCTCTCAAAATCAGATATGTTGTAAACACATGAAATTTTCTGTGTAGAGTTATAAAAATAGACTGAAAGACTCATTTTGTCTGAGTTGAGTGGAATCTGTCTTCTGAGAATGTTTTTTATCATGATTTTTTTTTGTTTTATTGACAGTGAATATTGGAACAATTTTCTTCTCCAGTACAATTGATCATCCTGTGGAGGATGATAACTGAAGAAGCTTTTGGATTGTCCAAGCAACCTTACTTCCCTTCAGTTTCTTATTAAACTGAATCATGGAATCCCACAATTCCATTTGCCTACATCCTTCCTTCCTTTTATAGCTCATTATAATACATCCCTAATGTTCTCTATTTTACTTTATTATTATTTACAATGTTTCACTTCTATTACATTTATGTTGTATATTAAATACTTTTATTGTTGTAATCAATGTCATCTTTGGAAAATGCCATTTGGCAGTCTTCTCCTCCCTCTCAGTTACTTAGGAAGCTGCTTTCATGTGATAGAGCCACAAGAATCAATTTATTAAATATTACAAACTCCCATCAGAAAGACATGTTAAGTTCTGCTTAAAAAATGAAAACGGGACATTTCTCTGACCAAATTCTTTCAGACTCTAGCCGCCAAAAAGTCCCAAAGGCAAAGAATCAACTAAGGGGGTATACCACAAAACCTGACTCAACCTGGGCATTATAAGAACATTTTTATTTGAAGTTATTTCCCTCTTGGTGTGAAAAAGAGCTTTAGGATATTATTTACATTAGAAATACATTTGGCTCAGTGTTTGTAGGCTTATGGTAGCGCTATAGGGCAGGACTGATGTCAGGAGGTCACAGCAAGTGAAGTGGCTGACTTAGTTAAGAAACAGAGGACGCAGAAGATGACAATGCAGCCACTCCTGATGAGATCTGATAGACTAATTTCAGAAGGAAGGAGAGGGAGACCTCCCCTATCAGTGGACTTGTGGATGGGCATACATGAAGAAGGGGGAGGGAAGGTGGGATTAGAAGGGAAGGAGGGAAGTGTTTATGGGAGGATACAAAGTGAATAAAGTGAAATAAAGAAAAAATAAATAATAACAAAGAAGCAGAGGACAATGACGGCTCATACTCACTGAGCTTTCTCCTGTTTATGCATTCTGGAAATCATGTTTGTAATTTCACAGCCCAATAATAGTTGATATAGTTTTCTCACCGTGATTACCTAATCCAATTAATTGCTCAGAAGCATGGACAGAAGGTAACATAATTGAAATAATCCTGCAGAGTTGTGCTTAGGGAACTGTATCATAGATGGTTCCAGACAAAATACCATTAACAATCAAAATTAAGCATCACACATGACAAAGTTGGAAGTAGATTCCAATTGTAAGAATGTGCACAATGGCCTGAAAAGGTGGCTCAATATCTAAAGCAACTAAGATACAAACTTTGTAGCTGACGTGAGTACTGATCTTCAAAACTATAATTAATATAAAAACTAAAAATTGGTGGCTACACCTGGGATACAATTGAATAAACTGTAATCAATTTAATAAAAAAATTATTAAAAATTTGTTTTAGAAATAAAGCTTCAGAGAAAGGAGTGTCTATGACATAGTGTATCTTAGTTATTATATTATATATTATATTATTATATAATATATTATATAATAATATTATTATATAATATATAATATATAATATATTATATATTATATTATATTATTCCTTGTGAATACCAGGAACAAAAATTGGAAATAGGGGTGTCCTACACATATCTATAAGATTTTTTTTTTTATTTTCTGTGCTCTCACAGAACTGGAGATCATGACTCCAACCACAAACCACTCAGATAGAATTTGAAATAAGAGGTATCCTACACATACTATAGAAGATTTTTCATTCTCTCTGTTCTCAGGCTTGCTTCTTGAAGTACTGGAGATCATGAACCCAATCACTAAGGATAGACATTTACAAGAGGTTATTCCAAGGGGACACTGTGTCCATGTACACCAATTAGAAATAGAAGGCATGATCATGGGTATAGTGATTCAGTGAAAACAGAACAGAAATTAGAATTCTGAGTGATTCATTTACGTAATTTCTTCCTTCAGTTGGTTCATTGCAAATGTCAATGAGAAAAGATAACACACATGGTTTGAGATTAATCTACTTTACATAAACCAAAGTGAATGTTTGGTTTATAGCATGAGAGAAGTCAATAATGTCTACCAAGGTCACAAATGAGGACGGAAGACTTTTAGAACAGAGTCAAGAAGTAAGAAGTTAATTACAGTTTTACTCAGAAATCATAAAATGGCAATCAGTTTCCCTTCAGGAAAACAAGACAAAGGGCATGAGCACCATGGTTATGTTATACCATAATCATGAAGGAGACCCTGCGTAGCACAGTCATGTAGTGTTTAGCCCACGAAGAGATACCAGCAGTTGCTAGTTAGGAGTTAAAATCACATTCTCTCCAAGGACATACTTCTGCGAGCCTTTATTCAGCAAGAGGCTGTCTGGATGTGACAGTGGTTTCATAGAACCCTTCCTTCAAAAAACCTGGAGCTTCTTCCAGTGGATAACTTTGATTGTGTATTCCTCAGTATTTTGGTAAAAACAAACAAAAGAAAAGGAGCATATTGCAAAGTACATAAGAATCAATTTGGGAGTAAAAAATATTTTCCAAAACAAAACAGCCTGAAAATTATAATATAAAAATAACACAAATATAATTAAATTACCTGAAATATTTGACATATCTAAAAGTAATTCAGAATGAAAAAGTTATAAATTACTAAATAAGCATAAATAATTTACAACAATTTAAAATTCAATGGAATTTCATACAGGAATTTAATATGTTCATTCATTAGAAACAAACTAAATTTTAAGTAGATCCTTTATTACTTAATTAGTTAAAACAAAAAGACAATAAAATTTTTAATTAAGTTTTTGTTTTTTATATTAATTACAGTTTATTTACATTGTATCCCAGCTGTAGCCCCCTCCCACATTCCCTCCCAATCCTACTGTTCCTTCCTCATTTCCTCCCTGCCCTTCTCTAAGTCCACTGATAGAGAGTTCCTCCTCCCCTTCCTCTGACCCTAGCTTATCAGGTCTCCTCAGGACTAGCTGCAATGGCCTCCTCTGTGG
Organism: Meriones unguiculatus; assembly: GCF_030254825.1. Taxonomy (NCBI): domain Eukaryota; kingdom Metazoa; phylum Chordata; class Mammalia; order Rodentia; family Muridae; genus Meriones; species Meriones unguiculatus. The sequence continues at coordinate 25,951,985 of NC_083353.1, read as the reverse complement.
CCTATCAAGGCTGCTCCTCCCTTGGGGTTGGGGGGAGGTTAAAGGTCCAGCCACTGAGTTCATATCAGTTTCAATCCCTGTTTAACTTACTGGGGTATCCAACTTGGATACTGAGCTGCCTTGGGCTATGTCTGAGCAGGGGTTTTAGGTTACATCCATGCATGATCCCTTGTTAGAGAATCATTTTTAGAAAAGACTCCTGTGCCCAGATATGTTTGATCCTTGTGGAGCTCCTTTCCTCTCCAGGTCTTACTAACTCACCCTTCTTTCATATGATTTCCTGTACTCTGCCCAAGGTTTGGTTATGAATGTCAGCATCTCCTTTGTACTTGTAATAGCTGGAACCTGGAAACAACCTTGTATGGCCCTCTATGGAGGAATGGTTACAGAAATTGTGGTACATTTACATAATGGAATACTACTCAGCAATTAAAAACAAGGAAATCATGAAATTTGCAGGCAAATGGTGTGGTCTAGAAAAGATCATCATAAATAGGGTATCCCAGAAGCAGAAAGAAACACATGGTATATATTCACATATAAGTGGATACTAGACCTAAAAGATAGGATCTACATACTAAAACCTATATACTTAAAGAAGCTAAGCAAGAAGCAGGACCCAGGGTAAGATAATCAGTCCTCATCTAGAAAGACAAATGGGATAGACATTGGAAGTAGGAGAAAAAAAGAAACACGACAGGAGCCTACCATAAAGGGTCTCTGAAAGACTCTATTTTTTCTAGCAGAGAAAATAAATTTCTGATAGGAGGATTGTTATATAAATATTTCTAATTTATGTAAAACACATTTGCACATTTAAAATTATATTAAATAAAAATATTTTCAGGAAAAAGGTTAAATCTAGTGAGAGAGAATACAAATTAGACTACACATATAATTGTCATTGTATAAAAAGAAATATAATAAATACAAATGAATAAGTACCATCAAATACCATTGATGAAAATCAATACATGTTATTCTAAAGGTGAAGAAAAATCTAGTCTAAGAATAAAAAGAAAACAGAGAAATCAATTTGTCACTTGGATTGTTTATGAACATTATTTTGAAATTACATAAAGACAATGATATTTAGAGAAGGTTCTGATAAGAGAATTTAAACAGATATAAATTACACTGGTAGATTATGTTTTGTCCTCTTCTAACTTGCTTTGAAGAGTGAAAACATGGTAACATGTAAGAAAAGCTTAAACAGGTATTTTAGGATGAACTCTTAGGAGAAACTTAAGAGTTCTTAGGAGAAACTCATTATCTCTTGAGAATGAGCTACTGCTTTCATGAGATTGCACTGCTTACCCTGTGAATTGGTTTAAATTGTCTGCCCACTTGCTATGATCTAGAATCTCCAAAAGATAAACCTCACCAGATGCCTATGGGATGAGCCTCAATTAGATCAACTGAGATGGAAAAACTTCTGAAATAGTCTAAGTGTAGCACTTTAGCAATGGTTGGCTTCATTACATGGGTTGAGGTTCTAGATATACTAAAGCTCGAAAACAGGCTGAGCATGCTTTTCCCCCAACCTCCTCTTGGCCATGATGCATTAGCTCCCTTCAAACTGTGAACCAGAATTTACTGTCCTCACATTAAGTTGCTCTTATTAGTTATTTTGTCACATCAGTGAAACAAGGAACTAATAGAATATCCAAGGGCTTTGTAATAAAGCAAGTCATGTAAACAAATTTTCAGTTTCTATTTGTCCATTTTTCCTTCTCCTCCTCAGCCATCTTGTTCCTCTTGGCAAGCTCTATGATAAGCTCCAAGATAGGGAGGGACTCTATTCCTGTACCAACAGTAGATTTCCATCAGTGAATATGTATAAGAATATAAAAGCATGAAGACAGAAACTATGTAATATTAATCATACTAAAATGTATTCAGAAAGTTAGACAATGATTCTAATCCATAACACTGGATAAATGAATCTTGTGCTTTAAAAGCTTAACTATTTATTAAATGGTTTGGTAACCATGACAAAGAACCTCACATACACAGATTTCCTATCTATGCATTCATTCTTAGGACTTATTAGCCCATTATCATAAAAGTATCTTCATTAATTAGTTACAAGAGTAGGAGGAAAACATGTGCAGAGCAGTAGAAAATTAGCTTAAATATTTTAATAAACAAAGTAAAATTAATATTGGCAAAGATTTTAATGAGAATTATTAAAATAGTCATAATGAGCATCCAAGATAACAGCACCAGGAGGACACTGTTTCTGACCAGCAGCACAGCAGGGACAGAGAGTGACCAACACACAGAACTCTTGGCCTTAACACACCAAAATTGTGCTTGCCAGCTGAGAGGAAAGCCCATGTTGTGGGAATCAATTTGGTTCAGTTCACCCAGCTAAACTCCTGGAAGAGTACCCAGTCCCAGCTGGCACTTGGTCACCAGCCCAGAGGCGCATGCCTGCATGCCTGAACTGTGGGCCCCACAACACCTGAGACTGGGATTTCCAGTCTGGAGAAAACCCCACGGTGAAGGAAGCGATCAGGAACCAACCCCAGGACACTCAGACAACCCTTGCAAAAGGTACTGGGGTCCAGCTGATAATCAGCTGCCAGCCTAGAGAACTGCTGTGCACCTGACTCATTGTCCCAGACAGAATTCTGTCCCAGACAGAAATGTGGGCCCCAGGGCAACAGAGACTGTCATTTTCTGTCAGAAGGAAAACCGACAGTGTGGGAAAGAGCAGGCCCAAACTCAGGGCACCACAACTCCCATCCACCCACCCCCAACCCAGCCAGGTTCCTCTGGGAGCCCAGTCCATAACAAGGCAGAGTCACTCTGCCTGCACTCTACTTGCCATCCCAGATGAAACTGTGGATGCCAAAACACTGCACACTAGGTCTTTTTGTTGGGAGGAACACACAGTGGTAGATACAACTGGACCGACCTCAGGAAAACCACTTCCAGAAGAGTTTCTGGGTTCCCGCTGGGTTCCCCCTGGGTTCTTTCTGGGTTCTTGCTGAGGTCCTGCTGGGTTCTTGCTGGGTTCCCACAGGCTCCAAGCTCTGGCCTCTGGCTGCCCACATGAGCACTGTACTGAACTGCCATGTTTTACCACTAAGGTACTGGGGCACACAGCTCCAACCTCAGACCTACAGAAGCCTGAGACCATTGGATCAGGCCCCAGATACTGCTCCAAAGTGCAACCAGTTATCTCTAGCTAAACTGAAGAAACCACTGCACTTCCTGGTTCTTCAAGTGGACTATGCTCAGAAAACAAAATAAAGGAGCAAAGGTAGCAGCTCAATATGTTCTAAGCAAGAAACACAGAGAGGCAGCTGTCTCCAGGACTTCTCTTGGAAAGAGGAGAGCCTTCCTGACTACCAAGAACCATAGTTACCACACAGGTCCTTCAACTGGGTTGAATTGTGCCAATTTTGGAAAAGCACCACCAATCCATTGATCACACTCAAAGAGCTGAGGACGCTCCCTTCAGAACCCTACCAAGGGGATTCCCTCCACCCCAGGATTCCAGCAGGTACCAGAAATTAACAGCCCATACCTGAGACACCAAGATGGGTAGAGGCTACTGTTAAAGCACAACCAACAAAAGGCAAAGCAATATGCTATTCCCAGAACCCAATTATCCAGGGACAACCAGCCCTGGACATCCTAACATAAGTAGAATTTAAGAAGATGACTTTACATCAATGCTTAAGAAGAAAATAATGGAGGAAACAAATAAAATGTTTGAAGATTTAGAGGGAGATAAAGTCAAACAGATTACGACCATCAGTAAAGAAATGCAGGAAACTGTAGTAAAACAGCTTGTTGCTTTCAGAAAGAAAATGATTAAATCACTGAAAGAAATAAAAGAAACAGAGGAATGTTCAAACAAACAGGTGAAGGAATTGAAGGAAGATACAGTCAGACAGGTAAAGGAAATAAAAAAATGGTTCAGGATCTGAAAATAGAATTGGAAAAATTAAAGAAAACACAAACAGAGGAAACCATGCTGAGAAATAACAAAGAAAAGAACACAGGAACTACAGAGGTAACCATAACCAACAGACTACAATAGATGGAAGAAAGAATCTCAGATATGGAAGATACAATGAAATAAATGCATGTAGCCGTTAAAGAAAATACTAAATCCCAAAAATTCCTGACACAAACCATCCATGAAATCCAAGAAAACATGAAAAGACAAAACCTAAGAGTAGACTTAAGGGTGGAGGGGCCAAGATGGCAGCACTGGGAGAATACTGTGTCTGAGAAGTGGGAAAACACTCTCCGTGCAGCGACCAGGAGACTGAACTCTGGGCCCTAAAACTAAAGCGTGTTTCCCAGGTGAGGGGAGGCTCCCACAGCATGGGAATCAGTCAGGTCCTGAGAAAACTATGTTTCTCCAGCTATTAGAGCCCATATAGGTGAAATGAACAAAGCCCTCAGAGAAATAGCCAAAGAAATCGAGATGAATCAAGAGGAAACAAATTGAGATCTCAGAGAAATGACCATGAATATTGAGGCAAACAAAGAAGAAATGAACAAAGCTTTCAAAGAAACGTCCACACAAATGAAGGCAAATGAAGAAGAAATAAACAAACTCTCATAGAAATACAGGCAATTATACCCAAAGAAATAGAGGCACAATCAGTGATGCATAGAGAAGAAATGGAAAAAAACAATAGAAGCTGTCATTGAAAAGCAGGACTCCACATTCAAACAGATGAAGGAAATGGTGCAAGTCATGAAAACAGAATTAAAATTAAAAAAAAAGAAAATACAAATGGAGAAAAACTAGGAGCTGTAGAACATAGAGAAAAGATCGGGAACTCCAAAGGTAAGCATCACCAACAGAATACAAGAGATGGAAGAAAGAATCTCAGGCGCCGAAGATACACTTCCAGGAATTGACACGTCTCTCAAAGAAAAAATAAAATCAGAAAAGTTCCAAACACAAAACATCCAAGAACTCAAGGACACCATGAAAAGACAAAACCTAAGAATAATAAGAGTAGAAGGAAAAGAAGACATCAGGCTCAAAGGTCCGGAAAATATTTTCAAGAAAATTATAGAAGAAAACTTTCCCAACTTAAAGAAGGAGATGGCCATAAACATACAAGATGCCTACAGAACACCAAGTAGACTAGACCAGAAAAGAAATTCTTCACGTCACATCATAGTCAAAACACTGAACCTACAGAACAAAGAAAAAATTCTAAAAGCAGCATGGAAAAAAGGCCAAGTAACATATGAAGGTAGACCTATCAGAATCACACAAGATTTCTCAACAGAAACTATGAAACTATGAAGGCCAGAAGGGCCTGGACAGAAATCATACTGTCCTTAAGGGACCACAGATTCCAACCCAGACTACTATACCCAGCAAAACTTTCAATCAACATAGACAGAAATTCAGAATATTCCATGACAAAACCAAATTTAAACAATATCTACATAGTAACCCAGCTCTACAGAAGGTACTAGAAGGGAAACTCCAAACCAAAGAAAACAACTACATCTAAGGAAACAGAGGAAATAGATAACTACACACACACAACACACACACAAAAAAAAAGAATACAAGCAATGAAACTCAGTGACACCACCAACCCCATATCAAAAGTAAGCAACAATTGTTGGTCACTAGTATCTATCAACATCAACTGACTCAACTCCCCAATAAAAAGACACAGACTAACAGAATAGTTGTGGAAACAGGATCCAACCTTCTGCTGCATCCAAGAAACACACTAACCAAGCAAGTGAAAGACCTGTTTGAGAAAAACTTCAAGTCTCTGAAGAAAGAAATTGAATAAGACATCAGAAGATGGAAAGATCTCCCGTGATCATGGATTGGTAGGATTAACATTGTGAAAATGGCCACCCTGTCAAAAGTAATCAACAGATTCAATGCAATTCCCATCAAAATACCAACTCAATACTTTACAGACCTTGAAAAGAAGATTCTCAGCTTCATACAAAGAAACAAAAAAACAGGAATCTCCAGAACAATCCTGTGCAACAACAGATCATGTGGAGGTATCTCCATCCCTGATCTCAATTTGTACTACAGAGCAATAGTAATAAAAACTGCATGGTATTGTCATAAAAACAGAAAGGAGGATCAAAGGAACTGCACAGAAGACCCAGAAATAAACGCATACACCTATGAATACTTGATTTTTTACAAAGAAGCCAAAACCATTCAATGGAAAAAAGAAAGCATCTTCAACAAATGGTGCTGAACCAAATGGATGTCTACATGCAGAAAAATGACAATAGATCCATATTTATCACCCTGCACAAAACTAAAGCCCAAGTGGATCAAAGACCTCAACATAAAACCAGATACTCTAAATCTCTTAGAAGAAAAAGTGGGGAACAGCCTAGAACTCATTGGCACAGGAGACAACTTCATAAACACCAACAGCACAGGCTCTAAGAGCAACAATCAGTAAATGGGACCTCATGAAACAAAAAAGCTTCTGTAAAGCAAAGGACACCGTCATCAAAACAAAATGACTGCCTACAGATTGGGAAGGAATATTCACTATCCCATTATCTGACAGAGGACTAATATCCAGTATATACAAAGAACTAAAGAAGCTGAAAAGCAGCAAACCAATTAATCCAATTAAAAAATGGGGAACAGAGCGCAACAGAGAATTCTTGACAGAGGAATATCGAATGGCAGAGAAACACTTAAAGAAATGCTCAACCTCATTAGCCATCAGAGAAATGCAAATCAAAACGACCCTGAGATTTCACCTTACACCCATCAGAATGGCCAAGATGAAAAACTCAAGTGACAACACATGATGGAGAGGTTGTGGAGAAAGGGGAACCCTCCTCCACTGCTGGTGGGAATGTAAACTGGTACAACCACTCTGGAAAACTATCTGGCGCTTTCTCAGACAATTAGGAATAGCGCTTCCTCAAGACCCAGCTATACCACTGCTAGGTATATACCCAAACTTTGCTCAAGTACACAAAAGGGATATTGTTCAACCATGTCTATAGCAGCTTTATTTGTAATAGGCAGAACCTGGAAACAACCCAGATGTCCATCAATAGAGGATTGGGTACAGAAGTTGTGGTATTTTTACACAATGGAATACTACTCAGCAATCAAAAAGGAGGAAATCATGAAATTTGCAGGCAAATGGTGGGATCTAGAAAAGATCATTCTGAGTGAAATATCCCAGAAGGAGAAAGTCAAACATGGTATATATTCACTTATATAGACCTATAAGATATGATAAACAGAATGAATTCTATACACCTAAAAAAGATAATCAAGAGAGTGGACATGGGGTAAGATGATCAATCCTCACTTAGAAAGACAGATGGGATGTGCATTGAATGTCTGATAGGAGTCTACTGAGGGCATGTGAAAGACTCTAACAAGCAGTGTTTTCAAAGCAGATACAAAGACTCATGACCAAACTTTCGGCAGAGTAGAGGGAATCATATGAAAAAAGGGGAGTTAGTATGATGGGAAAGGATAGGAGCTCCACAAGGACAAAATATATCTGGGCACAGGGTCTTTTCTGAGACTGATATTTAATGAAGGACCATGTATAGATATAACCTAGAACCTCTACTCAGATGTATCCTGTGTTAGCTCAGTAACCAAGTAGTTTCCCATAGTGAGGGAAAAAAGGACTATTTCTAACAGGAACTCAATGACTGGCTCTTTGACCTCCCCACCCCCCAAGGGAGAAGCAGTCCTGTTAGGGCACAGAGGAGGGCTTTGCAGCCAGTCCTGAAGATACCTGTTAAAACATGATCAGATGAATGGGGATGAGGTCCCCCTATCAGTGGACTTGGAAAGGGGCATGGTGGAGATGAGGGAAGGAGGCTGGGATTGGGAGGGAATGAGGGAGCAGGATACGGCTGGGATACAGGGTTAATAAAATGTAACTGATAAGAAAAAAATAAAATTAAAAAAAAAACTGAGTAATAGGAATAGAGAAAAAAGAAGATTCCTGTCTACAATGCCCAGAAAATATTTTCAAAAAATAATAGAAGAAAATCTCCCAACTTAAAAAAGAGGCCTATAAATATACAACAGACCTACAGAACACCTAATAAATTAAACCAGAAAAAAAAATCCTCCTGCCACATAATATTCAAAACAGAACAAAGAAAAAATACTAAAAGCAGCAAAGGAAAAAGGCCAAGTATCAAGTAACACATAATGGCAAACTATCAGAATCACATCTGACTACTCAACAGAAGCTATGAAAGCCAGAAGGGCCTGGATGGCTATAGTACAAACCCTAAGAGAACATAGATATCAGCCCAGGCTACTTTACACAGCAAAACTCTCAATCATCATAGATGGAGGAAACAAGATATTCAACGACAAAAACAAATTTAAACAATACCTAGACACAAATACAGCATTACAGAAAACATTAGAAGGAAAAATACAGCCGAAGAAAAATAACAACATTAGGAAAACACAGGAAATAAATAACCTCAGTGCAGCAAAACTAAAAGTAGCTAAGCACACAAACCACAACCAGCAGCAAAATCAAAGGATCTAACAGCTACTAGTTATTAATCTCTCTTAACATCAATGAACTCACAAACTAAAAGAGAATGGATGTGCAAGCAAGACCCAAAAATTTGATGCATACAAGAAACACACTTAAGCCACAAAGATAGATATTAACTGAGAATAAAGGGTTAGAAGATGGTTTTCCAAGCAAATGGACCCAAGAAGCAAGCTGCAGTTGTCATTCCAGTATCTAATAAAATAGATATTCAACCAAAATTAAACATAAGAGACCGGGAAAGTTACTTAATACTCATCAAAAAAAAAAAAAATCGACCAAGAAGACATCACAATTCTGAACATTTATGCTCCAAATAGGAGAGCACCCACAATAGTAAAAGAAAGATTAATAACACTGAAACCACACATAGATCCACACACATTAATAGTGGGAGACTTCAACACTCCACTCTCAACAAAGGACAGGTGAACAAACCGAAATTAAACAAAGAAACGATGACTCAAATAGATGCCATGAATCAAATGGACCTATCATCTACAGAGCTTTTCACCCTATCACAAAAAGAATTACCTCCTCAGCACCTCATGGAACCTTCTCCAAAATAGACCATATAATTGGGCACAAAGAAAACCTCAACAGATACAGGAAGATTGAAATAATCCCTTGTCTCCTATCAGACTACCATGAACTAAAGCTGGATCTCACCAACAACAGAAATAGCAAAAAGCCTACACACACATGGAAACTGAACAACTCGCTACTCAATGACAGCTGGGTCAGGGAAGAAACAAAGAAAAATAAAAGTCTTCCTGGAATGTAATGAAAATGAAGATATAACATACCCAAACTTATAGGATATGATGAAAACAGTACTAAGAGGAAAGGTCATAGCACTAAGTGCCTTCAAGAAGAAATTTGAAGCATCCCATAGAAGCAACTTAACGGCTCACCTGAAAGTTCTAGGAACAAAGAAACAGACACACCCAAGAGGAGTAGACAGCTGATAATAATCAAACTCAACCAAGGAAATCAATAAACTACAAACAAAGAGAACAATTCAAACAATCAAGGAAACCAAGAGCTATTTCCTTGAGAAAATCAACAAGATAGACAAACCTTTACATAAACTAACAAAAGGACAGAGAGACACTATCCAAATCAACAAAATCTGAAATGAAAAGGGGACATATCAACGGACATGGAAGAAATCCAAACAATCACTAGGTCTTTCTTCAAAAGCCTATATCCCACAAAGTGAAAAAATCTCAATTAAATGGACAATTTTCTTGAGTGATTCCACTTACAAAAGATGAATCAAGTTCACATAAATAAACTAAATAATCATACATCCCCTAAGGAAATAGAACTTTTCATCAAAAGTCTCCCATGCAAAACGAAAGCCCAAGGCCAGATGGTTTCAGCACAGAATTTTACCAGACCTTTGAAGAAGAGCTAACACCAATACTCTTCAAAGTAATCCACAAAAGAGAATCAGAAAAAATGTTACCATCTCATTCTTTGAAGCCATAGTCACCTTGAAATTTAAACCTTAAAAAAACTGGAGAGAGAAAGAGAATTTTAGGCCAGTTTCTCTTGTGAACACTGATACAAAAAATACTCAACAAAATCCTTGCAGACTGAATCTAAGAACACATCAAAGATATCATCAATTATGACCAAGTAAGCTTCATCTCAGGCATGCAGGGATGATTCAATAAATGGAAATCCATCAATGTAATCTACCATATAAAAAACGAAAGAAAAAAAAAAAAAACACAAGATCATCTCCTTCAATACTGAAAAAGCATTTGATAAATCTAACACCCATTTCTGTTTAAAGTCTGGAGAGATCAGGGATACAAGACACTTACCTAAACACAGTAAAGACAATATACAGCAAGCTTATAACAAATATAAAACTAAATGGAGAGTAACTTAAATCATTCCAACTGAAATCAGGGACAACAGAGAGCTGCCCTCTCTCTTCATATTTCTTCAACATAGTTCGTGAAATCCTTGCTAGAGCAATAAGATAATTAAAAGAGATTAAGGGGATTCAATACAGAAAGGAAGAAGTCAAAGTATCATTCTTTGCAGATGATATGAAAGTATACATGAGTGTCCCCAGAGATTCTACCAGGGAACTCCTACAGCTGATAAACACATTCAGCAAAGTGTTTGGATACAAAATTAACTCGAAATAAAAGTACAGCAACCCTCCTGCATACATACGACAAATGGACTGAGAAAGAAATTAGGGAAGCAACGCCTTTCACAATAGCCACAAATAACAAAAAGTACCTTTGTGTAACTCCAACCAATCGAGTCAAAGACTTGTATGAAAAACACTTCAAGTCTTTAGGAAAAAAACAGAAGAAGTTATTAGAAGATGGAAAGATCTCCCATGCTCATGGGTTGGCAGGATAAACAGTAAAAATGACCATCTTACCAAAAGCAATCTACACATTCAATGAAATTCCCTTCAAAATAACAACAGAATTCTTTACAAAACTTAAAAGGAAAATTCTCAACTTCATAAAGAATAGGAAAAAACAAAAACAAAAAACAAAAAAACAAACAAACAAACAAAACAAACAAAAAAACAGAATAGCTAGAATAATCCTCTGCTCTGCAACAAAAGATCTTCTGGAGATATCTTCATCCCTGATTTCAAGCTGTCCTATAGAACAACAGCAATAAAACCTGCATAGTGCAGGCTGTGAAACAGACTGGTGAATCAATGGAATTGAATAGAGGATTCACAAATAAATCCACACAACTCTGAACACCTGATTTTAGATACCAAAATCATACAATGGCAAAAAAAGATAGCATAATCAACAAATAGTGCTGGTCTAACAGGATATCTACATGTAAAAAAATGGAAATGCATCCATTAACAGTATTAGAATTTTTGTTATTGAAAGTATACCCAGATGATTATCTTCAATGATTTAGAAAAGTGTAAAGTTTGACTTATCTGAATATTCAGCAAAATTGAGTTAAAAAACAAATATAAGACATTAAAAGCTCAAAAATATTTACAAATCCTACAAGCTAATGTACTTATTTTATAGAATTTGAATAAGTTGGGATAATTTTAAATTTGAGAAAAAAAACAAATGGAAAGTAGAACATCAAAAATAAAGCTCATAGACTTCCGAAAAATTTTATGAAGAAAGTTAAATTTAGTACATAATTCATAGGATAAAATACCTTCAGCTGGCTTAGAAATGCATCTGACTTAACTTTTTATATCTGTAGTTGGTTGTAAAAATAATTTTCTGTGAAGATATGTTTAATTCATACTGTGATTATTAATTTTAATATCACAAATTTTAAAATGTTTTAAAATTGTTGCACAGTTTATTATAGAAGAATATGTATAACTTATACAAAAAAATTCCTGGTAAATCTCAAATAATTATAACAGTCTTTATTATCATTACTAGCTGCTACATAAAGATAATATAGTACAAATTTACCATTAAAATTGTCATGAGAAGCTGGCATACAAAAGGAAAGAATCATCTTTCAAATGTCGTAAGCAGACCATAATGGAAATTTTAGTAGCTTAGTGTTTACAACTGTGCAGATTAAAATCTCTGACAATATCAGGACAATTAGCCCCAATGTCTACACCTCCAACTCCCAAAATAATCATTTAGAAAGATCCTTTCTCTAAATAAACTGAATGCAGAACTTTCCATCCATTCATGGAAACAGAAAACAGTGATGTTTGGCATTGGCTAGTGATCACAGTAACATACAGTTCTGAGAACCCAAACCAGACTTTCTCTAGGTAACTCCATATACTCACATTTTATTCTAGAGTGTATAGGCTCGAGTATCTATTTTAACTAATATTTTTATATGAAATAAATCAAGAAGAAATGGGATTTAATTTTGTTCTGTATTTATTTTATCTTACTTGTATTTCCTAAAGTTTTCCCTATTTGTTCCAGTTTTTGCTCTAGTCCTTTACTGTTGGCATGCAGTGATACCATGATATATTGTTAAAAATGTTAGGCTGAAAGAACAACTGGAATCTTTTGGTTTGGGAATAGATAGCTTTTCCTCAACATTTGTATCTGATTTGTTTTTGACAGTGTATCCCTTAGGTAACCCAAACTGGTCTCATACTTAGTGTATACTCCCAGCTACCTTTGCTCTTAGAATTCGGGTTGCCTTGGCCTCCAGAATACCTGAGTTTATAAGCAGGTGCCACCACAATGAGCCAGGAATTTTTTGTGTGTAGCATTGTACTATGTAGTTTACATTTTCTCTGTCAATCAAATACAATTTTCTTTCTCTGTGCCACATTATAATGAACTTAAATATTTAATGGAATAAAGGGGTATTTAGAATAATGCATATTTAAGATTATTTCCTAATTCAAGTCAATTTTTTAATTTTATCCTATAATACTTTCCCACCACTTTAAGATGATTATATTCTATTCAGTGAACAGGACATTTTACATCTCAAAATGAAGTCATGTTTGCTCATTGCCACTCTAAATGTTATCATGGTTCATCACAGTACAACAAATGGATTTTAAGGAGATTTTCAAAAGGGAGACACTACAGAGAATACAAAAAATTTGAAATGAGGACAATCAGAATGACACACTGTAAGAAACACTCTTCCTGTGTCTGGATTAGGAGATGTAAGAGGGCTACAAAACAAGACATATAAATGGTCACCATATACTGAAAAGGCAGGAAATCAGAATGTTTCTCTCCCCAGAAGGAACTGAAACTTGATGCCAGATTGATTTTAACTTATCAAAACTATTTGGATCTCGAGCACATAGAAAACAGTTTTTTAGCAATGACGATAATGTGTTATGACAACAATAAAGTCTAACACAAGCATGTTTTGTATGCTATGTAAGTGTATACATATGTAAACATATAAAGCAAGTAGGGTCAAAATTGGATATCATCTTCAAATGCTTCTCTAATTTATTTTTTGAGACAGGGTCTCAGTCACCCATGGTATGAGTCAGTGTTCTCTAGAGAAAAAAAAAAACTTATAGGATAAGTATATGTGTGTGTGTGTGTGTTTATTTGTGTGTGTTTGTATATATGTATGTGTATAAAAGAGAGAGGGGGAGAGAGAGAGAGAGAGAAGTGGGAAATTAACCAGAGTGAAAAAGAGATCCCTTTGCAACTCAGAAAGCCAAGTCCCAGTTGCCAAAGAAGAAAATGGAAATGAAAAGGTCTCCACGGGCTTTTGGGATCTGCACCAGTGTGAACAGCTGTGAAGGCCCAGTTGGTGAAAAGAAGGAGCCTGGAGGCAAGGCAGTGTGGCAGGTGTATAACACAGACCCAGTTCCCGAATATGAAAAGAGAAAGGAAAAGCTCTGGGCAGGCGTTTGGGATTTTCACCAGGTGTGTTAGCTTCAGCACTAATGAATATTGTCTTCATTTCTCCCCTTTGTATACATGGATGTTCACGAATAAACATTTGTGTGTATATACATATGATTGGAAAGAGAGAGTCATTCATAGGCACAGCCATAGAGAGTTGATAGCATCTGTGTGAGTGTGCATGTGTGTGCAAGGGTGTGTGTATGTGTGTATGTGTGTGTGTGTGTGAGAGAGAGAGAAAGAGACAGAGACAGAGAGAGAGACAGAGAGAAAGAGTGTGTTTGGGACAGAGAGAGACAGAGAAAGACAGAGAGAGCGCAGTAGGACAGAGTCGCCTATGCATGGAGATGGAGCCACGCAAGCTCTACAAAGCCCTGAAGAAACTCGCCGCCGTGCCCAGCCTGTCTGAACGTCTGGCAGAGATAGGCTTCAGGCAGACCATCAAGATCTTGAGGAAACAGCAGCTGCTAGTGCCTTTCGCCAGGGACTTGGCGGCCAAATGGGGGGACAGTTCACGGCTGGGTCCCAGGTCTGAGCGGGACCCACTCTCCCCTGACTCTGCCTTGGTGCTGAGCGAGAAGGCAGAGCAAGGAAGAACATCTCCGGCAGAGGAGACCCAAGCATCCACGTCCAGAGGAGCCCAAGACAAGCGGGCAGAGGCCTTGCAGCTGAGCAGCAGCAGGGCCAGTCCCGAGCAGGAAGCGAAGCACATGCCAGACGCCAGAGGCAAGTGACGCTTGCCGTGAAAGCCTGGAGCCAGCAGCCAAGAAGATCCGAAGGTGCAGACAGGACGCTCTCCGCGGGTCCCAGGAGCATGGCCGCGCCTGCTCTTTGGGGGCTTGCCCCAACTCTGACCACGCCCGCTACCCCCTGGGTGTCCCGGAGCTCTCTTGGGGCCAGACTGACCGAGAAGTGCAGCTGGCGCCTGTCAGGGTGGATTCCAAGACGCCTGTCTACTCAGGTGCCAGGAAGCCCGTTCTCCAGCAGGAATGGCCAGAAGGGCTCCTCCTTTCCCAAGATCTCGTGGGCATGTGGGAGGCTCACTGCCACGCCAAGGAGGCCATTGCAGCCCATGCAGCTGATGCCACCGAACAACCTGCTCTCCAAGGAATCTCCCAAGCCAAGGAGGCCTTTGAAGCCGCCACAGCCCAAGCAGCCCAAGAAGCGGAACATGGGCACGCAGGCGACGAGACTGAGACCCACAGCCAGACTGAGACCAAGACACAGCAGCAGATGGAGGAGGCAGACCAGGAGCTGAGGCTGCAAGCCAT
Source organism: Meriones unguiculatus (assembly GCF_030254825.1). NCBI lineage: Eukaryota > Metazoa > Chordata > Mammalia > Rodentia > Muridae > Meriones > Meriones unguiculatus. The sequence continues at coordinate 25,936,832 of NC_083353.1, read as the reverse complement.
CACAGCCCGCATCCGGAGCAGACAGGCCAAGAAGCTGCAAGGGCGCCGACAAACCAAGATGGTCACCTTCTTCACCCAGGCCAGGAGCCCAGGCCAGCCAGAGGTGCCCGGACCCCCGGCTCGGGGGCCCTCCTCCGAAGCGCACCTCCTCCCGCAGGCCTCTGGCCACGGCCCGTCCCGGCGGGCTCTCTGCACCAAGACCCAGGCTAAGAAGAGACCCGCCCCCCTCATGGCCAAGGCTCTCCGGGATTATCACAACCGGTTCTCTCACAGGTGAACCCCAGAAGGACACTCTCTGCTCAGGCATGTCTTGGGACACCCCGGCGGCACTGGACACACCCACTCTTCTCTCACGGAAAACCCAGGCTTTCCAGAGCTTGCACCTGGGATCCCGCTTGGAGCTCTGGAGACAATCTCTGGAGGCCTCTCGGCCTGATCTCCACACCCTTTGGGCGGGTTCCACCCACCCGTGAGAGCCTAGGCTGCAGCCATCTTCCCAGAGCAAGCACTCCGTCCTGCATCGGCCTACCAGACATCCACTACCCAAAGACTCTGGCCAAGGCTCAAGGTCTAGGCTTCAGGAAGAAAGACCAGCACCCACACCTCAACTCACACCTACGCCTTCACCTGCCCAACGGACTCACTGTCAGACACGCCCACCCACTGATGCACACCTGCGTGATTTGGAAGGGAAGGATGGATTTCCTGGAATTCTCACCCCCTCTTCTGGAGGGCTGTGCGGAAGCAATCATTGCCACTTCTCCAGTGCTTGGACAGATCTTCTTTCCAGAGTTAGTTTTCCACGCCTTAGGTACACAACTGCCCGAGGGAGAACTGCTTAGGGTAAGTGTCAGGTGTGTTAGCTTCAGCACTAATGAATATTGTGTGCATTTCTCTCCTTTGTATACATAGATGTTCACGAATAAACATTTCTGTGTATATACATATGATTGGAAAGAGAGAGTCATTCATAGGCATAGTTATAGAGAGTTGATAGCCACTGTGTGAGTGTGCATGTGTGTGCAAGGGTGTGTATGTGTGTGTGTGTGTGTGTGTGTGTGTGTGTGTGAGTGTGTGTGTGTTTGAGACAAACAGAGAGAGAGAGAGACAGAGACAGAGACAGAGACAGAGACAGAGACAGAGACAGAGACAGAGAGTGCGCAGAGGGAAATTAACCAGATTGAAAAAGGGATCCTTTGGAACCCAGAAAGCTAAGACCCAGTTGCCCAGGATCAGAAGAGAAATGGAAAGCTGTGGGCCGGCTTTTGGGAACTGCACCAGTGTGAACACCTGTGAAAGCCTAGTTGGTTGAAAGATGGGCCCAGGCCGTCAAGGCGGTGTGGCAGGTGTGCAAGACAGGATTTCCAGGCTCCGAGCAGAAATCCACTTTCTCGACAGGCTCAACTTGCTGGGGTGAAAGGGATGTGTCTCCCACCCACCCTCCATGCACTGTGCGAAATTGGAGCCCAGAGCAGATTCTCGGCTTATTTATTTATTTGTTTGTTTGTTTGTTTATTTACTTATTGATTGATTGATTGACTCGATTTTACTTCCCTCTGCTTTTGTGTGAGCATGTGCAGTCTCTGGCAGGCTCCCGAAGCTGGCGTCCTACAGCGGGGAGCAGACTATCCCGAGAGCCCCAGCAAAGACCTCGAGGAAGCCCCCATTTGCCAGAGCTCGCCTGGAAGCAAGGCAGGGCTGTGAACCCCCGGGATTTGGCCAGAGTGGGCTCTGGCGTCAGAGATCATGTTTTCTGAGCTGTGGATGGGGCGTGGCACAGGGAAGCAGAAGTCAGAAGGGGCGGGCCCAGAACCAGCAGCCTCGGCCGCTGACTGGGCAGATTTGAGCCAAGGCGTGGTCCAGCCCCTGTATATATATCTAGGGTAGGGATGCGCCCCTCCACAGTGAGGCAAAGCGAGGCAGCAGCTGGAAAACTCCCAGCAGCCTAGCCCAGAATCTGCTGCAGAGACACAGGTAGCCACCACGAGAGGAAGAGGAAAAGAGCAGTCCGACGTACTGTCTGCCCGGTGGGGCCCAGTCCTGTTCTCAGCCATGGACATGGAGGCTGGCTCTTCCCAGGCAGCCCTGCAGAAGCTGTGTGATCGCCTGTGCACGGAGACAGAGCCACGCAAGCTCTACAAGGCCCTGAAGAAACTCGCCGCCGTGCCCAGCCTGTCTGAACGTCTGGCAGAGATAGGCTTCAGGCAGACCATCAAGATCTTGAGGAAACAGCAGCTGCTAGTGCCTTTCGCCAGGGACTTGGCGGCCAAATGGGGGGACAGTTCACGGCTGGGTCCCAGGTCTGAGCGGGACCCACTCTCCCCTGACTCTGCCTTGGTGCTGAGCGAAAAGGCAGAGCAAGGAAGAACATCTCCGGCAGAGGAGACCCAAGCATCCACGTCCAGAGGAGCCCAAGACAAGCGGGCAGAGGCCTTGCAGCTGAGCAGCAGCAGGCCAGTCCCGAGCAGGAAGCGAAGCACATGCCAGACGCCAGAGGCAAGTGACGCTTGCCGTGAAAGCCTGGAGCCAGCAGCCAAGAAGATCCGAAGGTGCAGACAGGACGCTCTCCGCGGGTCCCAGGAGCATGGCCGCGCCTGCTCTTTGGGGGCTTGCCCCAACTCTGACCACGCCCGCTACCCCCTGGGTGTCCCGGAGCTCTCTTGGGGCCAGACTGACCGAGAAGTGCAGCTGGCGCCTGTCAGGGTGGATTCCAAGACGCCTGTCTACTCAGGTGCCAGGAAGCCCGTTCTCCAGCAGGAATGGCCAGAAGGGCTCCTCCTTTCCCAAGATCTCGTGGGCATGTGGGAGGCTCACTGCCACGCCAAGGAGGCCATTGCAGCCCATGCAGCTGATGCCACCGAACAACCTGCTCTCCAAGGAATCTCCCAAGCCAAGGAGGCCTTTGAAGCCGCCACAGCCCAAGCAGCCCAAGAAGCGGAACATGGGCACGCAGGCGACGAGACTGAGACCCACAGCCAGACTGAGACCAAGACACAGCAGCAGATGGAGGAGGCAGACCAGGAGCTGAGGCTGCAAGCCGTCACAGCCCGCATCCGGAGCAGACAGGCCAAGAAGCTGCAAGGGCGCCGACAAACCAAGATGGTCACCTTCTTCACCCAGGCCAGGAGCCCAGGCCAGCCAGAGGTGCCCGGACCCCCGGCTCGGGGGCCCTCCTCCGAAGCGCACCTCCTCCCGCAGGCCTCTGGCCACGGCCCGTCCCGGCGGGCTCTCTGCACCAAGACCCAGGCTAAGAAGAGACCCGCCCCCCTCATGGCCAAGGCTCTCCGGGATTATCACAACCGGTTCTCTCACAGGTGAACCCCAGAAGGACACTCTCTGCTCAGGCATGTCTTGGGACACCCCGGCGGCACTGGACACACCCACTCTTCTCTCACGGAAAACCCAGGCTTTCCAGAGCTTGCACCTGGGATCCCGCTTGGAGCTCTGGAGACAATCTCTGGAGGCCTCTCGGCCTGATCTCCACACCCTTTGGGCGGGTTCCACCCACCCGTGAGAGCCTAGGCTGCAGCCATCTTCCCAGAGCAAGCACTCCGTCCTGCATCGGCCTACCAGACATCCACTACCCAAAGACTCCGGCCAAGGCTCAAGGTCTAGGCTTCAGGAAGAAAGACCAGCACCCACACCTCAACTCACACCTACGCCTTCACCTGCCCAACGGACTCACTGTCAGACACGCCCACCCACTGATGCACACCTGCGTGATTTGGAAGGGAAGGATGGATTTCCTGGAATTCTCACCCCCTCTTCTGGAGGGCTGTGCGGAAGCAATCATTGCCACTTCTCCAGTGCTTGGACAGATCTTCTTTCCAGAGTTAGTTTTCCACGCCTTAGGTACACAACTGCCCGAGGGAGAACTGCTTAGGGTAAGTGTCAGGTGTGTTAGCTTCAGCACTAATGAATATTGTGTGCATTTCTCTCCTTTGTATACATAGATGTTCACGAATAAACATTTCTGTGTATATACATATGATTGGAAAGAGAGAGTCATTCATAGGCATAGTTATAGAGAGTTGATAGCCACTGTGTGAGTGTGCATGTGTGTGCAAGGGTGTGTATGTGTGTGTGTGTGTGTGTGTGTGTGTGTGTGAGTGTGTGTGTGTTTGAGACAAACAGAGAGAGAGAGAGACAGAGACAGAGACAGAGACAGAGACAGAGACAGAGACAGAGAGTGCGCAGAGGGAAATTAACCAGATTGAAAAAGGGATCCTTTGGAACCCAGAAAGCTAAGACCCAGTTGCCCAGGATCAGAAGAGAAATGGAAAGCTGTGGGCCGGCTTTTGGGAACTGCACCAGTGTGAACACCTGTGAAAGCCTAGTTGGTTGAAAGATGGGCCCAGGCCGTCAAGGCGGTGTGGCAGGTGTGCAAGACAGGATTTCCAGGCTCCGAGCAGAAATCCACTTTCTCGACAGGCTCAACTTGCTGGGGTGAAAGGGATGTGTCTCCCACCCACCCTCCATGCACTGTGCGAAATTGGAGCCCAGAGCAGATTCTCGGCTTATTTATTTATTTATTTGTTTGTTTGTTTGTTTGTTTATTTACTTATTGATTGATTGATTGACTCGATTTTACTTCCCTCTGCTTTTGTGTGAGCATGTGCAGTCTCTGGCAGGCTCCCGAAGCTGGCGTCCTACAGCGGGGAGCAGACTATCCCGAGAGCCCCAGCAAAGACCTCGAGGAAGCCCCCATTTGCCAGAGCTCGCCTGGAAGCAAGGCAGGGCTGTGAACCCCCGGGATTTGGCCAGAGTGGGCTCTGGCGTCAGAGATCATGTTTTCTGAGCTGTGGATGGGGCGTGGCACAGGGAAGCAGAAGTCAGAAGGGGCGGGCCCAGAACCAGCAGCCTCGGCCGCTGACTGGGCAGATTTGAGCCAAGGCGTGGTCCAGCCCCTGTATATATATCTAGGGTAGGGATGCGCCCCTCCACAGTGAGGCAAAGCGAGGCAGCAGCTGGAAAACTCCCAGCAGCCTAGCCCAGAATCTGCTGCAGAGACACAGGTAGCCACCACGAGAGGAAGAGGAAAAGAGCAGTCCGACGTACTGTCTGCCCGGTGGGGCCCAGTCCTGTTCTCAGCCATGGACATGGAGGCTGGCTCTTCCCAGGCAGCCCTGCAGAAGCTGTGTGATCGCCTGTGCACGGAGACAGAGCCACGCAAGCTCTACAAGGCCCTGAAGAAACTCGCCGCCGTGCCCAGCCTGTCTGAACGTCTGGCAGAGATAGGCTTCAGGCAGACCATCAAGATCTTGAGGAAACAGCAGCTGCTAGTGCCTTTCGCCAGGGACTTGGCGGCCAAATGGGGGGACAGTTCACGGCTGGGTCCCAGGTCTGAGCGGGACCCACTCTCCCCTGACTCTGCCTTGGTGCTGAGCGAAAAGGCAGAGCAAGGAAGAACATCTCCGGCAGAGGAGACCCAAGCATCCACGTCCAGAGGAGCCCAAGACAAGCGGGCAGAGGCCTTGCAGCTGAGCAGCAGCAGGCCAGTCCCGAGCAGGAAGCGAAGCACATGCCAGACGCCAGAGGCAAGTGACGCTTGCCGTGAAAGCCTGGAGCCAGCAGCCAAGAAGATCCGAAGGTGCAGACAGGACGCTCTCCGCGGGTCCCAGGAGCATGGCCGCGCCTGCTCTTTGGGGGCTTGCCCCAACTCTGACCACGCCCGCTACCCCCTGGGTGTCCCGGAGCTCTCTTGGGGCCAGACTGACCGAGAAGTGCAGCTGGCGCCTGTCAGGGTGGATTCCAAGACGCCTGTCTACTCAGGTGCCAGGAAGCCCGTTCTCCAGCAGGAATGGCCAGAAGGGCTCCTCCTTTCCCAAGATCTCGTGGGCATGTGGGAGGCTCACTGCCACGCCAAGGAGGCCATTGCAGCCCATGCAGCTGATGCCACCGAACAACCTGCTCTCCAAGGAATCTCCCAAGCCAAGGAGGCCTTTGAAGCCGCCACAGCCCAAGCAGCCCAAGAAGCGGAACATGGGCACGCAGGCGACGAGACTGAGACCCACAGCCAGACTGAGACCAAGACACAGCAGCAGATGGAGGAGGCAGACCAGGAGCTGAGGCTGCAAGCCGTCACAGCCCGCATCCGGAGCAGACAGGCCAAGAAGCTGCAAGGGCGCCGACAAACCAAGATGGTCACCTTCTTCACCCAGGCCAGGAGCCCAGGCCAGCCAGAGGTGCCCGGACCCCCGGCTCGGGGGCCCTCCTCCGAAGCGCACCTCCTCCCGCAGGCCTCTGGCCACGGCCCGTCCCGGCGGGCTCTCTGCACCAAGACCCAGGCTAAGAAGAGACCCGCCCCCCTCATGGCCAAGGCTCTCCGGGATTATCACAACCGGTTCTCTCACAGGTGAACCCCAGAAGGACACTCTCTGCTCAGGCATGTCTTGGGACACCCCGGCGGCACTGGACACACCCACTCTTCTCTCACGGAAAACCCAGGCTTTCCAGAGCTTGCACCTGGGATCCCGCTTGGAGCTCTGGAGACAATCTCTGGAGGCCTCTCGGCCTGATCTCCACACCCTTTGGGCGGGTTCCACCCACCCGTGAGAGCCTAGGCTGCAGCCATCTTCCCAGAGCAAGCACTCCGTCCTGCATCGGCCTACCAGACATCCACTACCCAAAGACTCTGGCCAAGGCTCAAGGTCTAGGCTTCAGGAAGAAAGACCAGCACCCACACCTCAACTCACACCTACGCCTTCACCTGCCCAACGGACTCACTGTCAGACACGCCCACCCACTGATGCACACCTGCGTGATTTGGAAGGGAAGGATGGATTTCCTGGAATTCTCACCCCCTCTTCTGGAGGGCTGTGCGGAAGCAATCATTGCCACTTCTCCAGTGCTTGGACAGATCTTCTTTCCAGAGTTAGTTTTCCACGCCTTAGGTACACAACTGCCCGAGGGAGAACTGCTTAGGGTAAGTGTCAGGTGTGTTAGCTTCAGCACTAATGAATATTGTGTGCATTTCTCTCCTTTGTATACATAGATGTTCACGAATAAACATTTCTGTGTATATACATATGATTGGAAAGAGAGAGTCATTCATAGGCATAGTTATAGAGAGTTGATAGCCACTGTGTGAGTGTGCATGTGTGTGCAAGGGTGTGTATGTGTGTGTGTGTGTGTGTGTGTGTGTGTGTGTGTGTGAGTGTGTGTGTGTTTGAGACAAACAGAGAGAGAGAGACAGAGACAGAGACAGAGACAGAGACAGAGAGTGCGCAGAGGGAAATTAACCAGATTGAAAAAGGGATCCTTTGGAACCCAGAAAGCTAAGACCCAGTTGCCCAGGATCAGAAGAGAAATGGAAAGCTGTGGGCCGGCTTTTGGGAACTGCACCAGTGTGAACACCTGTGAAAGCCTAGTTGGTTGAAAGATGGGCCCAGGCCGTCAAGGCGGTGTGGCAGGTGTGCAAGACAGGATTTCCAGGCTCCGAGCAGAAATCCACTTTCTCGACAGGCTCAACTTGCTGGGGTGAAAGGGATGTGTCTCCCACCCACCCTCCATGCACTGTGCGAAATTGGAGCCCAGAGCAGATTCTCGGCTTATTTATTTATTTATTTGTTTGTTTGTTTGTTTATTTACTTATTGATTGATTGATTGACTCGATTTTACTTCCCTCTGCTTTTGTGTGAGCATGCCTGGTATGAAGCACAATTGGTCATGATGTATACCTTTGATGTGTTTTATTGTATTTGGTTTGTAAGTATTCAGCATTTTTTGCATCAGTGTTCATTAGGAAAATTATTCTATTTTGTAGAATGGTTTGAACAGTGTTGGTATTAGCTCTTCCTTGAGTGTCTGGTAGAATTTTGCACTGAAACTATCTGGTGCTGGACATTTTTTGAATAGGAGAGTTTTGAAGACTGTTTCTATTTCTTTAGGGGACACAAGACTATTAAACTTGTTTATCTGATCTTAATTCTAATTTTGTAAGTGGAATCTATCAAGAAAATTGCCCATCTCATTTAGATTTCTAAATTATGTGGTATACATCCTTTTGAATTAAGACCTAATGTTTCTTTGAATTTCCTCAGTGTCTGTCATTATGTCCTCCTTTTCTTTTCTTATTTTGTTGATTTGGATAGTGTTTCTCTGCCTTTTCATTAGTTTTGCTAAGGATTTCTCTATCTTGTTGAATTTCCAAAGATTCAGCTCTTGGTTTCATTGATTCTTTGAATTGTTTTCTTTGTTCTAATTTATTGATTTCAGTCCTGAATTTGATTATTTCCAGCTGTCTGCTCTTCTTGGGTTCACCTGCTTCCATTTTTTTCTGGTGTGACATCAAGTTGCTTGTATGAGATGTCTCTAATTTCTTTATGAATGTACTTCATGCTATGAACTTTCTTTTTATCACTGATTTCATTGTTTTCCATAAGTGTGGATATGCTGTTCCTTCATTTTCATTGATTTGTAGAAAGTCTTTAATTTCTTTCTTCTTTCTTCCCTGACCCAGCTGTCATTGAGTGGAGAGTTGTTCAGTTTCTATGCTTATGTCGACTTTTTCTATTTCTGTTGTTGTTGAGAGTCAGCTTAGTCTATGGTGGTCTGAAAGGTACAAGGGATTATTTCAGTCTTTTTGTATATGTTGATTATGTTGGTCTTTTTGTATGTGTTGAAGCTTGCTTTGTGACCAACTGTGTGATCTATTTTGGAGAAGGTTTTATGCAGTGCTGAGAAGAAGTGATATTCTTTTGTGTTTGCGAGAAAAGTTCTGTAGATGTCTGTTACATCCATTTGTTTCATGACATTTGTTAGTGTTATTAATTCTCTGTTTAGTTTCTGTTTCCTTGACCTGTCCTTTGATGAGAGTGGGATGTTGAAGTCATCCACTATTAATGTATGGGGATTAATATGTGGTTTAAATTTTATTAATGTTTCTTTTACAAATGTGGCTGCATTTGAATTTGGGGCATAGATGTTCAAAATTGAATTTTTTCTTGGCACAATTTTTCTCTTTTGAGCATGAAGTGTCTTTCTTCATTCATTTTGATTTATTTTGGTTGAAAGTATTTTATTAGATATTAGAATGGCTACTGCAGCTTGCTTCTTGTTGTCCATTTGTTTGGGGAACATTTACTCTCAGGTAATATCTGTCTTTGGTTGAGATGTGTTTGAGTTGTGTTTCTTATATGCAGCAGAAAGCTTGGTCACTCATCCATTCTTTTAGTCTGTGTCTTTTTATTGGAGAGTTGACTTCATTGATATTTTGAGGTATTAATGACCAGTGACTGTAAGTTCCTTTCAGTTTGGTGTTGGTTGCAATAGTGTGTTTGTGTCCTTTTCTACTTTTGGTTTTGCTATAGTGAAGTTATTTATGTCCGTTTTTTTGTTTTTTTTGGTGGGGGGAGGGTATGGTTAACCTTGAGTGGTGGTTTTCCTTTTAGTATCATGTGTACGACTGGGTATTTGCATAGATATTATTTAAATTTTGTTCTGTTCTGTAATATCTTCTTTTCTCCATGTATGTTTTCTCCGTATATGTTGAAAGTTTTGCTAGGTATAGTAGTATGGACCAGTATCCTTTATTTATTTTTTTTTCTGGGGGGTGGTGTTCAAGATATCTGCCCAGACACTTCTTTCATTTATGAGCTCTATAGAGAAGTCACTTGTGATTCTGATAAGTTTGCCTTTTTTAAATTTTTTTCTGGGCCCTTTTCCCTTTCAGCATTCAATTTTCATTTTCTCTTCTGTTCATTTAGTGATTTAGCTGTTATGCGGCCAGATGATTTTCTCTTCTGGCCTAATTTATTGTAGTTCTCTTGTATCCTTGTAAGCATCTCTTTCTTAACTTTGGGAAATTTTTCTTTTATAATTTGTTGGAAATATTTTATGGTCCTTGGACCTGGGAATCTTTTCTTTCTTCTATTTATAATATTCTTAGGTTTTTCCTTTTCACAGTGTCCTTGATTTCTTTGATGTTTTCTGTCACAGATTTCTTAGGATTTAACATTTTTGGTTTGGATGATGCATCAATTTCTTTTTCTTTTTAGATTTTTTTTTTATTTTTTATTTTTTTTATCAGTTACATTTTATTAACTCTGTATCCCAGCTGTGTCCCGATCCCTCATTCCCTCCCAGTCCCTCCCTCCCTCCCTCATCTCCACCATGCCCCTTTCCAAGTCCACTGATAGGGGGGACCTCCTCCCCATTCATCTGATCCTGTTTTACCAGGTATCTTCAGGACTGGCTGCAAAGCCCTCCTCTGTGGCCTAACAGGACTGCTCCTCCCTTCGGGGATGGGGAGACCAAAGAGCCAGTCATTGAGTTCCTGTTAGAAATAGTCCCTGTTCCCCTCACTTTGGGAGCATCAATTTCTTTCATTGTGTCTTCTACACCTGAGGTTCTTTCCTCCATCTTTTGTATTTTATTGTTAATGCTTACCTCTGTAATTCCTGCTTTCTTCCCTAAGTTCTCCCTCTCTAGGATTTCTTAAATTTGTGCTTTCTTTAATGTTGCCATTTCCATCTTCAGCTTTTGCACAGTATTGTTAATTTCCTACACCTGTTTGTTTGTATTTTCCTGTTTTTTTTATTAGATGATCTGTCCAATATTCTTCATCTCTTTGAATTCTCCTGCTGATCTTTCAGTGATTAATTTATTTCTATCTCTAAAGGTTTCAGACTTTTTTCTCTATCTTCCTGTATTTCTTTATGGATTTTACTTGTTCCCTTTGTTATCATCTTAATAAGCATAGATTTAAGGTTATTTTCTTCTGTTTCATTTGTATTTGGGCATTCATGGTTACTTCCCTTTGGACCACTGGGTTCTGGGGAGGCCATATTGCTTTGGCTTTTGTTGATTGTGTTTTTATACTGACCTTCAGCCAACTGGCTGACTCTGGCATTGGACATTAGATCCTGTTGCCTACTGAAGTGCTCAGGGATGTGGAAATAATCCTGGACAAGAAACTGGATATTCCTGCAGGAGCCCTTCTCAGTTTGGTGGAAATAACCTGAGACTGGTGGGTGGCTCTCCAGGAATTTCCAGTCAGAATCATCAGATGTTTGATCCTGGGGAACATGTGGACTCCTCAGGTACTCAAGGATCCTCCTCTCACAGGGAAGACCTGGAGTCAGCTACTCTACTACTGCCTTTATTTCTCTTAAGTTAGTGAGCCCAGTCACTGTGCTTAGACAATGTGCTTGCTGTATGTAGCCTTTCTAGAGAACCTGTGAGCTCAGAGGTTCTGCTGGTCTCCATAGGAAGACTGAGTGTGTCTTGGAGCAGTGTCTTAGTTTCTTCTGTGGGTCCCAAGTGTCAGAAGGCCCATGGTTGGAGCCAGGTGCTCAGAATGGTGAGAGTGGTCCCTGAGTTTGGAGCTGGGTGTCCCTGGTACTGTAAGGTATCCCCTTTAAGGACACTGAGAGTAGGCACCTGAGTTTTGAGCCATAAACCAGAATACCCAGAAGGTATTTATGGGACAGTGAGAGTGTGTGTTCTGCTCTGGAGCCTCACCCAGGTACTGGAAGGAAGATATGTACTGCATGGTCAGTGAGAGTAAGCACCTGAAGTAAGAGCTGCAAACCACCAGTACCAGACAGTGAGCTATGGCAGGAAGCCTATCACTTTGGCTGTGCCAGGCAGAAGCCTGGGAACTATTCCAGGGAATAGCAGGGTGGCCTGAAGGTGGACCCTTGAGTTTCCCTGTGGGTTCTTCTCTCACCTGCAAAGAACAGATGTAAAGGTTTTGAGGGCCACAGTATTCCCTGCTGGTCACTGTGCTCTCACTCCTGAGCTGCTGTTCAGATCTCTGCATGGTTGGTGACACCATCAGCCATCATGGATCTCTTTATAGACTGTATTCTCGCATTGTTTTTTTTCTTTTGTATAAATGTTCCAGGTAATTATTGATTCAGGCCTTATTTCTGAGTTTGTCTTACTTGGAGAAGTGTTTTGTTCCATGGCTTCTGTTTCTTCTCATGTGTTGTGAACTGTAGTATGCATGCAATGAGCCATTTAAGGAGAAACTGGAAAATGAAAGTGTTGAGCTTAAGAAGATAGTGGTCACAGTGAGGAAGATTCAGTGGGGAAAAGAGCACATTAACAATTAGACTAGAGACCATGTGGTTGGAATGGCCCAGATCTGCTCATATATTTGAACACTCAATTTTCAGTTAGTGGAACAGATTTGGAAATATCAGTAGAAATGCTGTGTTGGAGGAGCTCTTTCAGTGAACGTGTTTTGAAACTTCAAAATCACATGCCAGGATCAGAGTTTCTTTTTCTGCATGCTGCTTGCAGATCTAGATGTACCTTTTCAGCTCCATGTTGATTTAATGATCAGAAAATCCCAGATGTTCGATTTTACCAATACAAACTCATGAGCTAGATGCTGGCTTGAGAACTTGCTGGCTCAGTGAGGAAAGAGAAAGCAACTAGCTGACCTTCAGCTTACATCTCAGATGGCAAAGCCCAAAGCCGACAGCTAAAAACAAAATGTCGAGACACAGCATCAGCTGGTTACTTGGTCTGACTCTTGGTCTAGGGCTAACTGTATTTAATCCTGTTTACAGAAGGCTCTTGGATGAGGGGTGTGAGCTGCTCCATGGGTTAGTATTTACAGAAGAAAGAAAGCCCTAGGATTAAAGTTTGAACCATACCACAATTAGAAACAGGGGTTTATACTTTACAATATAAGGGTTCACAATGGAATCAAATATCCTGCAACAGCTCCTTGCTTGCCTACTGCCATTGTTTTTTCCCATGAGGATAATGAAGTATCCTCTGAAAGTATAAGCAAGCCTCCAATAAAAAGCTTTCTTGTAAGTGTTGCTTTGCAATGGTGTCTCCTCACAGGAGAAAAACAAAAACCAAGAAAGGTCGTTTCTCTAATGTCTGTATTCTGCCTGTAATCTGTCTGTATTCTGCCCATGTCCTGAGAAACAGAAAGGCAGAATTAAAAAATAAGGAGCTGACATTTTTGAGAAAACATTGAGTCAGTGATTGTGTTGAATAGTTTTATGTCAACTTCACATAAGCTGAAGTCATCTGAGAGGAAGGACTCTTAATAAAAGGCTTCCATAACATGTAGCTTTACGCAAGCATGCAGTGCACTTTATTAATTAGTGAATGATGAGGGAGTGCCAAGCCCAATGTGGGTGATGTAACCACTTTTACATAAACCAAAATGGGAACAGCTATAAACTTTCTGGTGTGACTGAGCCATCAGGATGTTACCCCATTTCCACTAAGAAGGTGACACCAGATTTCCAGGGTGTATATATGCTGTATTTTATTTTTGGTGGTTTGCTTTCTGTGATAAACTTTCTGACTTTCACAGGTTACTAAAGAATTTTCTTAGTCATGTGCCTCCAGTGATAGATAACAATCAAAGGATGCTGAAACTTAACATGTTTTGACTAGGAAGGCTCATGGTAATTTGCATCAGCACAGAGCCAGTCTTGGGAAGCAAACATCCAACAGGAATCAAAATAA